>NC_090938.1:494566371-494882621 GCF_040938575.1 Ambystoma mexicanum | reverse complement strand
TGAGTGAAGAACTAATCCAGAAACTGCTCCCTCTTCCAATCATCAAACATAAAGTCAAGATCTGGCATGTTTTGCTTACTTCCGCACTCCACAGTCCACAGTCCAATGTCAGCAAACCCCCTTTGGCTCAAGAACAAATAACTTTTTCACTCATTGTTTTGCAGCTACAAAGAGTGTCTCGAGGGAGCCACAGTCCAATGTACTCTTTATCTGTCTTCTGGGCAGTCTCTGCGTCCATCTTCGTCATCATCAATCTAGTTAGCATGTGCTGAACTTCTTCACCTTCACTTGCTTCTGAATGGGGTGGGGGTGATGCAGCATCTCCAGCGTAGACTTTCATGTCACCTTGGTGTATCCAAGCTCATCGCCCTAGGACCTTAACTGCTGATGGAGTAATGTCCTCCACAACCAAAGGGCAGTTGAAACGGGGCTCGTGCCACTTTCGTGTGAAATCTATAATCAACACTTGATCTCCAGGAAATAGTCTAGGTACAAATAATTCTTGAATTGTGGTTGCTACATGGTCTTCATCTGTGTTCTGAGACCGACACCCCGTCTGCTTGACTTTATCTGAAATGACAGAGATACTAGCCATCATACATGGTAAGTACGCACGTAGCTCATCTAACAATTCTGCATGTGCCTGGGCATCATTCCTAGACCTCGATGGAGGAGTTAGATGCATTCTCATTTGTCTCATTGTAACTAGTTCATGGGGTGTGAGGTGGTGGCCTGAGCTAGGCTGATTTCTTAATGCATATAATGCAAGGAGCAGGCAATGCAGCCACCCCTTCTTCAGAGTTAGTTTTAATTTGGCTATTCTGTCTTTGAGCAGACCGTTGAGTCTCTCACATATCCCATTCACTTGCGGGTGATAAACAGAAGAGAACTTGTGCTTAGTGCTCAATAATAAGCTTATTTGTTCAAAAACCTCATTCACAAAATGGGGGCCGTTATCTGATCTCAGCACCAAACATATTCCCCATCTAAGAAATACTTCTCAGACTAAGAACTTTGCAGCTCAAGTGGCATTAGGGTGTGTGCATGGGCCAGCCTCGATCCACCTAGAGAAGGGGCACACCACCACTATCATCTATTTATATCCATTACAGACTAGCAGCATGTCAACATAATTAATATGTAAATGCTCAAAAGGACCATTTGGTCGAGGAATTACTCCTCTGACTGTACGCAGCATGTGCTCAGCAATAAACCTCTGACACACGATGCAATTTAGTACATAAAAGCAACGTTTACTAACAGATTCGGTATGAACCAGTTCTCCGCAATTGTTGCTGCAAGGCTTTCCCTAGTGACATGCACGGGATAGTGTAGCTGTTCTAACGCCACCCTTAATAAGGCTACATGCATCACTGGTTTACCAGTGCTGTCCTGTCACCACAGTGCCTCAGAAGGGGGATAAAAAAATACCCCCTCTGTGTCCAGAGGTCTTTCTCTTCCGGTGGGGCTTTACCCTGAACTTCCATAAGTTGTGTTTTAGATAAATTGTTAAAACTTTCCTTCACAACCATTATCACAACAATTTTTTTCTTCAGGTCATGTGTATCAAAACTTATTATGTCACATGAATATGCAACCCTTGTTGCATCTTTGTCCGCGGCTTGGTTTCCGTATGAAATAAAGTCTATTCACTTAGTGTGCACTGCGCACTTAACTATTGCAATGGCTACTGGAAGGTGTAGTGCCTTAATAAGCATATCTAATAAAGCAGCATGTTGCACCGCAGTGCCATCCGCTCAGAGGTAGCCCCTCCTTTTCGAGTGTGCTAAACCTGCATGTACGGTTGACGTCATGTAGGCGGAGTCACTGTACACCGTTACTTCCTGGTCTGCATGTTTCTCTAGCGTGACAATCAGCGCCACTAATTCTGCAGCCTGTGCTGAAAAGTGAGTCGTAATCTTGCACTCGCCATTACTTCAAACTCCCCATTAGCCTTGTGCTTTACTACAACGTCACCTGAAAGCCTTTCTCCATCAGTTTGATCGATTCTTAAAGAACCATCAATAAAGAGAATCTCCCCTGCTGCGAGAGCATTTTCTTTCACTCTCGGGATATCGTCATAGAATTCCTCATAATTCGAGCAATCATGCACTTGTTCATCCTCTGGCAGTGGTTCAGCTACAAACATGGCAGGGTTCACCATTTGCACCTAACTATTTTGATCGCTGGGTTCGGTATGACCACCTCATAAGCAGAAGCTCTCTGAGACATCAGTTTACCCTTGGGTTTCACCAAAACAGCAAATAAATCATGCTTGACAAAAGACGTCATGGAACACCCCAATAGTATGGTTGCAGACTTCTCAATAGCGAACGCGCAGGCTGCCAATGATTGTTTGCAAGGGAAGTGACCCCTCATTACTGGGTGCAAAATCCCACTGTAATATGCCAAAGGCTTGTACCCCAACGTAGTTCTCTGCCTGAGTACTGCTGTAATAACTGTTCTATTCATATGCGAGAATAAAAAGAACTTCTTAGAATAATTGGGGATTCCGAAAACTGGTGCTGTGTGTGTTGCCTTTTTAAATTCATCAAACCCCTCCTCCATTTCCTCAGTCCATTCAATTTTTCCTGACTCACCTGTGCCTTTTTCAGCGCTTTCAACAATGGCCTTGTGTAAGAACTGTAATCAAATACTCATGCTCTGACATAGTTGCACAGTCCTAAAAACTTTTGCATTTGCTTTATCATGTGAGGTTTTGCCGTTTTCAAAATTGCCTCAGCTCTTTCAGGTGTAACCTTCTTTCCTTCGTGTGAGATTAACTGCCCTATGTACAACACCTCTTCTTGGCAATACTGCAATTTCTCTTTGTCTACCTTATACCCTTTCTCTGCTAGAATAATCATTAGCTGAATCGAGTCTCACCTGCACTCTTCTTTCGATGTGCTGCAGACCAAAATGTCTTCTACGTATTGCAGCATGACACTTGGCAAATCAATATTGCTCAGGCCCATCTGCAGGACCCTATTGAAAATTGACAGAGACTCACAATACCCCTGGGGCAATCTTGTGCTTTTCAGCTTAGTCTGACGGAACGTTAATGACATAAGATCTTCAGAGTCCTTATGCAACGGGATTAAGAAAAACACATTTTTCAAGTCAATTATCGTGAAATATCACGCCTCAACCGGGATATTACATAGGATTGTCGCCAGATTTGGAACTAGAGGAAAATGTGCCTCTACAATCAGGTTAATATCCCTCATATCTTGAATTAAATGCCACGACCCCCCCTTTAGATTTTTTGATAGGGTACACTGTGGTAATGCATGGTGACTCTGACGTCATTAAGATGCCCTGATTCATCATGGCTGATATAGTCTTAAAAATTCCCTGATCTTCCTCTCGAGACATAGGGCACCGCCTTGCTCGAGATAAAATTGCTCCTGGTTTCAACTTAATCTTAACTTATCCCACCCCTTTTAATAGGCCTACATCATAGTGGCCTGTAGACCATAAGGAAGTTGTCACTTTTTCCATATCCTCATCAAATACGCAGGACACTGCCACACAATCATCATTTTCTGTGGGATCTCTCATCTCTCTGTTCTGATCCAATATGTAATGCTCATTTCAAACACTACTTCGTCATCTGACGGGTCATCTCTAAACATATCCTTGTCAGTGACGTCAGTCAATCGGTATCCTTCCTCAATAGCAATCACTGTTCTCCATGGTCTACTATCATCATCAAATCCTTCGAGCATGGCCAGTTCCCCTCACAATACAGCTGCCTGTAACTCTAAGGGGAAACATCTGTTACCCCTCTTCGGCCAAGGCAATCTGTGGCCTGAACAAGAATTCATCAGGTATTCTCGTTACCTTGCCCACTAAACCGGTTAGCCATGTTACCAAAATGCGTAACAAACATACTTCTGGCTCTAGTCACACTCCTCGCATAGCTATTTTTCCTGTAAATGCCATTATACATTTGCCCACATCCAAATAATGTATTCCTGGCATTGAACACACTATGCCTTCATCAGTCATATTTAGCTTTGTCATTAGATCTCTGCCCCAGTATATTAACTGGTGTCTGTTTCAAATACAACAATGGAACAGACATGTCACATTCTCCTATAGAGACTGGGAATTTCTCAGTAAAATGAACTCTACTGGTAGCTCCTGAGAACCCTTGTGCATTTATGGCATTACCCGATAATGAAAGTGTTCCCTCTCGTAAACATGAGTGAGTTGCCCCAGTGTCTACTAAAAAAGAAAAGGATTTGCCTCCTATCATGACGTCAACCCTTTGTTCCTCTTGAGGATTTGGTGTCACAGGTAGTACTGAACACATCACGTCACCCAGTGAGCTGTCCTATTGTGGGTAGATACTTATTCCAGTACCTGTGAAAGGATTCCCACCCATGACAGTGACACCCCCTATCCTAGGAGTCAACACCTGTCCTGTGTTTGGGTTCTGCTGTATCTTCATGGGTGTGTGCTGCAATTGCCCTTGAGGCATATTTAATGGTGCTTGCTGTGCTTGCAAAGCCTGCTGTGCTGGTGGTACCTGTGTTTGATACACTGTCTGATCTTGGACGAACCTGTCCCTATTTTGTGTGCTATATGCTGGAGGATAACCTGTTCACCCCCTCTTGAGAATTGCCCATTCTGTACATAACCTTTGCTCCCACATGTTCTCACAACGTGCCCCGTCATTCCACATGTTCATCATACAGAAGGGAATCTTCTAACTTTCTCATCCTGCATGCCTTGATTACCACCTTGGCTATTCTGTAAACCTCCTTGATTACTCTGGATGTTTCCCTGATTATTCTGAAAGCCTCCTCTTCCACATAAGCCCCCCCACCTCTCATTATGAATCCATTCCCTCCTTGATCAAACTTCCGTTGGTTATTCACCTGTGGCAATCCTGATACTTGCTGTGATCCTGGCCCCTCTCCACTAGTCAATCTTAAATAAAATGGGGTAAGGTACCCTCTTTTTTGTTGTTGGGGGGCTTGTATCCAGAGGGAATTTAGTGAACTATATAGATACAAAAGGATGCAGGCTACCCCTCCCTTCTTCACTTGAAGGTATGCAAAAAACACTCCGTTTTAACAGACACCTAACATTGGTCTGTATTTTTCATCAATGACAGATCCTCAAATTAAATAAAGAAAAAACACAATTTTATTTGTCATCATATTGTTAAAAGAGGACCCACTGTTTGGGCTTCACACTGTAACATATAAAACATTTGTTATAGAGCTTCAATTTTTTTGTTGGCACCATATTATTAGTCATATAGTGTTTCAATAATATACAATTTGAACCATTGTGGTAAGGTAGTGAAAGTTTAGTGGAAAACAGTGACTTTATGTGATGTTGTTATTCAAAACATATTCCAAGTCGACACTGTTGGTGTTTCTGACATAAGATAAGAATAATGCTGTTAATGTCTCTCTTCTTATGCTTTCCTCAGGACTAGACTTAATGCAAAAAGAGGGTGTCTTCTTATATGAAGTTAGAAGATCCCGAAATTGCTGTGCTATGGCGTTTCAGTGAACTGGGCTGTAATTTCTTTGGGTGTCATCTGTACACTGGTCTCTCAATCCTAATTTGCACGAATCTGTGCAGGGAGAGTTTTTCCATGAGAAGCAAACAACCTTATTCTCCAAAGGACGTATGAGCAACATACAATACCTATCCTTTAACGAAGATTAGGATTGAGAGACCGGTGTACAGATGACACCTAACAAAATGACAGCCCAGTTCACCGAAACGCCATAGCGCAGCAATTTCGGGATCTTCTAACTTCATATAAGAAGAAACCCTTTTTTTGCATTAAGTCCAGTCCTGAGGAAAGCATAAGAGAGACATTGACAGCATTATTCTCGTCTTATGTCAGAAACACCAACAGTGTCGACTCAGAATATGTTTTGAATAAAAACATCACATGAAGTCACTGTTTTCCACTAACCTTTCACTACTTCACCACAATGGTTCAAACTATATATTGTTGAAACACTATATGACTAATAATATGGTGCCAACAAAAAATTGAAGCTCTATAACAAATGTTTTATATGTTACAGAGTGAAGCCCAAACAGTGGGTCCTCTTTTAAAAATATGATGACAAATAAAACTGTGTTTTTTCTTTATTTAATTTGAGGGACCTGTCATTGATCAAAAATACAGACCAATGTTAGGTGTCTGTTAAAACAGAGTGGTTTTTGCATACCTTCAGGTGAAAAAGGGTGGGGTAGCCTGCATCCTTTGTATCTATATAGTTCCCCCTCCACTAGTCAACATCGCCCCTTCTATGGCATACTTTGACAGTTTCTTCTGCACTAACTTAGCTTCCTCAAGCTTCCGAGCATCCTCTCGATTTCAATTTTTGTCTTGCAACTATCGGCAATGATGCGCGATGGTCCGCTGTATTTCTGCCCATGGTTTCGCCTACAGGCCGACCAGTTTCTTGAGCTGTCTCTGTACCTGGTCTGGCAACCCCTGACATAACATATGATAAAATAAATGTATAGATTTTCCCCATGGCTCTCGAAGTTTCCAAAGACCACTGCTCTTGAAAATGTTGAATGTAAGCAAGCAGATCTTCCCCTTCCTGCAACTTACATGCCATTATAGCTCCCATATCTGACGTATTAAGATAGTGTACTATGAGCGCTTTCCAGACTGCCGCTCCACAATCATTGAACGGTGCGCCATTGTGCACTGTGTTCTGTGCTGTGACACTTGCATATCCTGCTCTTGTCCAAATGTCATGAGCCCTCTCCCCAATGATAGCTGCCAGAAGACCCTTAATGTCCCTCATAGCTAACATATTTCCTCCTGTAATTTTTTTAAATTCATGAATCCATTTTCCAGCACCCGAAGTTAAACCTTAAATTATCCTTATCCATCTGAGGCCACGGAATACTGTGGTCTGGCCCCTCCTTTTTCTAACAAGGGAAACTGCGAGATCCCAAAATCGCAATCGGCTTCCATTGTCTGCCTATCCATAGTAGGGACAATGGCTCCCTACCGCCTTCTTCCTAGTTATGACCTTAGTCTGCTCACATATGGTGGCAAACCTCTTCCTACACTATTGGATCGCCCTTTAGGTCGACCTGGGCACACCACAAGCTCTGGTGTCCTCAGTTTAGGTCGGTCCAGATCCGACCATCTAACCTCTTTATCTGTTGGAAAAAATCCCTCGGACGCACATGCACCAGCTCCCTCCTCCCCACGGAAGGTTTCCCTGGGCCTCATTCCGACCCTGGCGTTAACCAAGGCGCTATTAGCGCCTTGGTTGACGCCGTTATCTTTCCGTCTCCGCCATGGTGAATGGCGGAATTACCGCCCCATTCCAAGGTTGGCGGGGTCGGTAATTGCCCATTCACCAAGGGCCCTTCCCCATTCCCATTTTTGCCCCATAGAGCTCAATGGGAATGGGGAAGGCGCTAATTATGGCACCGTAAATTACGGTGCCGTAATTAGCTCCTAGATCCCTTTGCGGGTTGGTTTTTTAACGCCTGCAAAAAGCAGGCGTTAAGTACCAACCCGCAAAGGGAACTCGGAATAGGGCGGTAAGGGTTTAACGGCACCGGTCTCGTTAACGGTGACCGTTAACCCTTACCGCCCTACTCGGAATGACCCCCCCTGTCTTCGCCTGACATGTCTTGTCCCCAACTCATGTTGCTATCCTCCTTCTCGTCTCTGTTTAGAGTCAGCCCATCCCAAGACAAAGCTCTATGCTCAAAACTAAATGAGCTTTCTTCCTTACCTCGTGACTGGTAAATCTCAAATCGATCATCTTTCCCTTTATTTTTTAATTCACCTTTTGTCCTCATCTCTTGATATACTTAATTTCATCTCCTACATATCCTATCTCAAAATCCTCCTCTAGGTTTACCCTGGAGGGTCCTGCCATTGGTTCTTGCAATGGGAAGAACTCCTCTATGTCTTCCAATGCTACTACTGTATTTGGCTCTCCTAGCTCCTTTTTGATGCGATCAATGTTGCATGCTCTCTGTCTTCTCTTTTGTTCCATCTCCCCATTGAATGCCTTTTGGTTTTTTGCTTCGTCTCTGATCCTCTCTTCCTCCTGTCTTTTTGCATCTCTCCTCTCATTTACACTACGTACCTCATTGTCTCTGCGTCTTTGCATTATTTTCTCTTTCAATTTCTGTTCTTCCTCTTCTTCTCTCGTCTTTTCTAGCCTGTGTCATTCTTCGATTGCTCTCTGCCTGCTGTCATATTTTCTTTGTTCTTCCACCTTTTCCTCTTTTCTTAACTGCTCTTCCTGATACAATTGCTCTCGTCTTAATCTACTCTTCTTTTTAGCCTCGTCCTCTTTTAATTGTTTCTCTTGTTCACTGTCTTTTTTACCCTGCTCGCCTTGGTCTTCCCCTTGCCGTACTTCCTCAATGCTCTTTCCATCAAGTTTGAGCAATATCTGACCGCCCATCCATTTGTTGTAGATGAGCACTATCTTGTCAGCTTTGTCTTTTTCTCCTTTCCATCTCTTAATTTCCCGTTCTATATCTAGTGTCATATTCGGTCGTTGACTTCTCTCTTTGTCCCGTTGGACTTTAGAGATCACATCCCTTTCTGGAGTTTTTCCAGACTTTCATCACTGCTATACGCAGGCGGCTCATGCGTCGGATTACTGTATCCTGCCGCTGCCTAAAGCTCTCTTAATGGATATACTCCTTCATCTTTCATACTATCCTCATTTTCTTCAGGCACAGCAGTGGGAGCAGAAGGCTCAACACCACCCTCTTTACACAGGTTAAGCATCCAGTCTTCAGGAGGCAGGTCCTCCCGTTCCTCCTGGTACATTTTCCAAAGCTCTAGGCTAGCTAATCTTTTTTCTAACTTCTTGCCCGTGTACGCTGCGTGCAGGTATGTGGTCATGTGTTGCAAAACTGGTTATGCCAGTGATCCCCCTTGTGGTCATGGCATGAACATTTTATCTGCTGTGCCCTTAATCCATTCTGCACTATATTGTTTAAGCTTCGGTGAGTGTTTTGGCAGCTGTTTGCACAGGTGCCTGAGTGGAGTAACATCTTCCATCATGACAAGTCATGATCAACTGTCAATACTTACAGTCGTTTTACACAAAAAATACTTTTCAGAAAAATAATACAATATGAGCGTGCACCAATCGTCGCTGCTCTATGTCTCACTTTACTTCAGTCTACCTGTTTGGTCAATACCTTTATCAACTAAATAAATAAATAATCTGTTCTCAGCCTTTTACCACAATCTATAGGTTGTCGCTCTTCGACATTTCATCATTTCTTTATCACGTATGATACATACAATATACAGACAGACAGACAGACTTCTGGCCCACATATACTTCTGCCAACACTCCTCATGGCTACTTTTGCCCCTAATAATGACTCTGATCAGGGTGTGAGTTGTTCTCTTTAACAGATCTATTACCTAGGTATATCCGTTATGGGTTTTAAAACAACTCCTTCTAAACTTCCTTGACGTAGGATACTGGGCTTATCTAGTGGATCGTTCCTCATCCACAACCAAATACTTCTACTTGACGCTCTTCATCTTAACCTCAAATACCCCTCCAACCCTCCGTTACTTACTTCCCATTATCATTTTCCCCATTTGATACACATTATGGTTTGCCAGCTCTCTCAATCTACTCTCCATTTGCCTTTCAGCTTCTGACCCTCGGGATCGTCTCCTGCTCAACCAGCCGTTTCAGCCTTCGGTCCTCTCAGCTGCCCGTAGAAGCCGGGAGGAGAATTTTGTGAAATAGGGACCTGTCCCACCTATCTTTTAGTGACTTGCAAGTTTTTACTACTGGCCGCTATCTACAGGGAGCTTCACGTTCCTCCAGCTAAATGGCGGAGGACATCTGATATTTCTGAGACCCTTAAAAGCCTACTGGTTCGACGGACCTCGAACCATCATCGCTCTGCTACCACATGAACCCAGTGACCTTGGGCCTTTTAAGATGAGGTAGCAATACTTTGAGACGTATGGGAATGCAGAAGTTACTCAAACATCAATAATCAAACCGACTCAGGAAGTTGGCAAAGTTTGTCTGTTTTATTTGCAATTGTCTAAAACAGGGATTTACAACGGATATCAACAGACGTTCACTCGATTTCTCTCAGTGTGTTACATGAAAAAACACAGTTACATAGTAAAAACTCATCATAAGTGACGTCAGACTACGTGGCAAACTACAAAAACCCAATTGGGGATGTGATAGGATAACAGGGAACATCTAGGTATACGTTCCATACTGACGGGGGTTGTGATTTGATCTTTACTGTCAGGTGGGCAACTAAGCCCATACCAATTGCAGTTCATCTTTCATGTCACTCTAATACTCGACACTTCATTGGTTACACAAACTATAGGGCTCTTTGATATGTAGACCCCTACCATTGGTTTGGCACCTTTGTACCCTTCTGGAATATTCCATACGCTAGCAGCTCGCAGGCTACCATACCAGGTGCACAGAAGGTCTGCGTGCTCATGTGTCCCCTCCAATTAGCCCCACATCTATCATCACTCTTGCAGTCTGCCAGTCAATTAAGCTTTGAATTTGGCCTTGTAGAGGCTCTCTGCACCTAAGAAATAAAGGGAGTATCTTTTTGGTTTGGGTGCAGCTTGACCCAATGACAATTTCGATCTGACCATGTGACTGGGAGACCGCATTTTTCAACCCTCGCCTTCAATGTTTTTCCATTCCATTTCAAACAGAAGTTGTTTCTTTCTAATGTTCATTGTAAATACTGGATGGACACCCAGGCTCACAGTGGCATCGTCTTCTTGGTGCTGGGCCAGCCAAGGCTTTCTTGAATTTCTCTTTCACCATCAGTAATTTTCCACTTGTGCCACACTGAAAGCTTTTTCTGATCACAGGTTTTAGCCTTGCTTTAAAGTAAAGTGTAGAATATCCAGGTTCTATACATTACTATGTATTATACATTGGCACATCGCCGCAAACCTATTCACTACTACTACTAAAATTGCTTTGTCTACTTGTTTTACTGCGTCTGTACAAGTGTAAACTGATTTACATTTTCTTCAGCATTTGTAGCATGAGCATCTTCATCTCAAGCCCGAAATGTTGCTCATCTTTACAATCTTCTCTTCAGAGCTTAAAGAATGTCTATATTCTACTGTCTCGTGCATTTTTCCATGTGCGCTATCTTCTGCTCCGCATGACGTCACTAGTCTTCTCTTTCACTCATTTTCACACTTCTTCTGGGACTTTGTCCAAGAGGCCATCATTTCTTCATGAATGCATATAAAGTTTTCTCAATGGAAACCTTGTTTCCATGATTTCTTGTGGTACAGGCATCCATAATGGCACTGCACTTGTCACAACTTCCGGCTCCCAACATATAAGCAGCATGGGAGCTGAGCTTTTTGTGGAGCTACTGGACTCCTCCTCTACACCAGGGTACCAATTTTAGCCAGGATGCCCATTCTATCCAGAATGCCTACTCTAGCCAGGGTGCCTACTCTGTTCTGGATGCCCACTCTAGCCAGAGTACTTGCTCTAGCTAGGATGACTACTCTAGCCAAGCTGTCTGCTCTATCCAGTAGGCCCACTCTAGGCAAGATGCCTGCACTATCCAGGATGCCCATTCTAGCCAGGAAGTCTCTGTGCCTACTCTAACCTTGATGCCCACTCTAGCCAGGATGCCTACTCTGGCCAGGATGCCCACTCTAGACAGGATGCCCACTCTAGCCAGAGTGCCTAATCTAGTCAGGATGCCTACTCCAGCCAAGATGGCCACTCTGGTGAAGGATGTAAGACTCAAATATGCCCACTCAAGCCAGTATGTCCACTCTAGCATTGATACCCACTCTAGCCATGATTACAACTGTAGCCCAGGTGCCAACTGCAGCAAGGATGCCCATTCTAGCCAACATACCCACTCTTGCCAGGATGCCCACTCTAGCCAAGATCCCTATTCTAGCCAAGATCCCTATTCTATCCAGGATGCCTACTGTAGTCAGGATACCCACTCTAGCCAGGATGCCCACTGTAGCCAGAGTGCCCACTCTCACCAGGGTGCCTACTCTTGCCATGGTGTCCACTCTAGCCAAGATACCCACTCTAGACAGGACACCCACTCTAGCCAGGTTGCCTACTCTAGCCATGGTGCCTACTCTAGCCAAGATGCCCATTCTAGCCATTCTAGCCAGGATTCCCACTCTCGCCAGGATGACCACTGGCTACTCTAGTCAGGATACTCACACTAGCCAGGATACTCACGCTAGTCAGGATTCCCACTCTAGCCAGGGTGACTACCTTCACCAGGGTGCCCACCCTACCCAGGATACCTACTCTAGCAAGGATGCCCACTCTAGGGAGTACTTCTCTAGACTTTGCATATTTGGATTTTCTGTCTAGCTCCAACATGGTCAAAGGGGTGAATGTTTAAAACCTTCCTCTGCCTCACTTGACTCTTCCCTAGCTATCTTTTTGAAAGATTATATTTGAGGCATGTCAGAGGATCTACCAGTCATTGGTTGCAGTGGGGTAGCGCATGCAGTATGTACTCAGTGGTTCTCCACGTAGGTAAGAAATAATATGCCCCTAGAGATGGTATTTAATTCGTGGTTTTTGGATATTATTTGGAAGGGAGTAATGAATCTGAAAAATTAGTTGCAGGTGTGACACAGAGAAGTGGGTATACAACAAATGAAGAAAGCCGCTCCTCTCCACATCTGGCTCTATGGATACCCCTTTGTGGATAATGATAGGTTCCCTATCACACACGTGTTACAGTGAGTCAATTGAATAAGGAGTTATGCAAGTCCAGTCAGGTGCCAGCTTTATTCACCCAGGTGAATGTGGGAAATGAAATACTCCCCTGAAACAAGAGAGGCCATATTACTATTCTGTATCTCCACACTGTGCTACTCACATATAATGCATTCACTCCTGCACCTCCTGCTGTTCCTCCTACTCACCTCTCCCTAAGTTTTCTCCAATCGCGCTGCAACGTCCTCCTTTCCTTTCCCTATTATAAAATGCACAACTTGAAATTCTCACTACTCAATCTCTTTTCCACCTCCTTCCAACAAACATAGCCGATGAGCTAACCATACATCCTCTAACAGCTATCCACCTTACCACTCTTTGTCTGAGACTCAACTTCTCTACTCTTCCTTACCTCATCACCTGAACATTGCACTCTGGAATGCTCAGTTTGTATGCAACAAAACTTCCTTTATCACTGATTACTTTCACTCCAGCTCTCCTGCCCTAGACCTTCTTGCTATCACTGAAACCTGGATTCCTCCATCTGCCACTGCCACTCTGGCAGCCCTAGACGACTCCACACTATCCTTCTGTCACTCACCTCGACTGACTGGCAGAGGTGTCGTACACTCTTCCCGCCTCAATTTGAATTCACCATCTCTACTATTGCTCTCCCTCACTCAGTTCACATCATCTCCATCTATTGTCCTCCTGGTCCCACTGGACAATTTTTTGATGATCTTTGATAACTCCTTGATTTTTTTACCACAAAAAATCACCTAATTCTCTTAGGAGACTTTAACCTCCCTCTCCAACCACTTCTCAGAAATCTGAACTTCATTCTTTGCATAGTGACCACGCTCGGCACCCTATCCATAATCTACCTACCCACACAAGGGATAACTCTTTGGATCTCTTATTCATCTCCACCTCTCTCTCAGCCGCAAATACTACTGACACACCGCCACATCTGATCACTCTATTGTTTCCACCACCATCTCTTTTCCAGCCCTGACCTTTCCTCGCCACTTGATTCACCTATTACTAAAAGGAACTGTAACTCTCTGCCATTCCCCCTTTATCTCCAACCTACAGTTCTCACTCTACTCCTTCACATGCAATGCCTCTTCCACGAACACTGCCTTCTACAGATTCCAATACCTACAATATGACAAATTCTCCTCTCGCTTCCCACTGCTTACTTTCACCCCTAAGTCTGAGCATCCTCAGCCATGGGTCACCCCATTCATATGGTCTATCCCCACAGACATGCATTGGCTGCTGCACAAATGGAGGTGTACCCACTTACTTGAAGACCTGCAACTCTACCTCTGTGCCCTGAACTCCTTCAAGTCCACTCTTGATAGAGAGAAAAGGGAATTCTACCTAAATCTCATTGACTCTCACTCCAACCATCCTCGCCGGCTACCGAGCACCCTGAACTCACTCCTCACTCCTCCTAAGTCTATGATTATCAACTCCACTCTCACAGCTAATGATCTAGCCGAATACTTTGCTGCAAAATATTCTAAAATTAGAGACGCTCTCCTGACCTTCCTCACACTCTGTCCTCCTACATTTTACACTCGGCCTACTCTACCATCTTCTGCCTCTATCTCCCATTTTAGTCATACTAATACTGGCAAAATTCTATCTCTACTGATGAAGGCTAACCCCTCTTGTGCCCCATCAGACCTACTTGCTCCTCGGCTAGTCAAGCCTATTGCCCCTTTATTGGCTTCTCAACTCACTGAACTCTTGAACATGTCTTTTTACTCTGCTTACTTTCCCGCTGTTTTCTAATCAGCCACAGTCATCCCTTTCTTAAAAAAGCAAGGAGCTGACCCAAACCTTCCAACTTTCACCCTTTGTCTCTCCTTCTGCACTACAGTGCTCAAAAGGGTTGTCTTCAACCATCATACCAATTTCTTAGACATCGACAAGCTTCAAGACCCCCCACAAGCAGGTTTCCACTCCAGTCACTCCACAGACCTGCTCACATGAATGTGTCCAACTTCATTGCCTCTGCTAAGAACTCCAACCTATGCTCTTTCTTAATTCTCCTTAACCTGTCTTCTGCCTTTGACACCGTCGATCACTCTGATCTCCTTAATATTCCCCTTCTTCTTGAGATTCGCAATCAAGCTCTTGTCTCGATTGAATCCTACCTTGCTCCTCGCCATTTTTATGTCTACTGGAGGGTAAAACATAATTACATTGCCAGGCTTGTTTTTGTGGCATTTTTTGCTGAAAATGTTTGGCTGAAAAACTCATCCAAATATAGGGGGTGGGTGTGTAAGGGCATATAAGGGTTAGGGAGGTGTGTGGTATAGGGACTACAAAATAGGGAAGGGAGATTGGGGGGGTGTCCCCCCAAATATTAAAAAACAATTTCAGCTGAAGATTTTCGGCAAAACACTCCACAAAAAAAGCCTGGCGATCTAAGAACATAGAACCTCCTGGAGCAACAACATCTCTCAACTTACTCCTCTAACTGTTGGTGTTACACAAGGCTCTGTCTTGGGTCCACTCCTCTTTACACTCTACACCTCTGCTCTTGGGGCACTAATCTCCTCCTTTGGGTTCTCGCACAAACTCTTCAGGGACAACACCAAAATCTTCTTCTCTTTTCCCGAACTCTCCTCTAATCTCATTATCAAAATTTCAAACCGTATCTCGGCCATTAAATATTGGATGGCTTTGGACGGTCTGATGTTAAACTCTACCAAAACAGAAGTGCTCTTCTTCCTGCCTAAAGCCTTCTCTCATCTCTTCCTCTGCCTATCCAGTTCCCACCCGACTCTCTGCCCCTACTCTTCTTCAACTAGAAACCTCAGGATCATCTATAACCCTTCTCACACCTTCTTTACTTTCATATCCAAAACTGGAACAGCAGCTCGCCTCAACCTCTTAAATACTAGGAAAATTAGGCACCTCCTTCTTTTCAACACCATCAAGCATCTCTTAACCACTCTTGACTTCTCTAAACTGGACTACTGTGCCAGCATCCTCTTTGGTCTCCCCAACTGAGCTTTCTGTCTTCTAGACAAGATCATTAACTTTGTTACAAGGACTCTCTTTGAACTCCCCCGCTTCACTCCAACTTCCGTGTACCGTCACCAGGCTGGATGGCTGACGATGCAAAACAGGGCCAGATTAAAATGTCTTCTCCTGGTTCACAAATCTGTCCACAGTAAGGTACCGCTGTAGCTATCCTCCTCTATCCAACTCTACAAGTCTTTTTGTAATCTCTGCTCTTCCTCCTCGACTACCCTTGTGGCTCCTCATCGTCCCTATAATTTGGCATTTAATGCTATGCTTCCTCTTGCTCCTGCTCTCTTCTTGCTCCACTTGCATGGAATTCTCTTCCCCCTTACATCTGAGAAACAGTCCACATGGATTTGTTAAAGACCAAAAAGTCTACCTCCTCACCTCCCAGTTACCCTCTTAATCTACCTCTCATCTGCTTGCTAGGTAATATTTTTCCCTCGCATCTAACCTGCCTCTGTCCTTCACTTCCTCTGCCTCCACTTTAGCACTTCACCCATCATGGTCACATCCCCAAGCACAGCTAGCCGTACCGCATAGCTGCACTTAAAAATATCCAATGTTCATTGTCTTTAATTTATGTATATCCGCTTATGTATTGCCCCCGGTGACCATTCCATTTGCTTCCTTCCACAACCTGGTCGGAATGTCCCTGAAATTCATCCAATTGTAAGAAGCTCACCTCTTCCTGTCAAATGTGATTTCTTATCTATTGTACATTCTTTTGTGATCAAAAGAGCATTGTTCCTCCTTTAAATAAATAAATAAATAAATATGAGACTGTTCTTACATTTCTGTATGGACTGATTCCTTAAAGACACTGATGATGTTACAATTGCTCTCTTCACAACAGCTCGAGATTAGAAGGCTATCCGGTCTTGTATACGTGTGTCACATTTTTGTATAGAATTATAAACTGTACTAAAATGAAATAAGTATGCGTAAATTGTCATGCAAAATCAATGAATTGATGTTCATTTGGTAAGTATGAGTATCTTGATGCAATGCATTGGACTAAAGTGTAAGAATCACTAGACAGTTGTACAATTTTTTTTAATAAATAAGGACAGCATAACCTTCAGAGTGAACTGAAACAACGCCTATTACACAAGGTTGTGGGTGAACCGGCAGCTATAACCATGGCATATGTGGAAAAAGAGAATTATTCTCTGTGAGCATATATGCAAATTACACTTGAATAATTGCTCTGGAATAAATCCCTTCATTTCCCTCTGTTGAAATGAAAGGTTCTATTCGAACCATGTCAGAGGATCTGTCATTCATTATTAATGCCTCTTTACAGAGGGGCACATTTCCAAACTATCTTATTAGTTTCACCCATTAAAAAAAGAAAAAAAGTCTATGGTTAATAAATTGATTCCTAACAGTTTTAGACCAATTTCAAAACTGTCCTTCATAAGTAAAATCTTTTACGGTGAGGCGACCGCTCAGCTGTCCAGCTATTTCTAAAGGAAGAATCTGTTGGCTGTCAGATGGCTCTCATCTTTTCCAGAGTGCAGTGACAGCTCCCCTGCTGCTGGTAGAAAAGTAACTGGACCGGGGGCATTGGTGGAGGTTGGGTGCTTTGATACTATTTGATCTGTCTGCAACGTTTGACACCGTGGCCAATAGGAAATTAACCCAATGCCTGGATCATCTCATGGGTGCAAACTAAGGATCCAGGGTTAGCCTGGATTAGCTCATTCTTGCGAGGTAGGGCTCAGAGTGTAGCATTGGCGTCACTAGTGGGGGCTGCGGACCACACTTCGTGATACCTCTCACAGGGGGGTGACACCAGGGGCACTGAGTACGCCTCCCCAACCCCTAGTGAAGCCACTGCAAGTTTCACTGTCGGGCCGGTAAACATCCCCACCCGGCCCGTGTCACAGGGCGGGCAGGGATGTTTACTTCACACTGCGGCAACAGACGACACTGAAACGTGCTAAATGCTAATTAAATGAAGCAGCAGGGGTCAGCCAGCGCCGCAGAGGCAGGGGTGGACTGGGACAAGAAATAGACCCGAGTACCTAAAAAAACATCAGCTATGTTCAATTCACAACTTTGCATGCACCGGTAAAATAACCAAGTGGGTGACTACCCCTGCTGCAGATATCTGTGACCTGCCCTACCTGGGAATCCCACATCCTGGAGGCTGGACTTGAGTACCTTGCACACAATGTCTACATGTACCCCATTTTGTTGGTGGCACCTAGTAACGCTGGCGATCCCATAACTCTCTGAACTTGCAGAGCACAGCTCCTGCAAGAACAGGTTATACTTGATAGCATGCACCTGTATGATAATCCAGTGGGTGAAAACATCTGCTGCCAAAATCTGACAAATTAGGTTAACAGAAGAATAACAAATGCACCCCATGTTCTGGATGTGAGTACCTGGGCTGGCCCACTCTCCCTGAATCTACTGCTCTACATTGGTGCCACCAGGTACCCCAAGGCAATCCGACAACTCACCCTGCAAGAATAGGCTATGTATGAAAAGGAGTGGGTTATTGCACGTGCGAGACAATTTTGGTGACTGTGATGTGTGCAGTGGTAGAAGTGGAAAAAAGAAACTAGTGGTACTCTGGCTGCATCCAAAAAGGAGGTAGTGGGATGTCCGGACAGCTGGCAGAGGGGGTGGGGGAAATAGACTAAGAGAATCACAAGCTTTGGCTGAACAGCGAAGCGCCACTCTTCAAATGTGACCACATTCCCTCCAAGCTTCACTGGGTACAAATAGCTTGGATTTCAAGGCCTATAGTAATAATTTTGTATAGAGTTTACTTACAAAAAACACAAATTGCATAAACGAGCCACATGACAACATGTAAATCCTTATAGCAACATGTTAAGCCAAAAAAATATAATTGTGGCGTTTATTAACACATCCTGAATAGTAAACCAAAAGAATATCATTGTGGCGTTAATTACCAGATCCTGAATAGTAAACTATAGGTCCCAGAATGCAAAATAATGCCAACCTGAAAAATCTATTTAGGTCCACTGTACTTTCAGTGATTTAAAACATGCAATAAAATAAGTTGTATAAGAAATTCTGATATGTGTTTATAACCCGGCGTCCCCAAGTGAACAGGTGAGCGCCTGGAGCCCCCTCAGCCCCTTAAAATCGTGGGCCTTGGCCTCCTCTGCCTCCAGCCCACGCGTGCTGCCTCGTACACCCGGCCCCCTTCCCGATAGGTTCCTTCCCTAAACCTGCCTCCCGCCACCTGTGATTGGCTGGCCTGCAGCAGGCACCGAGGACCATGCCCACGGCACTGGGGATTACGCCTTTTTAAAACCCGGCATCCCCAAGTGAACAGGTGAGTCCCTGGAGCCCCCTCACCTTCTTAAAATCGTGGGCCTTGCCCTCCTCTGCCCCCAGGCCCCGCGTGCTGCCTCGTACCCCCGGCCCCCTTCCCGATAGGTTCCTTCCCTAAACCCGCATCCCGCCACCCGTGATTGGCTGGCCTGCAGCAGGCACTGAGGACCATGCCCACGACACTGGGGATTACGCCTTTTTAAAACCCGGCGTCCCCAAGTGAACAGGTGAGCATCTGGAGCCCCCCAGCCCCTTGAAATCGTGGGCCTTGCCGTCCTCTGCCCCAGGCCCCGCGTGCTGCCTCGTACCCTCGGCCCCCTTCCCGATGGGTTCCTTCCCTAAATCCGCCTCCCGCCACCCGTAATTGGCTGGCCTGCAGCAGGCACTGAGGACCATGCCCACGACACTGGGGATTACGCCTTTTTAAAACCCGCGTCCCCAAGTGAACAGGTGAGCCCCTGGAGCCCCCTAAAAGTGTGGGCCTTGCCCTCCTCTGCCCCCAGGCCCAGCGTGCTGCCTCGTACCCCTGGCCCCCTTCCCGATAGGTTCCTTCCCTAAACCCGCCTCCCGCCACCCGTGATTGGCTGGCCTGCAGCAGGCACCGAGGATATGCCCACGGCACTGGGGATTACGTCTTTTTAAAACCCAGCGTCCCCAAGTGAACAGGTGAGCCCCTGGAGCCCCCTCAGCCCCTTAAAATCGTGGGCCTTGCCCCCCCCTGCCCCCAGGCCCCGCATGCTGCCTCGTACCCCCGTCCCCCTTCTGATAGGTTGCTTCCCTAAATCTGCCTCCCGCCACCCGTGATTGGCTGGCCTGCCGCAGGCACCGAGGACCATGCCCACGGCATTGGGGATTACGCCTTTTTAATACCCGGCATCCCCAAGTGAACAGGTGAGTCCCTGGAGCCCCCTCACCTTCTTAAAATCGTGGGCCTTGCCCTCCTCTGCCCCCAGACCCCGCGTGCTGCCTCGTACCCCCGGCCCCCTTCCCGATAGGTTCCTTCCCTAAACCCGCATCCCGCCACCCGTGATTGGCTGGCCTGCAGCAGGCACTGAGGACCATGCCCACGACACTGGGGATTACGCCTTTTTAAAACCCGGCGTCCCCAAGTGAACAGGTGAGCATCTGGAGCCCCCCAGCCCCTTGAAATCGTGGGCCTTGCCGTCCTCTGCCCCAGGCCCCGCGTGCTGCCTCGTACCCTCGGCCCCTTTCCCGATGGGTTCCTTCCCTAAATCCGCCTCCCGCCACCCGTAATTGGCTGGCCTGCAGCAGGCACTGAGGACCATGCCCACGACACTGGGGATTACGCCTTTTTAAAACCCGCGTCCCCAAGTGAACAGGTGAGCCCCTGGAGCCCCCTAAAATTGTGGGCCTTGCCCTCCTCTGCCCCCAGGCCCCGCGTGCTGCCTCGTACCCCTGGCCCCCTTCCCGATAGGTTCCTTCCCTAAACCCGCCTCCCGCCACCCGTGATTGGCTGGCCTGCAGCAGGCACCGAGGATCATGCCCACGGCACTGGGGATTACGTCTTTTTAAAACCCAGCGTCCCCAAGTGAACAGGTGAGCCCCTGGAGCCCCCTCAGCCCCTTAAAATCGTGGGCCTTGCCCCCCCCTGCCCCCAGGCCCCGCATGCTGCCTCGTACCCCCGTCCCCCTTCTGATAGGTTGCTTCCCTAAATCTGCCTCCCGCCACCCGTGATTGGCTGGCCTGCAGCAGGCACCGAGGACTATGCCCACGGCACTGGGGATTACGCCTTTTTAATACCCAGTGTCCCCAAGTGAACAGGTGAGCCCCTGCAGCCCTCCAGACCCTTACAATCGTGGGCCTTGCCCTCCTCTGCCCCCAGGTCCCGCGTGCTGCCTCGTACCCCCAGCCACCTTCCCGATAGATTCCTTCCCTAAACCCGCGTCCCGCCACCCGTGATTGGCTGGCCTGCAGCAGGCACCGAGGACCATGCCCACGGCACTGGGGATTACGCCTTTTTAAAACCCGGCGTCCCCAAGTGAGCAGGTGAGCCCCTGGAGCCCCCTCAGCCCCTTAAAATCATGGGCCTTGCCCTCCTCTGCCCCCAGGCCCCATGTGCTGCCTCGTACCCCCGGCCCCATTCCCGATAGGTTCCTTCCCTAAACCCGCTTCCCGCCACCCGTGATTGGCTGGCCTGCAGCAGGCACCGAGGACCATGCCCACGGCACTGGGGATTACGCTTTTTTAAAACCCAGCTTCCCCAAGTGAACAGATGAGCCCCTGGAGCCACCTCAACCCCTTAAAATCGTGGGCCTTGCCCTCCTCTGCCCCCAGGCCCCGCATGCTGCCTCGTACCCCCGGCCCCCTTCCCGATAGGTTCCTTCCCTAAACCCGCCGCCCTCCACCCGTGATTGGCTGGCTTGCAGCAGGCACCGAGGACCATGCCCACGGCACTGGGGATTATGCCTTTTTAAAACCTGGGGTCCCCAAGTGAACAGGTGAGCCCCTGGAGCACCCTCAGCCCCTTAAAATCGTGGGCCTTGCCCTCCTCTGCCCCCAGACCCTGCGTGCTGCCTCGTACCACCGGCCCACCTTCCCTCCAAAAAGGAAGCTGACCTAGGTGAGTCACCCACGGAGCCCTGCCCCAGAGGCCTCCCAAACAATTTTTTTAAAAGTGTTTAAATGGCATTTTTCGCGCGCGGTGCTCCAGTATGCCCCTCCTCCCCCAACCCAATTCCGCCTCCCAAACCTCCCCTGCACACTGATAGGCTACTCCCCCCATATCACCACCCATCCCAGGGCAGCCCTCTGCCCAGCAGCCCCTGCGGCTAAGGACCCAAAGGCCAAGGGCGGCTCCTACATTGGCGGCTCCAAGATGTGTCTGCAGGTGTCCACGGGGGAAGCCAGTGAAGCCAGCAGTCAACAGACACCAACAAAAACTGTGGGCCTCATTACACGTTGTGCGGTAATGGAATACCGTTACCGGTAATGATTTACCGGTACCGTTAATTCCCTAAGCAAATCACGACCCGGACCCACCGCTATCTGCGCACCCGTTAATTACGGTGCCACTAATAGCGGCAAGGCCGCGGGCGTGCGACCCACATGCCGGAATTAGCGCCATGGCGCTAATACCAGGCCATCACAAGCAATGCGGACATGGTATTAGCGGCATGTAAAACACCCAAAAACCCCTTACCGGCATGGCGCTAATAACGGCATCGAAAAGCACCCGTTAAGAGACCTGAGCAGTGTACCCATCAACTACAGGTGGACACAATCAGCACAGGTGCATGCTATGGGGACAGGCAGTACAAAAGAGCACACCACACCCCTACCCACACCCCTTCCCACACCAAGATGGTCCCAATAGCAGCAGCATGACATGACAGCCTTGACTACATGATAGCAGTGCAGCACCTACAACAACAGCCACCACCAGAGGTGAGCCGTAACAGGCACCCATTACCCACACCATACAGGCAAAGACAGCCATCCACTGAGGAGGTGGCTCCTAACCCCTGTACGGAACCCACAGAACCATCAGGAAGAGGATAACAATATAGTACAACCTTCCAATGACAGTGCTCCGCTGCCTAAGCGCCCTGGGTGTGGCACTCCTGTACAGCCGTGTCAAAGTGGCAAAGACAACCATGGCATGTGTAGAGCATCACAAAATGTGCATATGATGGAATGTGCCTATGCCACTTGAAATTGACATGCAACCACCAGAAGAGTATGATGTGGCTGGGGATGAGTGCGGGTGGAATGCCCCAGCAGGACATGAAACAGGCAGTGCCAAGGAGGCACACGATGTGCATCAGCATCTGATTCTGGAATCTCATCATGCACCAAGGTGAAATAGCATGGACGTAGATGGGAATTGTTGCCCTGGTGCATGTTTCGAGGCCCACAAAGGACCCTGTCCACAATGAATGACACATACACAATAATGGAGACCACGCTTGGGTTTCAAACCCTGAACAGTGTATATTGAACATATTGTGGTACTAAAGTGCATAACCCAAACTCCCAAAATACACCCTTACCCCCCTCCCCCCTCAACACACCCAAATACACCCTTACCCCCCTCCCCCCTCAACACACCCAAATACACCCTTACCCCCCTCCCCCTCAACACACCCAAACACACCCTTACCCCCCTCCCCCCTCAACACTCCCATGTGAGTCTCTTGACGTGAATGTGTCCATTGCCACATGTGGCACACGAATCCTGGTGGCCCTATTTGCCAGTGCCTGCATCGTCATCTGGTGGCTGTGAAGCCGTGCGCCGCAGGTTCCGCATAGACCGGCGCAGGGGACTAGTCTGGCGTGAACTCCCAGACGAGGAGGGGCCTGGTTCTTCCTGGGCCGGGAGTGGGCACCGACGCTCAATAGCGTCTGCTATGCGGTTCATGGCCTGCCGCAGTTGGGCCATTTCACTGCAGATTCGGCTGGTGCATGCCTCCATGCCCTCCCTTGTCTGCTGTGCAAGTGTAGCAATGTCCTCCCTCAGGCGGGCTGTCTCTGCCACATGTTGACCTACTAGGCCACTCATCTCGGTCTGCCTCTGGTAGATGGTCGAGAGGTCATGTCGCATGGTGGGTGCTGGTGGGATGGCTGATGCACCTGGTCCCATTGCACTTGCATCAGGAGAGGATATCTGGGGGCTCCATATCCCTTCAGGGGTGGGTGAATCTCCATGACTACCCGGACCTGAGGAGTACCTCGGGCTTGCCAGTAAGGGGCTTGTTGGTCTGGGGCTCTGGCTATCAGCATCAATGGCAGGTGTGTCCTCCTCATCTGAAGGTGGGGCCGTAGCTGCTGCTTCACCCGTTGAGCTGGTGCATTCCCTCGATGCTGCCCTCACCTGCTGGGAGACGCACTTCCGTGGGTGCCACGACGGGAGCAGCCATGGCCTGTGGATGCGTGCAACTGGTGTTCCGGCTGCTTTTGTCCCTGTGGTCATGGACACTCGTCCTGGCTGCCCTTGTGGATGTGGCGGTGTCCCCTGTGGCATCCCTCCTTGCTTTTTTGCTGGATGTGGGAGCAGGTGTGGAAGTGCGTGCCTCCTCAGTGTCAGTGTGTGATCCTGCAAGGGTGAGAAATGTTGACAACCATCAGTAATGGGTCGACCTGCCTTGAGCAAAATGAATACGTCATGCCGTTCTATGCATTCCGGGCTCTTTAGTGTGGATGCAGGTAATGGGGATGTTGGGTGGGTCATGCATGAATGGGTCTGTGTTGTACGGGCATGTGGTGATGCATGCATGTCTGTTTGTGGCTGGAGCCACGGCATTCATATGGACACATGATTGGGGGGAACATCACACTTCACTGTGCATTGTTTGAGGCATACACTCACCTCCATCGGACGAAACGGCCACGCCATGCTCCATTTGTCCAACTCCCTCAATGCATTCCACCCCAATGGTTGATGCACATGTCTCCTCCCACTCAGTGAGCTTGATTGGCGATTCACTGCCTCCTCCTGTGCCCGTAGCCAGGTTGCGGTTCACGGATAGAATGTTCCGCACACGGAGCCGGAGGTCATCCCACCTCTTTCGGCAGTCTTTGACTGTGCGGGTTGTGGTGCCTACCGCGCTGACCTTGTGGGCTACCTCTTCCCAGATGGCCTTCTTCTTCACAATGGTCTCCCGACGCATGTCGTTGTTGAAGACGACATGAGCATTGTCTGCTAGTGTCTGCGTTAGCATGAGGAGCTCCTCCTTGCAAAATTTCTCCTTGCGTTGCCGCTCAGACGATTTTTTAACGGCCTTGGGCATCTTCACAGTGTCCTTGGTGTTTTTCCCAACGTGGTTTCTGGTAAGGTGTCCTGGATAAGGAGGATGGCAATGGATTGTGTTTTTAAAGATGGCCGCCGTGCTCTTTCCCGTTCCGGTGCGATGACGCTATTTCCGGTTCCGCAATATTACGGTGACCGCTAATAGCGGTCACCGCTATTTGCGGAAACCGCTATTTGCATGTGGCGGCAGGTCGGAAGTGCTAACAGCGCTTTCGAGGATGCCGTTAAGGGACTTTTTGGGGAGTTTAGCGGCATGGCGGTAGGCTCATTACCGGCATGGCGGTAGGCTCGTGCCCGCGATCTCGTAATGGCATGCAATTTGCGGCCTCTTGCGAGGGCGGACACGCTAATTACGCCATGCCAGTAATTGCCGATTTTTACCGCCTACCGTGTAATGAGGCCCTGTGAGTGTGGCATGGGTGGGGAGTGGAGCAATTACTCTACTCCAGAAAACCACTGCCACTCTATCTTACCTCCCAATAACATAGAGTGCCATAACATTAGCATGTCCGCACTTAGATAGAATTGTGAATATTGGCACGTCCACACTTAGGGCCTCATTACACGGATGGCGGTAGGGATTTACTGGTACCGGTAAAATACCGGTACCGGTAAATCCCTACCGCCTTACTACGAGGTCCCTTAGCGGGTTGGTGCTTTAACGCCTGCTTTTTGCAGGCGTTAAAAACCAACCCGCTAAGGGACCTCGGAGCTAATTACGGCACCGCAAAATTGTGGTGCCGTAATTAGCGCCTTCCCCATTCCCATAGAGCCCTATGGGGCAGAAATGGGAATGGGGAAGGGCAATGGCGGAAGGGGGATTTACCGCCCCACCAACCTTGGAATGGGGCGGTAAATCCCCTTTCCGCCAAGGCGGTGCCGGTATTTTACCGGCATGAGCCATGGCGCTAATAGCGCCATGGCTCACCGCATTCCGTGTAATGAGGCCCTTTGATAGAATTGTGAATATTGGCACGTCCACACTTAGATAGAATTGTAAATATTAGCATGTCCGCACTTAGATAGAACTGTAAATGTTAGCATGTCCACACTTAGATAGAATTGTAAATATTAGCATGTCCACACTTAGATAGAATTGTGAACTTTAGCCTTCGTCGCATCTAGATGGAATTGTGAACATTGGCCTGCGTCGCGTCTGGATAGAATTATGAATGCTAGCATGTCCGCACTTGGAAAGAATTGTAAATGTTGGCATGTCCACGCTTGGATGGAATGGGAAAATCAGCCTGCGTCACATATAGATAGGTTTTTGATAGAAGGATAGCATGACTGCGCCCAGATGAAACTTGAATGTTAGCATGTGCCACACTTAGAACTGTGAACACCAGCCTGTGCCACTCCTAGATAGGATTGTGAATGTTAGCATGCCCACAGCTGGATAGAGTTCTGAACATTGGCCGGCGCCGCTTGTAGATAGGACTGTGAAGGCCAACAATTGCCACACTTAGAGAAAACTGTGAATGTTAGCATGCTAAAGGTCAGGTAACCCACTAACCAATATAACCTCAAACTCTGCATACTTATCTCACTCAAAAACTCACACAACCTTCTCTCGCACCACAAGTCGCATGCACTTCACAACACTGCAACAACACATAAACCGGAGCTACAGCACACGCGGACTGACACCAATCCAATACCTGCACCAAAGCTCAGCACCCAGTGTATACCGAGTTGAAGCTGTCAACAGAAAACCACTCCTCTCACTATCCTACTCCCTCTTCACCTTACTAACCCATCCCACCTTATCGTTTACAGATCCGCCAGAGCGCCTGGGGACCAATTCCGTTGGTGATGGTGCGCGGTACAAATACCTTTAACATTTAACATTTAGCATTTAACATATGGAGATTCTTTGTCACAAATCTCCAGCTCGCTCAACACCTGTCTGCTCATCCATCCATCCATCCATCCATCCATCCATCCATCCATCCATCCATCCATCCATCCATCCATCCATCCATCCATCCATCCATCCATCCATCCATCCATCCATCCATCCATCCATCCATCCATCCATCCATCCATCCATCCACGGATCCATTAATATATAAACCAACCTATGCTGTCCATTCATTCATTCATCCATCCATCGGTCAGGTCTCTCGGTAGTGCATACAGGAATTCAGGTTGGAATGCATGAACCTTGAAGAGCATTTTTTAAACAGGTGCTTTTGGTCGGTCAAGCTCTGTTGCTGGCACACAAATAGCTGCATCAAGAGAGCAGCAGATTAAACATGTAGACTTTGTGTCTCAATGATGCTTCTGACTTTGCTCGGTTAAGGGAGCCCACTTAAAAAATACACAAAATTAGGATAAGAAATAAAGGAACTTTTTGGCTCCATATTTACAGTCTCGTTCACAGGATTGAGAAAAATCTGCAGTAAAGTGCCTGCACCTGCAGTTTCTGGGGCATTTTCGTGTAAAGCGCACTGACATGCTGAGCGGCCGTACACGGGACTCTATGGCTAAAAAGTTCACATTGCTATCAATTCTCAGATCCTCCAGCACACAGCTGGCACTGGCAGCAGTAGTGGCGGAAGAAGGGTGCATCACACTGGCTGTGCTAGCCCGAAACTATGTGCAGTGTACTCAGCTCTGAGTGAACGTGCTACGTTTCAAGAGAGCTAAAACTGCACAGATCTAATCTTTGGCCCTGCATTTCCATGCACTAATTCAACTTACTTTTTCATCAGAAGCATAAACATTGAATCACCATTCTGCAATTTGCCTACCTACCCCTGGGAACCACAAGGTACTCTCCCCATAGAACCGCACCGGATTCATCCACAGATTAATAATTGCTGGAATGCCTCATCCACTCGTTGTTATTCATGAATATGACTTTGAAAACATTTGATTAGTGACATAAAGCAACTTTATTTGTTTGCACATGTCAAGCTCGTAGTCATCATGGATAGAAACAAATCTTGAAATGGGTGCTTACCTCCCAATAACATAGAGTGCCATAAAATGAGCATGTCCGCACTTAGATAGAATTGTAAATACTAGCATGTCCTCACTTAGATAGAATTGTGAATATTGGCACGTCCACACTTAGATAGAATTGTGAATATTGGCACGTCCACACTTAGAATAGTGAATATTGGCAAAACCACACTTAGATAGAATTGTAAATATTAGCATGTCCGCACTTAGATAGAATTGTAAATGTTAGCATGTCCACACTTAGATAGGATTGTAAATATTAGCATGTCAACACTTAGATGGAATTGTAAATGTTGGCATGTCCACACTTAGATAGAATTGCGAACTTTAGCCTTCGTCACATCTAGATGGAATTGTGAACATTGGCCTGCGTCGCGTCTGGATAGAATTGTGAATGCTAGCATGTCCGCACTTGGATAGAATTGTAAATGTTGGCATGTCCAAGCTTGGATGGAATGGGAAAATCAGCCTGCGTCACATATAGATAGGTTTTTGATTGAAGGATAGCATGACTGCGCCTAGATGAAACTTGAATGTTAGCATGTGCCACACTTAGAACTGTGAACACCAGCCTGCGCCGCTCCTAGATAGGATTGTGAATGTTAGCATGCCCACAGCTGGATAGAGTTCTGAACATTGGCCTGCGCCGCTTCTAGATAGGACTGTGAAGGCCAACAATTGCCACACTTAGAGAAAACTGTGATGTTAGCATGCTAAAGGTCAGGTAATCCACTAACCAATCTAACCTCAAACTCTGCATACTTATCTCACTCAAAAACTCACACAACCTTCTCTCGCACCACAAGCCGCATGCACTTCACAACACTGCAACAACACATAAACCGGAGCTACAGCACACGCGGACTGACACCAATCCAATACCTGCACCAAAGCTCAGCACCCAGTGTATACCGAGTTGAAGCTGCCAACAGAACACCACTCCTCTCACTATCCTACTCCCTCTTCACCTTACTAACCCATCCCACCTTATCGTTTACAGATCCATCAGAGCGCCTGGGGACCAATTCCGTTGGTGACGGTGCGCGGTACAAATATCTTTAACATTTAACATTTAACATGTAACATATGGAGATTCTTTGTCACAAATCTCCAGCTCGCTCAACTCCCGTCTGCTCATCCATCCATCCATCCATCCATCCATCCATCCATCCATCCATCCATCCATCCATCCATCCACGGATCCATTAATATATACACCAACCTATGCTGTCCATTCATTCATTCATCCATCGGTCAGGTCTCTCGGTAGCGCATACAGGAATTCAGGTTGGAATGAATGAACCTTGAAGAGCGTTTTTTTAAACAGGTGCTTTTGGTAGGTCAAGCTTTGTTGCTGGCACACAAATAGCTGCATCAAGAGAGCAGCAGATTAAACATGTAGACTTTGTGTCTCAATGATGCTTCTGACTTTGCTCGGTTAAGGGAGCCCACTTAAAAAATACACTAAATTAGGATAAGAAATAAAGGCACTTTTTGGCTCCATATTTACAGTCTCGTTCACAGGATTGAGAAAAATCTGCAGTAAAGTGCCTGCACCTGCAGTTTCTGGGGCATTTTTGTGTAAAGCGCACTGACATGCTGAGCTGCCGTACACGGGACTCTATGGCTAAAAAGTTCACATTGCTATCAATTCTCAGATCCTCCAGCACACAGCTGGCACTGGCAGCAGTAGTGGCGGAAGAAGGGTGCATCACACTGGCTGTGCTAGCCCGAAACTATGTGCAGTGTACTCTATGAGTGAACTTGCTACGTTTCAAGAGAGCTAAAACTGCACAGATCTTATCTTTGGCCCTGCATTTCCATGCACTAATTCAACTTACTTTTTCATCAGAAGCATAAACATTGAATCACCATTCTGCAATTTGCCTACCTACCCCTGGGAACCACAAGGTACTCTCCACATAGAACCGCACAGGATTCATGCACAGATTAATAATTGCTGGAATGCCTCATCCACTCGTTGTTATTCATGAATATGACTTTGAAAACATTTGATTAGTGACATAAAGCAACTTTATTTGTTTGCACATGTCAAGCTCGTAGTCATCATGGATAGAAACAAACCTTGAAATGGGTGCTTACCTCCCAATAACATAGAGTGCCATAAAATTAGCATGTCTGCACTTAGATAGAATTGTAAATACTAGCATGTCCACACTTAGATAGAATTGTGAATATTGGCACGTCCACACTTAGATAGAATTGTGAATATTGGCACAACCACACTTAGATAGAATTGTAAATGTTAGCATGTCCACGCTTAGATAGAATTGTAAATATTAGCATGTCCACACTTAGATGGAATTGTAAATGTTGGCATGTCCACACTCAGATAGAATTGTGAACTTTAGCCTTCGTCACATCTAGATGGAATTGTGAACATTGGCCTGCGTCGCGTCTGGATAGAATTGTGAATGCTAGCATGTCCGCACTTGGATAGAATTGTAAATGTTGGCATGTCCACGCTTGGATGGAATGGGAAAATCAGCCTGCGTCACATATAGATAGGTTTTTGATAGAAGGATAGCATGACTGCGCCTAGATGAAACTTGAATGTTAGCATGTGGCACACTTAGAACTGTGAACACCAGCCTGCGCCGCTCCTAGATAGGATTGTGAATGTTAGCATGCCCACAGCTGGATAGAGTTCTGAACATTGGCCGGCGCCGCTTCTAGATAGGACTGGGAAGGCCAACAATTGCCACACTTAGAGAAAACTGTGAATGTTAGCATGCTAAAGGTCAGGTAACCCACTAACCAATATAACCTCAAACTCTGCATACTTATCTCACTCAAAAACTCACACAACCTTCTCTCGCACCACAAGCCGCATGCACTTCACAACACTGCAACAACACATAAACCGGAGCTACAGCACACGCGGACTGACACCAATCCAATACCTGCACCAAAGCTCAGCACCCAGTGTATACCGAGTTGAAGCTGCCAGCAGAACACCACTCCTCTCACTATCCTACTCCCTCTTCACCTTACTAACCCATCCCACCTTATCGTTTACAGATCCGCCAGAGCGCCTGGCGACCAATTCCGTTGGTGATGGTGCGTGGTACAAATACCTTTAACATTTAACATTTAGCATTTAACATATGGAGATTCTTTGTCACACATCTCCAGCTCGCTCAACACCCGTCTGCTCATCCATCCATCCATCCATGCACGGATCCATTAATATATACACCAACCTATGCTGTCCATTCATTCATCCATCCATCGGTCAGGTCTCTCGGTAGCGCATACAGGAATTCAGGTTGGAATGCATGAACCTTGAAAAGCGTTTTTTAAACAGGTACTTTTGGTCAGTCAAGCTCTGTTGCTGGCACACAAATAGCTGCATCAAGAGAGCAGCAGATTAAACATGTAGACTTTGTGTCTCAATGATGCTTCTGACTTTGCTCGGTTAAGGGAGCCCACTTAAAAAATACACTAAATTAGGATAAGAAATAAAGGCACTTTTTGGCTCCATATTTACAGTCTCGTTCACAGGATTGAGAAAAATCTGCAGTAAAGTGCCTGCACCTGCAGTTTCTGGGGCATTTTCGTGTAAAGCGCACTGACATGCTGAGCTGCCGTACACGGGACTCTATGGCTAAAAAGTTCACATTGCTATCAATTCTCAGATCCTCCAGCACACAGCTGGCACTGGCAGCAGTAGTGGCTGAAGAAGGGTGCATCACACTGGCTGTGCTAGCCCGAAACTATGTGCAATGTACTCAGCTATGAGTGAACGTGCTACGTTTCAAGAGAGCTAAAACTGCACAGATCTAATCTTTGGCCCTGCATTTCCATGCACTAATTCAACTTACTTTTTCATCAGAAGCATAAACATTGAATCACCATTCTGCAATTTGCCTACCTACCCCTGGGAACCACAAGGTACTCTCCCCATAGAACCGCACCGGATTCATCCACAGATTAATAATTGCTGGAATGCCTCATCCACTCGTTGTTATTCATGAATATGACTTTGAAAACATTTGATTAGTGACATAAAGCAACTTTATTTGTTTGCACATGTCAAGCTCGTAGTCATCATGGATAGAAACAAACCTTTAAATGGGTGCTTACCTCCCAATAACATAGAGTGCCATAAAATTAGCATGTCCGCACTTAGATAGAATTGTAAATACTAGCATGTCCACACTTAGATAGAATTGTAAATATTAGCATGTCCGCACTTAGATAGAATTGTAAATGTTAGCATGTCCACACTTAGATAGAATTGTAAATATTAGCATGTCCACACTTAGATGGAATTGTAAATGTTGGCATGTCCACACTCAGATAGAATTGCGAACTTTAGCCTTCGTCACATCTAGATGGAATTGTGAACATTGGCCTGCATCGCGTCCGGATAGAATTGTGAATGCTAGCATGTCCGCACTTGGATAGAATTGTAAATGTTGGCATGTCCACGCTTGGATGGAATGGGAAAATCAGCCTGCGTCACATATAGATAGGTTTTTGATAGAAGGATAGCATGACTGCTCCCAGATGAAACTTGAATGTTAGCATGTGCCACACTTAGAACTGTGAACACCAGCCTGCGCCGCTCCTAGATAGGATTGTGAATGTTAGCATGCCCACAGCTGGATAGAGTTCTGAACATTGGCCTGCGCCGCTTCTAGATAGGACTGTGAAGGCCAACAATTGCCACACTTAGAGAAAACTGTGAATGTTAGCATGCTAAAGGTCAGGTAACCCACTAACCAATCTAACCTCAAACTCTGCATACTTATCTCACTCCAAAACTCACACAACATTCTCTCGCACCACAAGCCGCATGCACTTCACAACACATAAACCGGAGCTACAGCACACGCGGACTGACACCAATCCAATACCTGCATCAAAGCTCAGCACCCAGTGTATACTGAGTTGAAGCTGCCAACAGAACACCACTCCTCTCACTATCCTACTCCCTCTTCACCTTACTAACCCATCCCACCTTATCGTTTACAATCCGCCAGAGCGCCTGGCGACCAATTCCGTTGTTCCGTTGGTGATGGTGCGCGGTACAAATACTTTTAACATTTAACATTTAGCATTTAACATATGGAGATTCTTTGTCACACATCTCCAGCTCGCTCAACACCCGTCTGCTCATCCATCCATCCATCCACGGATCCATTAATATATACACCAACCTATGCTGTCCATTCATTCATCCATCCATCGGTCAGGTCTCTCGGTAGCGCATACAGGAATTCAGGTTGGAATGCATGAACCTTGAAGAGCGTTTTTTAAACAGGTGCTTTTGGTCGGTCAAGCTCTGTTGCTGGCACACAAATAGCTGCATCAAGAGAGCAGCAGATTAAACATGTAGACTTTGTGTCTGAATGATGCTTCTGACTTTGCTCGGTTAAGGGAGCCCACTTAAAAAATACACTAAATTAGGATAAGAAATAAAGGCACTTTTTGGCTCCATATTTATAGTCTCGTTCACAGGATTGAGAAGAATCTGCAGTAAAGTGCCTGCACCTGCAGTTTCTGGGGCATTTTCGTGTAAAGCGCACTGACATGCTGAGCTGCCGTACACGGGACTCTATGGCTAAAAAGTTCACATTGCTATCAATTCTCAGATCCTCCAGCACACAGCTGGCACTGGCAGCAGTAGTGGCGGAAGAAGGGTGCATCACACTGGCTGTGCTAGCCCGAAACTATGTGCAGTGTACTCAGCTCTGAGTGAACGCGCTACGTTTCAAGAGAGCTAAAACTGCACAGATCTAATCTTTGGCCCTGCATTTCCATGCACTAATTCAACTTACTTTTTCATCAGAAGTATAAACATTGAATCACCATTCTGCAATTTGCCTACCTACCCCTGGGAACCACAAGGTACTCTCCCCATAGAACCGCACCGGATTCATCCACAGATTAATAATTGCTGGAATGCCTCATCCACTCGTTGTTATTCATGAATATGACTTTGAAAACATTTGATTAGTGACATAAAGCAACTTTATTTGTTTGCACATGTCAAGCTCGTAGTCATCATGGATAGAAACAAATCTTGAAATGGGTGCTTACCTCCCAATAACATAGAGTGCCATAAAATTAGCATGTCCGCACTTAGATAGAATTGTAAATACTAGCATGTCCTCACTTAGATAGAATTGTGAATATTGGCACGTCCACACTTAGAATAGTGAATATTGGCAAAACCACACTTAGATAGAATTGTAAATATTAGCATGTCCGCACTTAGATAGAATTGTAAATGTTAGCATGTCCACACTTAGATAGGATTGTAAATATTAGCATGTCAACACTTAGATGGAATTGTAAATGTTGGCATGTCCACACTTAGATAGAATTGTGAACTTTAGCCTTTGTGGCATCTAGATGGAATTGTGAACATTGGCCTGCGTCGCGTCTCGATAGAATTGTAAATGTTGGCATGTCCACGCTTGGATGGAATGGGAAAATCAGCCTGAGTCACATATAGATAGGTTTTTGATTGAAGGATAGCATGACTGCGCCTAGATGAAACTTGAATGTTAGCATGTGCCACACTTAGAACTGTGAACACCAGCCTGCGCCGCTCCTAGATAGGATTGTGAATGTTAGCATGCCCACAGCTGGATAGAGTTCTGAACATTGGCCGGCGCCGCTTCTAGATAGGACTGTGAAGGCCAACAATTGCCACACTTAGAGAAAACTGTGAATGTTAGCATGCTAAAGGTCAGGTAACCCACTAACCAATCTAACCTCAAACTCTGCATACTTATCTCACTCAAAAACTCACACAACCTTCTCTCGCACCACAAGCCGCATGCACTTCACAACATTGCAACAACACATAAACCGGAGCTACAGCACACGCGGACTGACACCGATCCAATACCTGCACCAAAGCTCAGCACCCAGTGTATACCGAGTTGAAGCTGCCAACAGAACACCACTCCTCTCACTATCCTACTCCCTCTTCACCTTACTAACCCATCCCACCTTATCGTTTACAGGTCCGCCAGAGCGCCTGGGGACCAATTCCGCTGGTGACGGTGCGCGGTACAAATATCTTTAACATTTAACATTTAACATGTAACATATGGAGATTCTTTGTCACAAATCTCCAGCTCGCTCAACTCCCGTCTGCTCATCCATCCATCCACGGATCCATTAATATATACACCAACCTATGCTGTCCATTCATTCATTCATCCATCCATCGGTCAGGTCTCTCGGTAGCGCATACAGGAATTCAGGTTGGAATGAATGAACCTTGAAGAGCGTTTTTTAAACAGGTGCTTTCGGTCGGTCAAGCTCTGTTGCTGGCACACAAATAGCTGCATCAAGAGAGCAGCAGATTAAACATGTAGACTTTGTGTCTCAATGATGCTTCTGACTTTGCTCGGTTAAGGAAGCCCACTTAAAAAATACACAAAATTAGGATAAGAAATAAAGGCACTTTTTGGCTCCATATTTACAGTCTCATTCACAGGATTGAGAAAAATCTGCAGTAAAGTGCCTGCACCTGCAGTTTCTGGGGCATTTTCGTGTAAAGCGCACTGACATGCTGAGCTGCCGTACACGGGACTCTATGGCTAAAAAGTTCACATTGCTATCAATTCTCAGATCCTCCAGCACACAGCTGGCACTGGCAGCAGTAGTGGCGGAAGAAGGATGCATCACACTGCCTGTGCTAGCCCGAAACTATGTGCAGTGTACTCAGCTATGAGTGAACGTGCTACGTCTCAAGAGAGCTAAAACTGCACAGATCTAATCTTTGGCCCTGCATTTCCATGCACCAATTCAACTTACTTTTTCATCAGAAGCATAAACATTGAATCACCATTCTGCAATTTGCCTACCTACCCCTGGGAACCACAAGGTACTCTCCCCATAGAACCGCACCGGATTCATCCACAGATTAATAATTGCTGGAATGCCTCATCCACTCGTTGTTATTCATGAATATGACTTTGAAAACATTTGATTAGTGACATAAAGCAACTTTATTTGTTTGCACATGTCAAGCTCGTAGTCATCATGGATAGAAACAAACCTTGAAATGGGTGCTTACCTCCCAATAACATAGAGTGCCATAAAATTAGCATGTCCGCACTTAGATAGAATTGTAAATACTAGCATGTCCACACTTAGATAGAATTGTGAATATTGGCACGTCCACACTTAGATAGAATTGTGAATATTGGCACAACCACACTTAGATAGAATTGTAAATATTAGTATGTCCGCACTTAGATAGAATTGTAAATGTTAGCATGTCCACACTTAGATAGAATTGTAAATATTAGCATGTCCACACTTAGATAGAATTGTGAACTTTAGCCTTCGTCGCATCTAGATGGAATTGTGAACATTGGCCTGCGTCGCGTCTGGATAGAATTGTGAATGCTAGCATGTCCGCACTTGGAAAGAATTGTAAATGTTGGCATGTCCACGCTTGGATGGAATGGGAAAATCAGCCTGCGTCACATATAGATAGGTTTTTGATAGAAGGATAGCATGACTGCGCCTAGATGAAACTTGAATGTTAGCATGTGGCACACTTAGAACTGTGAACACCAGCCTGCGCCGCTCCTAGATAGGATTGTGAATGTTAGCATGCCCACAGCTGGATAGAGTTCTGAACATTGGCCTGCGCCGCTTCTAGATAGGACTGTGAAGGCCAACAATTGCCACACTTAGAGAAAACTGTGAATGTTAGCATGCTAAAGGTCAGGTAACCCACTAACCAATATAACCTCAAACTCTGCATACTTATCTCACTCAAAAACTCACACAACCTTCTCTCGCACCACAAGCCGCATGCACTTCACAACACTGCAACAACACATAAACCGGAGCTACAGCACACGCGGACTGACACCAATCCAATACCTGCACCAAAGCTCAGCACCCAGTGTATACCGAGTTGAAGCTGCCAACAGAACACCACTCCTCTCACTATCCTACTCCCTCTTCACCTTACTAACCCATCCCACCTTATCGTTTACAGATCCGCCAGAGCGCCTGGCGACCAATTCCGTTGGTGATGGTGCACGGTACAAATACCTTTAACATTTAACATTTAGCATTTAACATATGGAGATTCTTTGTCACACATCTCCAGCTCGCTCAACACCCGTCTGCCCATCCATCCATCCATCCATCCATCCATCCATCCATCCATCCATCCATCCATCCATCCATCCATCCATCCATCCATCCATCCATCCATCCATCCATCCATCCATCCATCCATCCATCCATCCATCCACGGATCCATTAATATATACACCAACCTATGCTGTCCATTCATTCATTCATCCATCCATCGGTCAGGTCTCTCGGTAGTGCATACAGGAATTCAGGTTGGAATGCATGAACCTTGAAGAGCGTTTTTTAAACAGGTGCTTTTGGTCGGTCAAGCTCTGTTGCTGGCACACAAATAGCTGCATCAAGAGAGCAGCAGATTAAACATGTAGACTTTGTGTCTCAATGATGCTTCTGAATTTGCTCAGTTAAGGGAGCCCACTTAAAAAATACACTAAATTAGGATAAGAAATAAAGGCACTTTTTGGCTCCATATTTACAGTCTCGTTCACAGGATTGAGAAAAATCTGCAGTAAAGTGCCTGCACCTGCAGTTTCTGGGGCATTTTCGTGTAAAGCGCACTGACATGCTGAGCGGCCATACACGTGACTCTATGGCTAAAAAGTTCACATTGCTATCAATTCTCAGATCCTCCAGCACACAGCTGGCACTGGCAGCAGTAGTGGCGGAAGAAGGGTGCATCACACTGGCTGTGCTAGCCCGAAACTATGTGCAGTGTACTCAGCTCTGAGTGAACGTGCTACGTTTCAAGAGAGCTAAAACTGCACAGATCTAATCTTTGGCCCTGCATTTCCATGCACTAATTCAACTTACTTTTTCATCAGAAGTATAAACATTGAATCACCATTCTGCAATTTGCCTACCTACCCCTGGGAACCACAAGGTACTCTCCCCATAGAACCGCACCGGATTCATCCACAGATTAATAATTGCTGGAATGCCTCATCCACTCGTTGTTATTCATGAATATGACTTTGAAAACATTTGATTAGTGACATAAAGCAACTTTATTTGTTTGCACATGTCAAGCTCGTAGTCATCATGGATACAAACAAATCTTGAAATGGGTGCTTTGGGTTGCTCACTTTCACTATCACAGCAAAGTAACTGGTGCGTTGCGAGCTCTTTGATTTTGAAATGTTCCATCATGCACATGAAAGGGTACCACTCCCTGTCCACCTGTGGCCGGATGCTTTTATGCGTGTTGCTGGGCTGTTGCCAGCGGTGCTACAGGTCAGGACAAGTCCATGTGGTGCCTCTGCAGACACAGTTAAATCTGCTAATGTTTTAATGGTCCAGACGCCCTTCCTTAGTGCTATTGTTGAGGGACGCGTGGACTCTGGAATTATGCCTGCGGCTCTGGTTTTAGATCTCCCCATGCAGGTAGACAGATTCTTCTATCGGTTGTAGGCCACTTTGCAAGCGGGTTAAAGGCGGTAAAGAAATACATCCGGCAACATTCTGGTGTTTTGTTTTTTAAGGTGGGGGATCCCCCTATTTCTCCTACCATACCCTTATCTTTTGCCCCCTACCTTTCCTGACTCCTGTATAGGGAATTAAGTGGGGCGCCACTGCTGGCGTTCTTAGCTGGAAGATTTGACCAGCCGGCAAATTCACCTTTAATGCTTTCTTCACCAGTTTGAGAATCCCCCTTTTGCCCTAAATCATGAAGGTAAACTAGATGGGGGGGTTGGGGTGTGTGACTTATTCTGTTCCTCTGATGTGGAGAGCAGGGGGCCTGCTGATCACATCATAACTGTACCCCTCAGGCAGTTCTCCTCAATGTATATGTATATTCACATGGGATAAACTGGAGTGCTGCGGTGGAGGATGACGGGGGTGGTGTAGAGCGAGGGTGGGGGGGGGGGGTGTATAAGCAAGTTAGCATGAAATGATGTTATCAAATAGATTGCCTGTAGCACCCTGGCTGTAACCCTTAAACATAAAAATAACACATGTTTTTATTTACCTTCTTCTGCACGCCGGCCCACGAACACAAATTGTAGTGTCTGTCCGACTCCTGACTGTCTCCAGACGGTCAATCTCCTCTCCTCGGTCGCCTCGGATAAGCAGCAGCTTGCTCCACCAATATAGGGCTTTACGACTCGTCTGTCCTCTCCAGGCCTGCTGCTGCTGCTCACACACTAGCATATAGTGCTGCTCTGCTCCCCTCGTCGCCAAAAACACGTGGCTTAGTTCGCTTCCTAAATCTCCCACTTCCGACTTCCGTTCCGAGTCACAGCATGTGCTGGGGTATGGTGGCCGCACACAGCACAGCAAACCCAATGTGCATGGCAGCCCGGCCCTGGCGCAGGGTCGGCGGGAGCAGGACGTGCAATGATTGGCTGCTGGACCGGCACTGATACATTTCTAGCAAACAGCAACAACAGAGCCAAGGCCCTGGCCCCTCGAGGAGAGAGGCAGGCAGCAGCCCAGGTCAGCCCTGCCCTCCACCCCAGGCACAACCACAATTTAGCATTATAGAGCTTGTAAGTGGATTGCAACTTGTAAAGTACAAGACAGAAATGACACACGAGTGAGCTCAGCCGCCTCGGCCCACACATCCTGGCCCGCTCAGCCCCACACCATTTCTTGATTTGATTTTCATTGTGCCTGCCTGCCCTTGACTGAGAGAGAGATTGCGAGCTCGGCCAGAGTAGGGCTGCCTCCTGGCTGGTTGCACCATAACTGTGGCAGATGGCAGGGCCTGGGGACACTCGTGCTTTTGTGAAGCATTTCATCAAAGCAAACTTAACACTTAAGAACTGAGTGTTAAATTGCTTTGATGAATGTGCACAGAGGAGACGAGGAAAAAATAAAAACTGTCTGCTGTAAATATTATACATATTACTATGCACAGCTATGATGTCCTGCAAGTGGACCGCCTCACGCTGGGGTGTCAGTCACTCCGCATTCACACAAGGAGAGACAGACACGAGCTGGGGTGCAACACTTCTTTATTCATCCTATGCCTGCTTGTAACTGGCGCCTTTCCTGTCTTCCTTGCTCCTCCCCTTCCCCTCGCCCCTTGGTCCTCCCCACGTGACAGGGGTGCAGTGACGACACCACACCCTCCCGTTACTAAACACAGAGACCTGCCTTTAGTGCATTTCCTCAATGAGGCGGTGAGGTTTTTTCGGGCTCTCTGGGGTAGACTGTCCACCCTTTGATTGCTGATCGACTTGTCGTGGCCTCTTGTGACATGTCGTTTTCTGAGTCTTCCCGGTCCCCTTCATATGGGGCGTCCCAATTGAAGTGGGTATCATTTATACTTATGTCAGTCAGTGGTGTGATTCTGGGCATCCGCCTGAAATGGGACGAGTTCCTCATCATGGATCTTCTGTCTCCTTCTGCGGTGATGAGTGATCCTTTTTTCTTGACAATGATGAGGGGTTCTTCATTGAATGGAGCCATGTTCTTGCAATGTTGTGGTTGCCGGACCACTACCAGGTCTCCCAGTGCCAGGTCACTTTCTTTGGCCCTTCGGGTTGCGTCCGCGGTCCTTTTCATGCCCTCTTTCATGAGTGTGTCTTTCCTCCTCATTTCAGAGTCATTTTCATACTGTTCTTCCTCAGCCGCTACGTGTGGTAGCCGTGTTCTAATTGCTCGTCCGAACATCACCTCTGAGGGTGTTTTTCCAGTGGTACTATGTGGTGTGTTCCGGTAGTCCCGCATGAGTTGGTATAGTAGTTTCTCAACGGGCTCTCCTGTGATTCGTGCAATTTGCGTTGTGCGCTTGATATTGCTCAAACCTTTCTACCATGCCATTTGCCTGTGGCCACAATGGTGTTATTTTTCGGTGGTGAAATCCCATGTATTCAGCAAACTTTTGGAAATCTTGTCCGGTGAATGGGGGGCCATTGTCGGATTTTATCACCTTGGGTACTCCGTATGTTGCAAACATCCGGTCCAGTGCTGGAATGGTGTGATGTGCTGATGTGGATGGGACTATCTGTAAGTCGGGGTACCTTGAGTATTCGTCAACTGCCACTAGTATGTACTCTACGCTTTCCATGGGCCCAAAATGGTCCACTGCTATTTCCTCCCAGGTTCCTTCAGGTAGTGCTGTCATACACAATGGCTCAGGTGACGTGCATGGTTTTATGATTGTACACGTGGGACAGTTCTGGAGTAGTTCTTCCACTAAGGTGTCTAGCTGTGGGAACCATAGTTTTTGTCTTAACATTCTTTTTGTGGACACTATGCCTCAGTGTCCTTCATGGGCTAATTCCAGGACTTTCCGTTGCAGGTTTCGTGGAATTACGAGCTTTAACAGCAGCCCTTCTTCTGACTTTGCAAGTTCTTCTTTCACTGCTAGAAAGCATGTGATGTCTTGTTTCGTGTCTTCGCCCACTGTTTCTTTAATTTACTTTACTTGTTTCTATCACCCCGTTTCTGGGCATCTCAGTATAAAATTGTATTCCTTGGTCGGCTTTGGATTCACAAGTTATCTAGTCCATGTCGAGACCCTGGGGCGTGCTGCTCTGGATGACATATCTTATGTATTGGTCTGCTATGGATAGTTCTGGTCCGCATTTTTCTTGCGGGTGGCGGGAGAGGAAGTCGGCAGGGTTTTGCTCTTTCCCCGGCCTGTGTGTTATGGTGAACTTGTAGTCTTGTAGACGAAGTGCCCACCTGGCTATTCTGGGTGGCATCTTGGCTTGTGGGTTACCATAAATGAAGATTAGTGCTTGGTGATCCGTGACTACGACAAATGGTTTTCCGTATAGAAAAAGGTGAGTGTTTGCAGGCCCAGACCACCGCTAATCCTTCCTTCTCGGCCTGAGAGTAGGCTTGTTCAGTCTTGGAGAGACTTCGGCTAGCATATGATAAGATGTGTTTTTCATATGCTTCTTTGTCATCCAGTTGCGTGAGAATGGCTCCCAGGCCTACTGGACTCGCGTCAATGATGAGTTCCGTGTTTTTTGTTGGTCAAAATACACCATGTTCCGGGCATCAGAGATGCGGTCCTTGATGATCTGGAAAGCCTCCTGGCATTGCGGGGACCAGACAAACTCAGTGTTGAGTTTGGTGCGGGCCCTGAGAGGTTCGCTGACAGATGCGAAGTCTTGTATATACCTTGTGCAGTAGCTTGCAAGGCCCAAGAAGGATCTGGGGTCTGATGTGGTGGTGCGCGGCTCAGCTTCCCGGAGTGCGCTAACCTTCTCTGGGTCTGGTGTCATGCCCTTTTCCGAGAATATGTGTCCAAAGAATCGAAGTGTCCTTTTGCGTAATTCACACTTCTCCTTGTTTAAGGTGAGCTGGGCTTCTTCCTAGGCCATGCATACTCTCATTAATGTGTCATCATGTTGTTCTTGAGTTTGGCCAAAAACCAGGATATCGTCGCAGTAGTTCAGGCAGTTGGGCACGTGTTTGATGACGTTATGGATTTCTGCCTGAAAGATTTCCGCCGCTGAAGATACCCCAAAGCTTAGCATCTTTTAGCGGAACAACCCGAGGTGGGTGACAAACGTTGTTATGTAGCGGGATTTCTTACAGAGTTCTAGCTGGTGGTAGCCCTTGTTTATGTCCAGTTTGGAGAATACTGTCGCTCCATTCAGGAGATGTACCATGTCGGTAATTCGGGGGCTTCATGGCGTTCCCTCAGGATGGCTTCGTTTGGTCTTCTCATGCATATTCGGATGTACGGTGAGTCTCTTTTGGGTACTGGTACCATGGGGGAGACCCATGGCGTGGGACCTTCAGCCGGCTCAATGATGTCTGCCTCCAGTAATTTGATCAGCTCGTTTTCGACTTGTTTTTGTATGTTGATAGGGATTCCCCTATAGTGCTGGGCTACTGGCGGGACGTTGGTGTTGATGTGTAGCTCGATTTGTTTGTTTTTTAATTTGCCAGGACCTTTGAACAGTGAGGGGAAAAACCTGCTCAATGCTTTCAGTCGGGTCCAGGTACTTGTTTACCATTAGTCGATACGGTATGTGAATTAGCCCCATTTCTATGGCCGCTTGATAGCTTAAGATGCATCCGTTGTCAGTCGCAGCTTCTACAACGCACATGGGGATGTTTTTTGCGTGGTCTTTGTAGCGGCATGACGGCATGAAGAATCCTTTACATGCCAAGGAGGATCTTTGAGCCGTATGGAAAGATGAGGGCTTGTGCTGGTTGTAGGCGAGTGGCTTTTGGTATGCGTTTGTATACTTCTTCACTGATTACATTTACGGTTGCCCCAGTGTCTATTAGGAATTTGGCAACTGTTTGGTTGACTTGTATTGTATTGGGCTGTGTTCTTTTGCTGTGTTGTTTCCTAGGGCATATAGGTACCACTTTTTCCTCGTGCTTCTTGGTGTTTCTCTTGTCTGCGGGCATTTTCTTCCGACGATGCGCTTGATGCACTGTCTGATTGCGATTGTTCTATGAGGCATCTGACGTATCTCCTGGGTCTCCTTCTTGGCTTGGATGTCGTGGACTTGCTCTCTCTCCATTCTCTTTTGTCTTGTCTTCTTTCAGGTTGCTCGTCGTAGTGTCTGTGGCAACCCAGTTCAAGGGGTTGGTGCGCCGTTCGGTGTTAGGTCGACTGGTTTTGTTCCTGATCTGGTGTGGACTTTCCATTTCTCCCTACTCCTCTCATTTTGCTGCGGAAGATCCCACATACGACTTTATGGTGATTTTCTCCGCCGCATGCGGAGCACGTTTGGCCTATGGCAGGGCCTAGTCCCTCAGGAGGATATTCGTGCCTGCACCTGTAGCAAAAAGGGTTGCCGTTGTTTCTTGCCGCACCTTCTAGCTTGTTAAGGCTTTCATGTTTCCTGTGCGTGAACTTTATGTCATCTAGGCCTTCCACTTGTGCTGCGAGGGCGGCGCCCAGGCGTAGGATTTCCTCCAAGTTGCGCAGTTGTTCCAGCAGTCGTTTGCGGAAGTCAGCGCTTTCGCACCCTACTATGATCTGAGGGTCTCCTCGTTCGAGTAGTTGTTAAAATCACAGTGTTTCATTCTCAGCCTTAGTCTCATGACAAAAGCGTCTATGGTTTCCCCTCTGTTTTGTTTTGTGATGTGAAAGACATGCCTTTCATAGTTTACGTTTGTGTGGGGTGTGAAGTAGTCCGTGAGGGCTGTCCTCAGTCTGGCGTAGGTGTCTATGGTGTTTTCTGGTCATCTAGAATGTCCCGCACATTTGATGACACAGCATGGTTTAGTAGGTTGTGTTTTTGTTCATCCTCCAGTGGTCCAGCCGCTTTTAGGCATACTTAAAAGTCTCTCAGCCACCTTTTCCATCGTGAGCCAAGGGTGCTGGTGTCAGTGAGGTCGAAGTTGGCTAGTAATTGGGCTAAGAGGCTGTCCGTCATTTTCCAGTGTTCTAGTCTGGCCGGGGTCACTGGGACTGTCAGTGACTCTTCTTCTGATATGTTCATGGGCTGTTGTTGTCTTTTCCCCCTTCAGCCTTTGTTTTGTGCTGAAGTAGGCCTGGATCTGCCTTTTGTGGGAGGGTGTCACCCTTCTCTCGTGCGCGGTGTGGCCCCGCTGCCAGGTGGGGGCATATGCGCCTTGCTCTGATGGGCCTTGCTCTGATGAGCCTGTGTGGCTTCCACGTGCGTGGCTGATATGCTGCGGTGGGGCCCATGTGCCAGGTGGGGGCTCTGCGCCACGTGCTGGTGGGCCTGTGAGGCCTTCTGTGGTGCAGCAGGATTTGTGTTTTTTCTCCCGTGTGCTGTGGGACATGGGTGCCAGGTGGGGCGCTGCGTCATGTGTTGGTGGGCCTGTGATGCCTTCATGCTGCGGTTTGTGCTTCCGGAGCGGGCCGATATCCGGCTCGCCCATGGACAGGTGGGGTGTGTGCGGCGCTTACACTTTTCTTTTCCTTGCGTGCGTTGGAGCGGGAGGGCCACGCCTCCACCGCTCGTGAGGTTAGCTTCCTCGCTCGTTGCCGATGGCGGGAGGCCCATGCTCCTCGACCGCCCGGAGATAGTGTGAGCAGGGAGCTGCTGCTCCACCCACGGATGATGTTATACGCACAGTCTCGGTCTGATTCGCGTTGTTGCCGTCAGCGGGAGATTTTCCCTCTCGACCGCCCGGATGTCTGTACGCGGGGAGCTACTGCTCCACCCGCGGATGTTGTGTGCGTGCGGTCCCAACAGGGCTCACGCAGGGGATTGTCCTGATGGTGGGGAGCCTTCTTACTCCGACCCACCGCTCTCTGGGAATTCTCGTGATGTGAGAGGCCTGCGTCTCCAGTGGCGCCGGATGGCACGCCACGAGCGCGATCGACTCTGAGGTGGCAGGCTTGGTGGGAATGCGTATCCGCTTCGTCGCCAGTATGATGTCCTGCAAGTTGACCACCTAACACTGGGGTGTCAGTCACTCCACATTCACACAAGGAGAGACAGACACAAGCTGGGGTGAAACACTTCTAATTAGCACGGTTCACTGTCGGTCGGTCACGCAGAGTGAAGTAAACATTCCCGACCGGGCCGGGCAGCGATGTTTTACTGTTTGACACGCAATGGTGTAACTCATTGTGTCACCACCAGGGGGTGACACCATGAGTTACCGCACAGGGTGTCACCAACCCCAGTGACACCACTGGAGTGTTGCTTGGTATTTACATCTCATCAAGCTGCTTGAGGCTTATCTCTCTCTCTCTCTCACACACACCCACACACACACACACACAACTCACTCCCTTTCTCTCAATCTCTCTCTCTCTCTCCCTTTGGTCTTCAGTGTCTGCTCTTTGTCGATGAATCTCATTTGGGCCTCTGCGGATGCCCTGCACATTCAGTGACCTATCCATCTTGCTTCTCCTCTGACCGCAGGGAGTCAGTCAGTCAGGAAAGTAGGGGATATTTTTCACAATCGGCTAATCTTCTCCCCTCAGGTTGATGCACTTGTGGAATCTGCACACTTTCGTGTTTATTACATCGGCAGGTGTGATTAGATGCTTAGTGAAAGTTATAGAAGACTGGTAGTGAAAGCAGTGGCGCTGTCTAAGCATCAATAATGTAAGCCCTTTATTTATTTTTTATTATTTTCTTTTCTTTATTCAGTGTTTGTGGTCAAACAGACCTCTACACTATAACATTTCACATTTTACATTTCCATCATTTCATTTGATCATTTCAATTTCATTATTAATGCACATAAATTACACTTTAAAATCAGTCATCCATTAAAGAAAAAGGATAAAATAATAAAAGAGGGAGATATTAAGAATCATCAATAAGGCAGACATTCAATCAATGACATCAATAATGCATACGTTTATAAAAGAAAATAACCTGTTATGAATACTAATCTAACCATACAACCGTCAGTTGTTTTTCCACCTTCTGCCATATATGGAAAGTAGCCGCTGTGGCCACTAAAGATTTTGCTCCATATATGAAGGCCCAAAACTGATAGTTGTGTAGTCGGAGAACTTAGAATAACGTCCCTCATAGAGGGGGACCAAAACGCTGCACTGAGTAAGTATATGCTTACTCGTTTCCACTGTTGATTTGCATAGGCAGCAAAGGCGGTCAGATCTTGCCACTCCAAACCATGCCCCTGTATTTTCAAAGACCTGAAGGGTTTCAAGCCTCAAGGAGGTAATAAAATGGACCAGCCTAGGCGCATAACACTTTAGCAAGTAATCACAGTGTTCATTCTTTTTCATGCCCTGTGTTGTGTACTTATTATATTTCCTTTTACTTGCCAAATAATAAATTGCCATCCTGCGGTCATGATCCCGGGACTTCTTCTCAAAGTCCAAGGCATATACCTCACCCAGCGTGGTAGGTAAGCCCTTCATCCCAATCATCGTGCAATGTTTTAATACACTTTCTTTCCATATTTGCAAAACAAACACTACGTCCACATTGTAGATCATGCACTTAATCATGTTTGCGGGTTTGTTCCTTTCACTAAAGTGTATGGTTCCCCACCACTTACTAGCAGAACCCCACCGAATTGCCTGCAAAGATGATAGCCCCAGTTCCAGGTGCATAGCTTCCACTGATACTGATCCAGGCAAACCCATCATTGATCTCAATATTTCTGCCTCCAATTTTGGAAGCCAAGAGACCAAGCCCATAGGAAGCGTCTCCAATGCATACAAGATCCCTGGCACTACCGCCGTCCTGTAGGCACTAAGTTTGGCCTCCATGGAGTGCCCCCTGTCTATCGATCACATTTCTTAAGGAAAGCCATTTGGTCCAAGCTGAGGAACTAACCTCTCTCACGTCGTGTGCACTATTCAAGTCGTGATATATATGCATACCAAGGTATCTATAGGTATCCACTTGCTCTAATACCTCTCCACCCAATCGCCATGTAAACCTCTTGCCCCCATATGCTCCTTTGTCTATTGGCATGACCTTGGTTTTACCAATGTTTATCCATAGACCATTTAAGTCTGTGTACTTTAGCAGAGCATCTAATGAGCGCTGTAAGCCTATGGGGGTACGATCAAATATCACAGTGTCATCCGTATAGGTGCCACTGTATACCCTCAAACCCCCCCCCAAAGATGGAGGATGGTTGTGCACTAATTCCAGGTTTTGATCAAAATCTGCCACGTATAGATTGTATAATAGTGGTGCAAGTACACGGCCTTGCTTGAGGCCAGTATTAGTATAGGTCTTGTAAGAGAACTGTCCTGTGCTAATCTGACCCTTACTGAAGTGTCCTCATGCATCAGTCTGATAAAGTACAGCAGTGTTTCATTTAGCCCACACACTGCCAGTTTATCTCACAGTCTATCCCTGTCTACTGTGTCGAAAGTTAAGGAATAGTAGCATACATACAGACTAGATCCTAGGTTTTTCAATGTATCTGCTATCAGAGTAAGAAGTATCCAGATTGCGTGTTTAGTGCTGTACCCCTTCCTGAATGCCATCTGCATCGGGCTTAATATGTGGTTCGTACTTGCCCATGCAGAAAGTAACTCCAACAAAAGAAAAGAGAAAATCTGGGAGCTAGAGTACTGTATGGGAAGTAGCCGATAATTATCAGGATTCTCCCATGATCCTCTCTTATATACGGGAATCAAAATCGGCTCCACCCATGTGGCTGGGCACACACCAGTCTCACAAACGTGAAGAAACAAAGTAAGTAGTAACTCTGCCCAATAATCAGGATAATTATTTAGGACCATATTACATAATCTATCTGGGCCTATGGCTCTTGATGACATAGACCTTACTATTAATAAATTGATATCTGCATCCTTCCTGAGCCTTGAGTCCAATGTTGAGCCCCCTAGTGTACTTTCCTTGTTATCAGTTTCTCTCCGGAAGTTTTTATTTATATGCTTTACCCATGTAAATTCCGAGATCCCACATATCATACTGTCAGATTTAGCAGTACCAAAGTGACGCAAGAGACCAAAATTTCTTGCTATCATTTGTTTTGATGTTTCTGTCAATAGGTCGCCAGTTCTGGGCATTCTTGTATGCCTTAGTATGCCCTTTATTTGGGCATCACTAAAACAATATCTGGACAAAGTTCAAGCCATCAGAAATAGGGCAATTGTGGTTGTTTTTCGGCTGAGGAAATGAGCACATGTTCCTCTGTCCTGTCTTGTCCTAGGCTGGCTTTCAATTGAAGATCAAACTCAGGCCCAGGCTCCTGGTTATCTGTCACACTTGTGCCAAAAGGTGTGCTTCATTTAAGCATCTCTGATTTGCGAACAGTAAATCCATTCCAGGGAGACCACCCAAAGTTTCCAGATTGTCATCTCATGAATTATCTCATGATTTTTCTTCCTATTAGCATTATGAAGTGGGAGAATGGAAAACCAGGCTCCCGTCCTTCACCTCTCGCGCTTGGCCTAGAGGGTCACGACCCAAACACCCGCCACGAGAAGAGTTTGCCCATTTACCAGACGACCAGATACCCTGGTACAGGGACATACGGATGTGTCCATCTGCTTGCCCAGCAGCCCGCACTGGCCATGCCGACACCTGCGGCGCGGATCAACTAGACTAAAATCTACACGTCGTTAGAGATGCCATGACGACCTAGACAACGGGAAGCACATCTGTACAAATATACACACTGGACATTCCCACACCAACCTACACGAAGAATATACTCAGTGCTATGACGTAGGCGACAGGCATATTCACGGACGTGCATCTTTATTATTTTTATATAGGCTTTCAGAATGCAGAAACGCAAGACGCGTCATGAACTTTTTACTAGCTTGCTCACGCTTCTCTTTGAAACCAGTTACCACCATGAGAAATATAATAAAGACAATACTGATTATGGAATTATATGCTCCTATAACCTAAAGCACCTGTGCACCAAACGGACAACTTATGCACCGGGCCAAAGTAGGCCTCAAACAAGAGCTCCCGTGGACATCAACAAGACAAGAGTCAGTTGCTGATCCTGCAGAATGAGCTTGGCGAAGTAACCAGCCAAGGTCGCAATGTTGCAAACCCACGTTCCAAGAGCAAATCATCAAAGGCACGATGTTGCAACCTCGCACTCCGCGCACCAACGTTAAAGTCACACCGACAAATTAAACCAGACGCACAGTAGAAAAACAATATTAATTGTGCAGAATTATGCCTCTTTCACGGTCCCTCCCCACGTGATCCAGCCGAACCTGACGAGATGCCAAACCCGGGAGAACAGAGGCGTCTGGATCCCTCGCTACGAGACACTGGCAGATACACTTGAAAGGCTCAATGGACATCTGCAACAGTGGGAACGGTACCCCGTCTAGCTATGAATAAGTCCTCACATTGTCTGCATGTACCCATAAGTGAAACATTGTTGCAACTTACAGGTACACCGAGAGCTGGGAACGACGGTGGTCCCAGGCTGGGAAGCTCACGGGCGCACCAATCAGAACATGGGGCTCTTATCACTGACGCCAGCACATTTATCCAATCCTCAGGAGCCTTCATGTAACAATTTTCATGTATCTAATTGTAGGGACAACCCAGATATACCACCTGACTACACCTTGTCCACTAATATCTTTCTCTATATGTGTGCTATACTAACCCTACCACTCGAACACCCAATTAAGAGTGGCGATAGGTTTTTTGTTAACTTTCTGAAGTGACGCAAGTAGCGCGTCATAATACAGTAAAAAGGGCCTGCGAGCCCCACGATTGAGTGTGTGTCAGGACGAACGCGTGCGCTCCTTGACCCATCCCTGCCGTTTTGTCTAATAAACAGCAGAGTCACCTTGCTCCTTGTGTGCGTCTCATACTCTATCTCATCTTATCTGGGATACACACGGGAGGAGTTGGGGCCTCCCTGCCTGGAGGTCTGCGGACGGTCCGGCCGACCCCGGCAGAATTTCCCCCCCGACAAGTTGGAGGCACTGCTGAGATCTGTTTAAGATCGACTTTTATTTTTACTTTTTCCAGGCACTCCCGTTGCGAGGAGGCCCGGCGGCGCGGCCCCCTCTGCCGTTGCCCCCTTCTGAGGACTACAGGACCATCGCGGAGCTGCGAGAAGACCGGACAGCGCAATCCGGATATTGGCCCTCGGGAGCCGGTTGAGAAGTATCCCGCCCGCGGTTGGCGAGTGTCCAGACGTGGTCCAGACGAGGGGAGGTGGCGAGCCGCTTGGAGGGGTGCACGCAGTCGAGCGGCCCTGCATCGAGAGAACTTGGTGAGCATGACACACACAACGAGCAATGCGAAATTGTGAGGGAGGGGGGAGGAATTAAATAAGGGAGGAGGGAGGTGTTGCACAGGTGCGCGGCGAAGGTTTGACAATATAGTGTTGGCAATGGAATGAAAGGGAGTGAAAAGAGTGCGAGAGCAGTCACGCGAAAGAGGGGGGCGGAGCACGAAACATCACGTGTGGCCGCTCGTAGACACTGATTGGCCTAAATCGCGACTAACGTGTAGGGGTGGGCGTGTGTGGTTTCCTACGATTTGGCATTTATTGATCAATGAGTAGATGAGGTTCCCTATTGTTCGAGCAAGAAACTCGATAGGTAGATGAGGTTTCCTATTGTTCGAGCAAGAAACTCGATAGGTAGATGAGGTTTCCTATTGGTCGAGCAAGAAACTCGATAGGTAGATGACGTTTCCCTGTAGGGGGTAGCTAGTTGCATAGTTGCCAAATACGGAAGATAATTGGCTGGTTAAGCCCTCCTGTTGAGGGGCGTATCACACGCGAGGCGACGCAGCGTGTGCAGTCCGATTATATTATTGATGAGATTACCTTGTTCCAGGAGAGACAGGAAGACAGCTGTAGGGTTAGCGGGGGTAAATTGCAAGTGTATTTTGAAATTAATAATGAGAATGTACTAGTAGCGTAAAGACATCGGTGACGTCACCAGTAGGGATTTTATAGGATATCACGAGCACAAGGAACATTGAGTTTTGAAAGTGGTGGGGAAGAGAAAAATGATGAGGGAGCGGATACGAAGATAAACAATAAACGAGTGGATTGGAAGAGAAGGGGAGAGGGGCGTGGCTGAGCACGGAGAACGCCGGCCACGGCAAATGTAAAAGGGGGAGGAGAACGAGGAATAAGGACGACTGTATAAGATCGTCGTAAGGGGTACGCAGTCACAGGGGGCTGCGTGCGCTTCGGCCGCAGGGGGCCGTAGGGGAAGGAATATACAATACAAAATTATACATATATATATTTGTGTTTTATTATTTTTTGTTTTTTTAAATTATTATTATTACATACTTTGTAAAGGATTGTCGTAAGTCCCCACACTTACGGGGCCAGGTAAACAATATAAGGTTGTAAATTGCAAACTGATAGCGAAGGGAGGAGTAATAAGTGGGGCACAACTATGTCATATGGGACAGGGTCGGGAGGGTGGGGGAACACCCTCACTACCCCACTACAACACATATGCACCACACTGCCACCCCATAGGGAGAAATTAATTAAGTACAGCATAGAGTGGACCCAGGGGACGGATAACAAAATGTTAACACCATGGCCGCCTAATGGTAGTTTCGATCCATATGCCCAACATTCATTGCTAAACCATCTGCACAATACATACAAGGGGAAGAAGTTGGCGAGCCATATGGAGGTGTTTAACTTATGGAGGATGTTCCAGGGATCCCGACCAGGACCAAATGGAATGTTTTCTATGGGAGAAACACCGGAAGTAAAGGAGATTATGAAAGAGGGAACGGATGGGGAAAAGGGGTGTGAAAGGAAAAAGAATGAGGAGAATGAAGGAGAGGGAAGAGAAAAGATTGATAAATTAGAAGACATAAAAAAGGAACCGAGCAACGAGATACCCATAGCACCGGGAGTGAAAACAGAGGGAGAAGGGTTGTACCCTTTAAGAGAACTAGGAGAAATAGAAGGACAGTTAAGGGCGGCTGAAGGATACTCGAACCCGGCATACAGCCCTCCACCATATGTGGCTCACAGGAAGATAGTGGGGGAGGGGAGGATTGGAGAAGAGCAGATTGTAGAGATAGGACATGATGAGTGGGTAGCTGCACAGATATTATTAAAATTACGGGGTTCACTAACGGGAGAAGAAAGGGAGGCAGTAAAGAGAACAGGCGAGGATAATACAAGGGAGAGTGAGGTGAAGGGGGAGGAGCTACTACGACAAAGAGAAGAGATTTTGGAGGAAAAATTGGCAAAGCTAAGGGATGAGCAGAATGAATTACTAACACAGCTTGAGAAGGGGGAAAAAGAGAGAGTGAGGAAAAGGAAAGAGGGTAAAAACGAATTGGACAAATTAAGGGAACGAAATGAGGAGCAAAGGATAGAAGATGGAAGGGTAAGAGCAGCAGCAGAAAGGGTGTCAAGAGTAGTGTTGAGAGAAAAAAGAAGGAAGAAGAGGACAAGGAAAGGGAATTGGAAATATGGAGGAGGAGGGTAGTATCAGAGGCAGCTAAGAAATATGAAGAAGAGAAAGCAATAGAAAGAGAAAGGGTGAAATGGGAAAGAAAGAAAGAAGATGAAAGAATATTGGAACAGATGAGCAACGAAGTAATGGAGGAATTAAAAAGGAAAAGGGAGGAAAATAGTAGGGAAATGGAGGATAGGAGTGAAGGGGAAAGAGGAGGGAGAAATAAGGAGAGTGAAAAATGGGGGGATGTATATAGAAGTAGAGAAGTAGCAACAACATCAACACCAGGGGGAACAGTTGGTAACAAAGGAAGAGGAGAAATGGAGCTAATAGACTTAGAAACAGTAACAGTAAAAGGGAAAAAAACAGAGTGGGGGATACCATCTATGACTGATTTTTGCAGTGAGGAGGAAGAAGGAGTAGAGAGGGTAGGAAGAAAGAGTGAAAGGGAAAGCTTAGATAAGCTGTACCTCACTAGAACAAACATAGACTCGCCATGGATCCGTAAGAGAAGGGAGGAGCTGAAACAAAGTGAGGAGAGGGTGCTACAACTAGTGGAAAAACAAACCCATGAAGCCACACCATCGCCATCTCCATCACGCCCTCCCCCATCGCACCCTACATGCTCAACCACCACACGCACGCTGCGCACAATAAAGCTTGCACCCTTCATGGACGAAGTGACTCCCTATGCATGCCGGCTTAGAGACCTTCCTAGCCGCAGGCAAGGCAGACAGATAAACATACCCATATTAAATACAGGAGATGACGAAACAAGGGGAAGGGACGGAGAGGTAGGTAGGAGGAGGGGTAGTAAGGAAGAATTTGAAGTGGTAAAGGAAATGGGGGAGGAGGAGGGGTGTGAGGACTCAATATTATGGAACATAAAGGGTGACACAAGACACAACTTAATGCCACTGTTGGAGAGAGGAGGGGTTAGACCGCAGTATGTACCATGGAAGCATACGGATAAAGAAAATATAAAATGTAGGCTCCCATCACTAAGTGGAGGTGCGGGTAAGTGGATATATGAAATGGAAAAACACACCGCAGGGCAGAAACTAGCAGTAGGAGATGTGAAAGGCCTGTTAATATCAATATTAGGGGATAGAGCGGACGACATCTGGAAGAGAGCGGGATTCCATGGGATAACAATAACGAACACATCGCATGATGGGGCGCCATTTGCAAACTGCAGACATGCGCTATGGCAGGCACTGAGGGTACAGTACCCAGACACATCAGACATAGGAGCAATTACTTCCCGTAAGATGCGTGAGAATGAGGATCCTGTTGATTATATACAGGATATTCAAGAGAAGTGGCGCATGGAAACTAGAGAACAATGGGATAAAACACCAGCCATATTTTATCATATACTAGTACAAGGGCTCCCAGAAGGAGTTCAGAAACAACTAAAGAAAGTAGTGGGAATGGAAGTAAAACCATGGCCTGAAATACAGCTGACAATAGTACACCACTGCAGGATATGGCAAGGAAAAATGAAACAAAAGGAAGAGGACAGGAAAACAGAAGAGGCCAAACTAGTACAGAAAAAACTAACTAAATACACAATGGAAGGGGCACTAATAACTGCGCCCACAACAATGGCCCAAAGCCCCACACAAGTAGTGGCTGCACAAGATCCAGCTCTAATAGCACCTCCACAAAGTATAATACAGCAAATGCCGCCACTACAATTACACGCACCAAACGTGGGAGGAGGGTACCCAATGCAAGGAGCTGGGTATTATGGTTATAACAGGGGGAGAGGAGGATTTATGAGAGGGAGAGGATACGGATATAATACCCAACAGCAGGTGGGGGGAGTTGGAAGTTCCTACCCCACAGGGCAACCAGTATACCAGGACAACACAGGGAGCTTCCCATGGCAAAACAGAGAACCACCCGTGTGTTGGAGTTGTGGACTACTAGGACACATGTCACGCACGTGTAGGGTCAGGCCAGGAACACCAGCATGGAATGAGCAGGTACAACCTAGGCCACCACAAGAACAGCAGGGCATACAACAACAGCAATTAACACAACAACAGCCACTGCAGCAACAGCAATTAACACAACAACAGCCACTGCAGCAACAGCAATTAACACAACAACAGCCACTGCCACAACAACAAGTAGTGATAACACAACAACCCCAAACTGAACAAACGCAATTGGGTAGGGTGACGGTATTGGGACACAACCCTTACACAGGAAATGGCCAATCATTGTACCCCCAATAGGACAGCCCACAGACGGCCTTGGTGTGTCCCATCCTGTCAGTAACACCTAATAGTGCGGAGGAGCCACGCATAGAGGTAACGATAGGTGACAAAAAGTTATCATTCCTTGTTGACACCGGGGCAACCCGGTCTTGCATAAGGGAAGGTAAATTTAAGATGTCAGGCGAAGCCATGAACACCCAAGGATTTTCTGGGGCTAAAGGATTGGTTCCTTTTACTGATAACGTTCCCTTATCTATCGGAGATTACGATCTGTCAGTTCCACTCTTGTATTATAGTGCCTCACCAGTAAATATACTGGAGAGGGACATAATGAATAGGTTAAATATGACAATCTCCTTTACAGAGGATGGTATAATTTGCTCTACTCCAGGGATTAACATGCTAGCAGCACGACAGATTATGCAAGCATACTGTGGGCAGACAGCAATTAGGGCGGAACCAGTAGATGGCGAGATATTCCAGTATGGAACATGGCATTTGCATGGATGCCAGGGATAGAAGGGAAAATATGGAGGAGGCCAGCAGCTTATCTGTTCCGACCAGAAACACCTGTTAATGAACAAGAAGGAAAGGTGTTTGCAATAGACATTGAAAGCATTATTACAACAGCTGAGTATATTGCTGTGCACGCCCAAGACAAAGAAGGAAGAGCATGGAGGGCAGTGATAGCACTAGCAGAAGGATGTAGGTTGACCCAGGTGTCAGATGAGGAACTGTTTTCAGAAGAAAAGGAGGAGGGGGAAATGGTGTTCATGATGAGTGTAGAAATATGGTTAAGAGTGGCTCACAAACAAATAGCGCAGAAAATTGCTATGGCACTTGAGGCACCTGCATGCACCCCAGTCCCTTTCTTTAAGGAGGATATGTCAAAGGTGCCCAAATCATTATGGACCATTAGCCCTTATGACGTAGGATGCATTAAAAGCATAGGGGGTGTACGGATAAAATTGAAAAAAGGTGCAATACTACCAAGAGTAAAACAGTACCCATTGTCAAAAGAGGCAGATGAGGGCATATATGAAACTATAACGGCCCTTATAAACAATGGCATATTGGTCCCCTCAGAATCACCATGTAACACGGCTGTGTACCCAGTGCGCAAGGCTAAAGGGGGGTCTTGGCGCTTCATACAGGACCTAAGGCCCTTGAACAACATAGTGGAAGCAGAATATCCAGTAACAGCAAACCCGGCCACAATATTGTGTGGCATTCCAGCAGAGGCATCACGATTTACAGTAATAGATCTTAAAAATGCATTTTTCTCAATACCATTACACCCCGACTCACAAGATTTAACAAGTTTCACTTACCGAAATACTAAATGGAAACATACCAGGTTACCACAAGGGTATTGTGAATCACCCTCAATTTTCAATAGAGTAATACAGATGGATTTGGGTAACGTTGAGGTGGAAAGCACAGTGTTACAATATGTGGATGACATAATAATTTGCAGTATAAACGAAAGTAAATGCAGAGAGGACTCGTTAAAAATGTTGACTATATTGGCTGAAAAGGGGTATAAGGTAGACATGGAAAAAATACAATACTGTCAGGAACAGGTACTCTACATTGGCCAACTGATATCCCAACATGGAAGAAAGATTGCACCACAAAGAGCACAGGCCATCTCAAGCACTCCCATGCCACAGACTGTGAGAGAACTGCAGCAATTTCTGGGGTTATGCAACTACTGTAGAGCATGGGTATTTGATTACAGCTCATACATAGGACCCCTGCTTGAGGGGTTGAAGGAAGCAAATAAAGGGGAGAAAAGGTTGGGGTGGACTATGGAAATGAGGGAGGCATTTGACGAATTGAAGGACGCGATATCAACAGCTCCAGTACTGGCATCCCCAGACTATGAGCGACGATTTTTTATATTTTCACATTGCGACTCAGCAGTAATGAAAGCAGTATTGGCCCAAAAAACAAGCATGGGCTATAAACCAGTAGCATTTTATAGCGGTCACTTAGACCCCGTGATGTTAGGCCACTTCCCTTGCGAACAAGGCCTCGCTGCAGCTGCTTTTGCAGTAGAAAAGGCATCAGCAATAACCATGGGGTGTCCAACTACACTGTTTGTGGAACATGCATTATTTGCAATATTCAATAAACCCAAGTCCACACTAACGACACAAAGGGCATCAGGTTATGAGATCATTTTGTCTAGGGCTGAACTAGCGATTGTTAGATGTAGCACTGTTAACCCTGCAAGATTTCTAGCAGAAATAATTGAGGAGGGAGATTACGCCCACGACTGCACCCAACTAAATGAAATGTATTCATGTACTAGAAAAGTTGAAGAGAATGCACTAGAGGGAGGTGAGCTTTTGTTTATTGATGGGTCATCAACTATTGATCAAGGAGATGGGATACGGAGAACTGGGGCAGCAGTGGTAAAAATGATGGAGGCTCCGGTGTGTGTGGCTATGAAATGTGTACAGTTACCACAGCATTACTCTGCTCAAGCCGCTGAACTAGTTGCACTAATATTGGCATTGAAAGAAAGTTTTAACAAACGTGTAACAATATATTCCGACAGTGCATATGTTACATCCACTGTCCACTCAGGGCTAACAAAATGGAGGAGAAGAGGGTTTAGGAGAGCTGACGGCACTCCAGTGCAACATGCCCTCTTGTTGGCTGAATTAATTGAAGTAATAAACGACCCCCAAGAGCTAGCCCTAGTAAAATGCACCGCACACACCAATGGTGAAGACCACGTCTCAAAAGGGAATGCAGCAGCAGACGCGCATGCGAAATATGCTGCATACTTTGGTGAGATATGGGACCCCACAGACTCACAGAGAGGGAGAGGGAGGGGAATTGCTAGGGAGATGTTAATAAGAGAAGGGTATACCCATCTCCCAGCCACACAGATTATGGAATTACAAGCAGCAGCACCAATGGCCGAAAAGGAAATATGGGTAAAAAGAGGATGTACAATGTCACCAACCGACGCACTATGGCGCCAGAGTGGTACTGGGAAAGTTGTAATACCGTTGGCACTTTTAAATACCGCCCTGAGCCAATTACATCACCCAGCCCATACAGGCAAGGAAATAATTGCAGCACGAATTAGAGATGATTGGTTCTGTCCCGAGTTAAATTCTCATGTGTCAAATTTTATCAGCAATTGTCTCACATGCCAACAGTTTACGGCCGGTCATACCCTAAAAGTGATAAGAGGTACCATACCCCGGCCAGAAGGACCTTTTCGGCACCTCCACATTGACTATGTTGATATGATCAACATATGTCAAGGTAATAGATACATGATTGTAGTAGTATGCCCATTTTCTAGGTGGATTGAAGCAGGGCCCTGTTCACACCCAGATGCATTTAGAGCAGCCAAATTCATAGTAAGGGAGGTCTTCCCCAGGTGGGGAGTGTGCGAAGTATTAAGATCAGACAATGGCCCACATTTCGCAAACGAAATGTTCCAACATATCACAGCCCTGCTGAGCATAAAGCACAAATTTGCATGTGCATATCACCCACAGGCTAACGGTGTATGTGAACGCCTAAATGGCTTATTGAAGGAGGCAATTGCAAAGATACAACAAACAACAAAGAAAAGTTGGTTGTATTGCCTTCCGTTAGCCTTGTTCGAACTGAGGAACAGGCCAGGGTCCGACCACCACCTCACCCCACACGAGGTGGTTACTGGACGTCAAATGCGCCTTCCCCTAACGCCAACGTCAAGGGCATTCACTGACCACGAAAGTTCAGCGAGTGTACTAGGTGATGAAATGTATCAATATGTGTCGTCTTTGATTACTAGTGTTGTGTTTGTGTCTCAACAGCTCGAGCGCACGCGGGGCGGGTCCACCAGAGATAAAGAAGAAGGCACAAGTACAGAATTAGAAAAAGAGAACTTGTGCAAACTAGCCAAAGGTGACCACGTGCTACTTCGCAACTTCAATAGAAGGTGGAACGACAAAAGGTTCACCGGCCCACATCTGGTAGAAGACGTATCAACAAGAGCAGTAAAACTAAAGGATAAGCGTGCTTGGAACCATCTACATGATGTAAAGATATACAAACTGCAGACCCGCCCCAGCGCCAACGACAGGTCCATTGGAACAACAGCAACAACATCCCTGACAGCGGAAGGAAGTTCTACCACAGACAACGACCCAATTGTTCCCTTACCTTCTCACTACCCAGACACCCCAGAGACAGCAACTGACGAAGAAAGGGGTGATCACTACACTGCCCACCCCATGGTCACACGTTCAAAGAGTAAAAATAATTACGCCATCTCCCCCCCCGCCCATTGACTGCAAAGGACAGTTGTAACTTAAACTGAAAGACATTGGCCGCACAAATACACATGTAAACACGTGAATGTTCTCTTTTTTCTCTCGCACATACAGGAACTGCGTATTATTGTATTATTAAGTAGAAAGCTAACTAACAAAGTCCACTGTCCAGGCGTAGATGGTACTCCCAGACGATAACTACCCAGAAGAATTGTCACACCAATTTGTATACGAAATAAAAAGGCCAACATATCTAAAAAGAAGAAGGGTACGTGTTTACTACACAGCCTTCCTCCTGGCCATAGAATATTACATGCCCCACCTCCGCCCATACTTGCCGGTCTTAAGAGACCAATCACTTAGAGTAGCATGGGAGCAGCTCTTCGCCTGGGCACTGAATGACTATTTGATAGGGAGAGCTTAAACAAAACAAAACTAACATTTAAAAACGAGCATTTCTGAGAATTTTTAGGCGGGCAACTTTAACGTCACAAGAATAAGCTGCCAGGACTGCAGCAAGGTAAGAGCAAAATGCCGGTGAGATTAGCAATTGTAATAAAAATAATAGGGATTTTGATGATCACCGGATTTTTGGCTGCTTCTGTATGGCAGTATAGCTGTGCTATCAATTTTGTTGCTGCACCCAAACCTAATATACCCCCGTTCCTTGCTGCAACAGGTGTTACGTCAGGTGGTAGTAGTAACATTGCACCAAAGAAAAATAGAGTTAAACGCAGCACATACTCAGACAATAAAGGTATTGATAATTATGTACAAGATTCAGCACACGTCACAAACAACATATGGTACCAACACATGACCCGCATTGGTAAGCAGACAACTGAGGATAGCTGCTACGTCTGCTCATTAATACCATACGCCATGAGTGCTTCACGAACATTTGTTGCCACAGAAATAAATGAGAAGATAGCGCAGTGCATAATATACTTGGCACTGTTCCAGACGAAAGGAAGATTCCAAGGAACTGTAGTGCACATGACATGGAAAACACGAGACTCATACCCATATGAAAACAACTTCCTCAAGACCTACTTGAGTTATCACAAGACCAGTTTACATGCTGAAGCATTCAAATATATAACAAGTGGCCCTGCAAAAGGAGAAACACAGAAAGTAACATTGCAGTATCTACCATGTGATTGGTACGCCACTGAAGTTCCGGGTAAACAAGGATGCTGGGAGAGGCCGCTACTGACGATAACAGGAAAGGTGTATCTGGATAACAGCTGGGAGATAGGAGTGATTGGCAGCAACATGGTAACAAAAGAAACTATCTCAACCATCGAGACACACAATCACCGATGTTGGACGACGTGGATCAAGTATGTACCAATGCTCACGTGGGTAGAAGAAGATGAAGACCCAATAACGATACTACCGTTGACTGCGCCCAAGGTATGTTACCAGCATAAAGGAGAGGTGGACGTAGGATATAACACCAATTGCGCAAGTGTGACGGAGTTACCTGAGGGGGGAGCGGGAACAGCAGTAATAATGGACCATTATTGGGCCTGTGGAGAAAAGGCATACCATACACTGCCTCCCCTGTGGAATGGTGTGTGCACAATGGTACACGTCAATGTACCATCACTAGTGGTACCTAAGAAGCACGTCGATGTGGCGAAATTTCCTAGAATGAATGAAGGGGATAAGAGAAGAAAGAGATCTGCACCACTCCAGGAGGAGCAAGGGAACAGGACCAACAGCAATGACACTGTCCTAAATAGAAGAAAAAGACAAGGAGAGCCGCAGACAGGAAATTACCTGTGGGGAAGGTCGGAAACGGCACTAACATCAATACCGCCAGAACACAGACTATTCAGCAGAGCAGCAATGTTCTTCTCCTCAATAATACACCCGGGATTACAGGCTTACGCAAACGCAAAATGGCTCCAAATAACTAGATGGGAACTAATGATGACCATCAATTCTACAGTAAATGGGTTCAACGCAATAAAAGAGGAGCTGCGAGCTGTAAGGATGGTAGCACTACAGAACAGATATGTATTGGACCTTCTCACAGCAATGGAAGGAGGAGTTTGTGCAAAGATAGGACAATCATGCTGCACGTTCATACCTGCCAATGATGCTGACAATGGTACACTGACAGAAGCAGTTTCGCAATTAGCTCAGATGCACTCCAAAATGACGGATGAAAGCAATGGTGTGAACAAGGATGAGAGCTGGTTTTCACTATTATGGTCGTGGATGCCATCCTGGCTGTCAGATGGACTGAAAATAATAGTGGGCTGTACTATATTGGCTGGAGCTACCCTGATCATAATTAGATTTTGGAAGGCACGAAAGGCACGCACTACTGACGAGTTGCTGGAAATGGTGGGAATGCACCCCTTGATGCCAGCAGATGACGGCCAGCATACAGGTGTAATAATACAGGAAAGGGAGAAGCTGCGCACCCAAATAATTACCAACCATCTAGACACACCATCAGTAAAGACCGAGAACCCAAGAAACCCCAGGAGCTACATAGGAAGATGGGTATACTGTACTCCTGGGGGTACCTGTGAATATATGTATTGGTCCTTTGAAGATCATGTAAACCACTATGGACATCTCGGAGGAATAACTAAGATATGGCGAGTAAGAGGAGATAACGAGAAGGATATGTTTGTGGTCGACAAGTCGACCAGAGGGGGGACTGAAGTGGGAGAATGGAAAACCAGGCTCCCGTCCTTCACCTCTCGCGCTTGGCCTAGAGGGTCACGACCCAAACACCCGCCACGAGAAGAGTTTGCCCATTTACCAGACGACCAGATACCCTGGTACAGGGACATACGGATGTGTCCATCTGCTTGCCCAGCAGCCCGCACTGGCCATGCCGACACCTGCGGCGCGGATCAACTAGACTAAAATCTACACGTCGTTAGAGATGCCATGACGACCTAGACAACGGGAAGCACATCTGTACAAATATACACACTGGACATTCCCACACCAACCTACACGAAGAATATACTCAGTGCTATGACGTAGGCGACAGGCATATTCACGGACGTGCATCTTTATTATTTTTATATAGGCTTTCAGAATGCAGAAACGCAAGACGCGTCATGAACTTTTTACTAGCTTGCTCACGCTTCTCTTTGAAACCAGTTACCACCATGAGAAATATAATAAAGACAATACTGATTATGGAATTATATGCTCCTATAACCTAAAGCACCTGTGCACCAAATGGACAACTTATGCACCGGGCCAAAGTAGGCCTCAAACAAGAGCTCCCGTGGACATCAACAAGACAAGAGTCAGTTGCTGATCCTGCAGAATGAGCTTGGCGAAGTAACCAGCCAAGGTCGCAATGTTGCAAACCCACGTTCCAAGAGCAAATCATCAAAGGCACGATGTTGCAACCTCGCACTCCGCGCACCAACGTTAAAGTCACACCGACAAATTAAACCAGACGCACAGTAGAAAAACAATATTAATTGTGCAGAATTATGCCTCTTTCACGGTCCCTCCCCACGTGATCCAGCCGAACCTGACGAGATGCCAAACCCGGGAGAACAGAGGCGTCTGGATCCCTCGCTACGAGACACTGGCAGATACACTTGAAAGGCTCAATGGACATCTGCAACAGTGGGAACGGTACCCCGTCTAGCTATGAATAAGTCCTCACATTGTCTGCATGTACCCATAAGTGAAACATTGTTGCAACTTACAGGTACACCGAGAGCTGGGAACGACGGTGGTCCCAGGCTGGGAAGCTCACGGGCGCACCAATCAGAACATGGGGCTCTTATCACTGACGCCAGCACATTTATCCAATCCTCAGGAGCCTTCATGTAACAATTTTCATGTATCTAATTGTAGGGACAACCCAGATATACCACCTGACTACACCTTGTCCACTAATATCTTTCTCTATATGTGTGCTATACTAACCCTACCACTCGAACACCCAATTAAGAGTGGCGATAGGTTTTTTGTTAACTTTCTGAAGTGACGCAAGTAGCGCGTCATAATACAGTAAAAAGGGCCTGCGAGCCCCACGATTGAGTGTGTGTCAGGACGAACGCGTGCGCTCCTTGACCCATCCCTGCCGTTTTGTCTAATAAACAGCAGAGTCACCTTGCTCCTTGTGTGCGTCTCATACTCTATCTCATCTTATCTGGGATACACACGGGAGGAGTTGGGGCCTCCCTGCCTGGAGGTCTGCGGACGGTCCGGCCGACCCCGGCAGAATTTCCCCCCCGACAATTAGGATTTTTTTAAAAGTACAAACCTTCAAAATCGGACTAGAGTATTATTGACTTCTCCATGGGTACCATAACTATACTTGGTGACACTTGATGAGCTTGACATCATATGCTAGGTGTTTTTGTGTTTTTGCATGTGTTATTGTGCTCCATGTTTTGTTTGCTAATGTAACAGAAACTGGTTTCTGCTGGTAATTTGTGATCAATAAATTATTTTACTAATACTTACTAGTACTAAGCTTGCACCTCTGGTTCTTCCACACTATAGTCCGGTTCACTTTGGGTGGGGCACAATAGTCTACCCTTCGGACAAGCTTCAGCCCTGTACAACTACTACCATTGGTGTATCACAAAATGCACATAGAGCATGGCTTTAAGGAAATCTAAAAAATGCTCCAGTGTCCCCTTGTCTCGCCAGTGCCACGCACACACGCAATCACATTTATAGCCATTTACCCACTAGGGACTCACCCATGCCCCTTCTCTTGCATTCAATCACACACACAGCCACAACATCCACACTGCTATCTCGACATGCGCATGTTAGGAAAGATTTCTCTTTACTGCTCCTTTCCTTCCTTTTTTATGGATGCCCACACTTTTGACTTTTATTCTTGATCTTGGCCTGTACATTTTACAGTGCAGTGAAGCCTTAAGCTTCACTGCCTGGCTTTTGCTCTTCTGTTATGGGGAAACTGACATGTCCTTCAGGCTGTCAGTACTGGGAAACATTATTTCCCTTAGTCTTGAGACTTTGTTACTACTTTTAGTAGCTTGTTATCACGTGCGGTAACTTTTAGCATTGTACAAGGCATTTTACAATACAGTACAATGGCGTACACTTTTTGTTTTGAACTAGACTAACACTCAAAGGATTTTTGGTTACTCGAAGGTGTGCTAAATGGACAAGCAGGTGGCAGCATTGACTTTTTACCATTTGTTGGTGCTTTTAGTTTTAGCCTTACCGCGTTTACCATGTTTGGCTACTAACTGTGGCTAATGTCCAAACATGGCCATGCCACATGGTTTTTTGCTTGTTCTTTGGACATCTTGTTCTTTAGCCTTCTTCCTGGCCTGTGAGGCTGGGAAAATCCTTATATGGACTTTGAGTGCCCGTGAAAGCAGAAGCTTTTGGCGGGCTATTGTAGGGCTGTGTGTGTTTGCTGGCAGGATGTGGGCTGGGACTGTCTGGTCCCAAACCACAAACCGGTTTCAGTGTGTCTGAGTGATATGCATGAGTGTTCCCGCCAGTGGTCCTGATTGGACCACTGCTGGGGTGTGTGTGTGGCTAGTCCTGCTATTGGCTAGTGGGAGTTTCGGCTCTTACCTGGCTTTTAGGATATGAAGAGGACCCCTGCACCCATTCTTCAGAGTTCCTGGAGTAACCTAAAGGAGCCAAGACTCCTATCCAGATGTGAGACCCGTGAAGAGGCCGGAGATCCCTCTGAAGGAGGCCTGGCAACCATCTTCTGCTACTGTCCCGGAGGAGCCCTGTCTTGCTATTGATCTTCAGCAGTGCTGTGAAGGAACTGCAGCAGTTGGAGGGAAGGGAACATCCATTCCTGACGTCTGCTCGGTACCCTGTGAAGAAGAGCTGTCGAAAGTGTCCTGGGATCGTAGCTAACCAGCTATGTGTTTGGGCTACCGTGCTGCCGATGTCGCCGTTGCAGCCTGGAACTGGGGCGATCCTCAGCCTGTCCTACAAGACTTACCTCAGCGGAATTTAGGAGTCCTAGTGTCAAAGGGACCCGAGATAGGAAGGAACGTCTGAGCGCGACAAGGGAGGCCCTTTACGTCGACATGCTGTGGTGACAACCGCCCGAAACAGCTCACCCGAGTTAATTCCAGTACTGAGAGGGGTCCTGCATAGTGTTTTTCTACATTCTTCATCCGAGAGTCCTTGCATCAGCAAAAGACATCGACTGGAGATCAGTTCGAACCTGCAACCACTGTGAATAAAGGACTGTGGCTGATGGCGGCAAAAGCAACCTCAGACCTTCTTGCATTGAACTGCCAAGTCCTGGGAAGAATCGGAGTATGGGGATAAGTTACAGAGGTTCGCACCTGCCCGTAAACTCCCTTTAAAGGTTTTCATAGCTTTTATTAAACTTTTGCTATACTTTGGCTTTGCCATTGCTTTCTCGCGCATGCCTTCTGAAAGTTGTGGACACTTCTATTAGTTAGAATACACTGGGCCTCATTCTGAGTCAGGCGGTAGGGGATACCTGGCACCGGTAAGGTGACCGGTTCTTGTAATCCCCTAACGCCCGATTCCAAGGTCTCCCAACGGGACCCGTAAGGTACGTTTGGTCCGACCACACATCCCTTACGGGTCCCATTAGGGGACCAGGGCGCAAATAACGGGCTTGCCATTCGCGAGCCTGTTATTTGCGCCCTCCCCATTCCCATTGAGCCCTATGGGGGCTCAAATGGGAATGGGGAATGGCATTTTCAATGGGGATTTACCGGTCCCGCAAAAGGTCGGACTACACCGGTAAGTCCCCATTGAACTACACTGGTGCCTGACCCGTTATTGGTGGCAGTCATGGCACGAATAGCGCTATGACTACCACCAAACTCGGAATGAGGCCCACTGTCCTCTAACCCTTGGAACTGTTCACTGGACCCCAAAGATCCTACCTTCATTTTTTCCTGCATCACAAACTGTGTCGGAATTTTGCCTGAACATTTGGGCATAAGGCCCCATACAACTTAGAGAAGGACTTCTGGAGTTAGGGTGAATTCTCTGTGGACGTGTAGTACATAAAACTAATCTGAACTTATTTTACAGGAGTCTGATTTGTGTTATGTCCTACTTTAGCAGCTGTATATGTGTAATCTATTATTAGTGTTGGGCGATACCGCTACCTGTTAGTGGTCATAGTGATATTTGGCCCTAAATGAATAACTGTATTTTTATACATACTGTCTAAGTGTAATTTGTGATTCCCATTGTGTGTACTCATTGTGGACCCTTTACAACCTCACCACCTCTTGAGAATTAGCCTAGACCTCTCATCACTGCTGCCTTGAACTGGTTTTGCTACAGCTACCAGAGTTGTCCCTGTCAAAATATAGGTTCGCCTTCTATACATCTGTCCACCAGGCTAGAGCATAGAAAATCAGTCCTAACAAGTTATACAACAGTACAGATGCATAACAGTGTTTTCAGTGGAAACAACAGAACAAATATACAGTGGAGGTAGGATAAAGATGGGCACAGTGCAGGGGTACCGCTGTACGGGGTGGTGGGGAGGAGAGGGGCGGACGGCACCTAGCGAGTCAGGTGGCGCGGGGGCCCAAGTGATGGACTAGGTGTTGAGGAGGATAGATTCCTTGAAGAGGTTGTCTTGAGTTATTTTCTGAATTATAGGAGCGTGGGGGCAAGTCTGAGGCTGACGGGGATGAGGTTCCATAGTCTTGGGGCATAGGCAGAGAAGGCTTGTTTTCTGGTCCTTTCCTTTTTGCAAAGGTGTATTTCAAGTCTGCACATGTCCTGGCTTCTGGTGGTGTGCTGTCTGTCGGAGATGCTCAGTTTCTTGGCGAGGTAGCTGGGTGACTTGATGCCAACTGCCTTATAGATGATGTAGCAGGACTTGAAGGTTGTTTGTGCATGCAGTGGGAGCCAGTGAAGGTTGATGAGGGCCGGGTTGATGTGATGGTTTGTGCATAGACCCTTGATGAGGGGTGCGGCCGTGTGTAGGATATTTCTCTGGGGCACAAGGGAGGAGGATGGGGGGGGGCCTTAGAGGTGGCTGGAGGGGAGAATGAGCCCAAGCCACATCACAAATGCAGAATGCCATTTCCCCCTGTGCCTGCCTGTAGATGGTACTGAAGCTTCACCAATCTCTGAGGTGATGTGCACCCTCCCCATCTTAGTGAACAGAGCTCTAACAAACTGTCTGATGGGTGAGAGGACAGACATCGTATAGTTTATCAGCCAGCCAAACTCCTCCACGAGGTAACAAATCCTCACTGAGACTACTCCACCATGTGACTGAAGTTGGCCTGAATGAGACAGTCATCCAGGTACAGGTAATAAGTATGTCTTTGCATTGATGGGGACCCGCCAGGTGGGTAGGACCTCAAAAAAACACCTGGAGGTCGGACTGACAGGGGGAGCGCAGAACTGATTTTGGCTCTACTGCATAGCAAGGTAGAGAACTATTTGGTGTGTAGGCAGAATAGGGACATGGAGGTAGGCATCCTCCAAGCTTATGGACCCCTGGAAGTACCCTGGACATATCATCTGAATCACCTCAAATGAACCTGCTTTCCTCTTCATTTTGATCAATGATGGGCCTAACTGACATGAGGGTTTGCTAACTAGAAAATGATTGCAAAGACTCCCTTCCCCAGTTTGTTATTACGAACCAGAAACACTGATTACTTCCTGAAAAAATGTTCACATTCATATCCGTTCATACTGTAGAGATGGAGCCAAGTACCCCCACCCAAAGCTCTGCTCCCTTGTTGCCTATATGCTGAGAGCCAGAGTGTGAGAGATGTGCAGTGCCAGTGAAAATGCCTATACTGCAAAGAATCATGGAACTAAGGTACCCATTGAGGAAACCATATATGCATTCACGAAAATATGATGGCATTTGAATGAACTTCCAGAGGAAGTGTGAAAATTAGCAAGAAAAAAGACTAGTGACGTCATGCAAAGCAGAGCTGACACATCTAGAAAGAGGCATGAGGCTGAAGAATGTAAACATTCTAATGAGATCTGAAGAGGAGGCATTAAAGATGAGCAACATTTCGGGCTCAAGATGAAGATACTCATGCTACAGAAATAATGAAGAAAATATTAAGTCATTTTACAACTGTACAGATGCAGTAACGCAAGCAGACAAAGTATTGTTAAGGCTGGCTATGTAGTGAACAGATTGCAGCAATGCGCCAATGTATGATCTTTGGAATGTATGGAATATGGATGTTCCACAACACACTTTAGCAGAGTCTGGGCCCCGAGAACAGAAAGGCTTTTTCAGTGTGGCGCATTTGGAAAACAACTTCATGGCGGAGGTGAATTCAATAAAGGCTTGGCTGGCCCAGCACCAAGAGCTGAAGGCCACCGTGGGCCTGGATGTTCATGCAGTAGCTACAAAACGTGTGAAAAGAACAAACCCCTGTCTGAGGTGGGGTGGACGAGCACTGAAGACGTCAGAGGTTTAGCATTTACAATACAGAAAAAAGCTCTGAAACATGGTCTCCAGTCACATGGTCAGATGGAAATAGACACTGGGGCGAGCTACTCTGAAACTGGGAGTCAAACTATGCCCATACTCTTTTATTCTGAGGCACGAAGAACATTTACAAGGCCATGTTCAAAGGCTAATTGACTGGCCAACGGCAATAGTGATGTAGGATGACAGGCTAATTAGGTGGGAAGCTATGGTCAAGAGCAGCCCACGAGCACCTGGGTACCAGCATGCGTGCTGCTAGCATGTGTGAAATATTACAGAGGGGTGCAAGGGTGCCAACCAATTATAGAGTGCCACGTAACAGAGAGCCTATAGTTTGTGTAACCAATAGGACATCATGTATTTGATGATGTTCATAGTGACCTGCACTAGAGGAGGGCTTAGTTGCCCACCTGATGTTAGAGACTCAATCACTTTCCCCGACAAGTATGGAACGTATATTTAGATGTTCCCTCTAAGCCTATCACTTTCCCCAGTAGGTTTTTGTAGTTTGCCACGTAGATTGACGTCAATGATGACAAGTTTTTACTATATAAGCTGTGTTTTTTATGAAATTCGCTAAGTGAGAAGATTGAGCACACGTCCGTTAATGTTCGTTGTACTCCCTGTTTCAGAAAATTGCAAATAAAACAGACTTACTTTTCTTCCTGCCTTTCCTATGACCCTTGGTTGCCTTGGAGCGGTCAGGCATCCTGGTGGCAGTCTGCTATGTCAACAATCAGGGGGACACAAAGTTCAACTAATTCCAAATCTTTGAGCTAGCAGAAATCCTCTCTCCCTCCATATGTGTCACATCCTGGGTGTGATGAATATCTGGGCAGACAGGCTGAGTAGGGACTTCCCTTCTGCTATGGATAACTCAGTGACCTTTACTCTGTTCATCCATACCTGAGGCATTGTTGGTATAGTAGTGGGGGAACATTTTGCCTCCAGCCAGCAGCATTTTGTTCCCCAGTACTGTTAGAGAGAGAGGGAGCACCTGGCATGGTGGTCACACCTTCCTTCACCCCCTCGGCTTCTACTTGAATTGTATTCCTTTCCCTTCCTGAAAAAAGTCCTTCACAAGATCAGACAGGAGAGGGCTTTGTATATCCTCATTGCTCCAAGGTGGAAGAGGTGGTTTCCCCCAACTCTCAAGCTGTTACCCTCACCGTAAATGGTTCTTCTGGAAAGCGTAGCTGCCTCCTGTCATACCTGGTGCTCCACAGACTGTAACTAATGGCCTGGAATCTGAGCATGGGGTTACTAGGAAGGGGTGGCTATAGCCATGCAGCCTTGTCATGCATCATTTTACCTGTTGGACCCTTTTCCAGGGGGCGTTCTAGAAAGGTTTGGGTGCCTCCTTTTTGTCATCTCTGCAGATGTTGGATTTGCTTCTAGACCATTGTGAGCTGGGTCTCTGCTTATTTTTAATTACAGCTCAACTGGTGACTGTTCAAGCGCTTCAGGAGCCTTAGGCTAACATTTTCTCGATAGAGTCCAATTCTTCTCGGTAACTTCGAGGTTTGGACCATGCTAGGCCCAGGTTGAGATTGCTTCTTCCCACAGGGGTTCCTTTAAGTTGTCATCACCTCGGCCAGGATGGATGAATTTGGCCTATGCTATGTAGGGATCAATTCTTAAGGTTTCTTTCTGAGCATCTGCTTATTCATATCTCCACCTCCTTCAAGCCCATGGTTCTTTCTGACTTAATTCTCATCCATGACATTGCCTCCGCCCCACCGGTTTAACTTTCTATGGACTTCGTTTCCCTCTTTGTCTCTTGATGTGGGTTGTAATTGTAAATGTAATTGGTTATTTGTAAAGCACTTATACACAAGTGCAGTGCTTCTAAGCAGTTCAAGCCGGGAAGGAAACAAGGGGATATCATCGTCATTCTTAAGTCTTTCAGATTCCGAATGATCTAACAGCAATAACTAGCATACTAGGCCTGGGCATTTCTACTAGTGTAAGTGCGTGACAAAGAGTGGTGGGAGAGGGAGAGCAACATATAAGACAGAAAAGGTTGGTCATCAGCGCACCTGTGCATGCAGCATAATCAGCTAGGGAGGGAAGATAGAGGAGGACAGGACAGACAAATGCTAAGCCTAGTACATTCAAGGTTGTGCAAGTGCGCAGACAGATGTGCGAGGGAGGGGGATGGGGACAAGTGCGCCCAGTCCAGCAGGGGACAGGGTTAAGTGCAGAGTGGGTGCCACTTTCATGGAATGTATTCCGAGTGCAGTAATGCAAGGCAGAGTGTGCAGGCCCAGAGGCAAGTGCAGGACTGGCGGGGAAGCCTGGGACCTGTGAGGCTCTGTAGGTGCACCAGGCAACCAGTCAGCTGACTGAGCAGATTGGGAAAGGGAATGAGGGTGGGAAGCAGGAGAGAAGAGTAGGAGGTTAGCAAGGGAGAGGGAGAGCGAAAGAGGAAAAGAAGAGGAATGTATTGAGGAGTTTCCGGAACTTAAGGAGGTCTGGCTCAAGACAGAGAGAGGCAGGTAGGCTGTTCCAGAGGGAGGCACTTGAAAGGGATAAGTATCTACCCCCAAATCTCTGTTTGGAAAAACGGCTCACTCGCAGAGTTGGAGGATGCCGAGTGGAGGGCTCTGGAGGGAGAGTATTTAGGAAGAGAGTGTCAGAATCGATTGTGCTGTCAGAATCGACCTTTAAGGGATGCCCTCCTTTTGACTATCAATTTCCCTGTTTGTTTTATTTGTGCTGGGGTCAGAGTGTAAGAACTTGTCCACTTCCACCCTTAGTGGATAGGTTAGGGTGGCAATTTCCAGGGCCCATGAATCGTCTTTGGTTCCGCTTCCTCCGATCGAGGGTAAGACTATTAGGGGGGCCGCTACTTCATGAGAAGCTTGCCGGGGAACAGTCCTTATTAATATCTTTTGGACTGCAACCTGGGCTTCTTCTAGCACTTTCAATTCTCACTATCGGTTGGATGCAGTGGGTGCTGGGGTGTCCTTTGGTCCTGCTTCTGTATAACTGTAAACAGTGTGGTTGCATTGAATATCCCACTGGGTGGTTTTACAGAGGTTTATCTGGTATGCTGTATATTTAATCAATCATATGATCTACCGAGCTTGCTAAGTCCTCATCTTGAGGTCTGGGACAAAGAAGAGAAGCAAGATGGCAATGACCCGATTATTTACCAGTAATAAAGGTTACTAGTAAGTAATATGGATATAATTTTGTGCTAGCACCCAGCTAGCATGCTGGGTTCAATCAATGATGCTCTTGGAATATGGGAGGTAACTGCCATTGCAATCCTGTATTCTCTGGCACCTGCCATTGCACCTTGCTCCTGCATCCTCCTCTCTGGCCTGCTATCATATTTTGTTTATTGCACTGCTCGCTGTTCTTCTCCTTCCTATATAGCAACGCTTCTCTCATTGTCAATGCCACCTCCCCCGCACACCTCACCACGGTGCTAGCTCTGGCTTTGATTTCCCATTACCTAATTTATGCAATATATTAAAGACCAGCTAGGAGATCAGTTATCAATTATGTCCATATTAGGCAGGCTCAGCAGCCAATCAAGTTGTTCACACACTACATGTATCTGCCGATATAAACCCATGGTCCAAGCATCTGTTGATGCTTATTTATTTCTGCTGCTCTCGGACTATTAGCCCCTTTTCACTTTTTATTTTGTTAGTTTAATGAAAAGTGAAAAGAGACTAGCATGTTACAGAAGCAACAGGGTAATGTTTGTGTTGCTTGTTTTTTTAACACTTATTATCAACTACAGGTTGCTACTGTTTGCTTTGGTACTAATGTCTGTATTGAACTGGCAAGGATACAGCTAATGGGGCCACGGAGCTCCATCATATGGGCCAATCAGCATGCACGAAGTTCGCGCATGTGCAGTAGGGCGCCGGGAAGTGGCAGTTCGCCACAAGAAAACAATAAAGAAGGTACAACCTACTGAAGGCTCATGTTATTATAACTGAATCACAATTGAACGAACCCAAAAGAACCAGAGAATGACAACGAGGATGGGATATCTCTTTTGAAATTAAGAATATACGAAGACCCTCGTAGCGGCGCACACTGCAGACGAGGTTGTGAATTGGTGCCATTGTAATCTGACCGCCAAAATGTCAGAAGCCGAAGACCCAGGTAGCGCAGCAGCTTTTCGCTGGCCTGGACCATTTGACATAGGTGACCAGAAAGCCTTGAGGCCCGATGGGAGAGTTGGATGCAGGGTTTTGAAAATTACTTGCATGCCCATGATGACACTACGCCCAACAAGTTTGCTATGCAGCTGCTGGTGAATCTAGTGCGAGACGTTGCAAGACGTCATGACATACAAAGGCCTCAAAGAAGCGCTGAGCAACTACTTCGACCCACAGCTCAACGTTGACCACAAGAGACACACATTCAACGTCGCATGCCAGATGGTGGGTGAATACATGGAGGCTTTCGCCACCCGCCTTTGTAAACTAGCAGCGTCTTGCGAATTCCACAAGTACCCAAATGAGGAAGCTACTAAACTAAGGATCATAGGAGGATGCCTGTCTTCATCATTCAGAAAAAAACTACTACATGAACCGCTTCCTCTGGCAACTATAATACAAATGGCTAGGACAGAGTCTTGAGTAGATATGCAAGCCTCGCAAATTGAATCCACCAAGTCTCCAGGAAGAGAATTAGCATATCAGGTCTCGTCAGCAGCTCCAGGTCGAGTCAGGCCTATAAGCAACAGCATGCCCAGAGGGTCCCCTTCATTCGGAAGATGGTACCGGTGTGGCCTTCCATTCCCTCATCAGGAAGGCGTGAAATGCCCTGCCTTTGTACAAGCCTGTGCCAAGAGTGGTAGAGAGATCACTTGGTGGTCGTCTGCAATTTTGCACCAAACAGACACAGGGGTACAACTCCATGCCATGAAGACCGAAGTCTCGCGTGCGCAGCAATGCTCCAAGAAGAGATGCGTGTGCAAGGAGAGACCTTGTGAGACATGTCAGGCAGTGACAGGAAGATCTCTGTCGACCTCACCCTCTACAAATGGCACCTAACGGGATTACGTCTATACGATGAACCGAATGACCCCAGCATCGGAGGGCAACATCACTTTATTGTTGGGTGATCACCATGCTAAGATCCTCATGGATTCCAACGCCACCCTAAACATAGTTTGTAATCCGAATATTGTAGGATGACGTCTCCACCCTAGTTAATGTCATTTGATCTCAGAGTTTTTCAGCGGGCCGCGAGAGAACCTTCTGCAGAATCACAGGAAATTCTCCACAACAATCCGCTACAAGGAGAAATGTGCGCCAGCTGAATTTCACCTACTGCAAGGGGAAGTCTCAGGGTATGCAGTAATAAAATTGAGGCAAAAATGTTGCCTTTACAAAAAATTGCTGCAAAAATGCTGTGGTTTGACCCTGTAAAGGAGTACCCCATTATACCATTTAAGGGGAGCGGGGGTTGTGGGGGTGTCCTCGGCTCCCATTAAATGGCATAATGGGTCTGGGGGTAGTGGGGGTGTCCCCCGCATCCTTTACATGGATTGTGGCGGTAAAACGACAGCCTTCTTGCCGCAATTGTTTGTGTAAACAGACATTTTTGCCACGATTTTAACACATGGAACCCGTCCCAGGGAGCAACCTGCTAGAGCACACCTCTGCTCTTGAGATGGAAATTGTGTATGTGTCCTACATCATGCAACACAGACTGGCAATCACATAAGCCTTCCTGACTTTGTTCGAAGGCATCGGATGCCTCAAGGGAGACCCTGTGATGCTTCACATTGATGAATCCATAGCACCCGTGGCTCAGCATGCGAGGAGAATACCTGTTCATTTGCAACCACTTGTGGTAGAAGAGATACAGTGTTTGCTGAAGGAATAATCAAACCGGCCAACGGCTTAACCCCTAGGTGTCCTCCATAGTAGCTGTACCCAAGAGGGTATCCCCTGACAAGATACGCATATGCGTGGGCATGTGACAAGCAAACAAGGCCATTGGGCGTGAGAGGCATCCCAGAATAGACCTGCATGATATAATCAGCCTGTTGAAGAGGGTGAAAGTGTTCTCGAAGCTCGACTTGAACAAAGGCTGTCATCAGATCATGATAGACCAACAGTCCCGATACATCACCACGTTTGCCACACCAATTGGGCTCTTCAGATACAAGATACTCTGTTTTGGCATCTGTTCGGCAGCTGAAATATTTCAAGAGAGGGTATGGAGAATGATTTGTTATGTGAGTAACTACTGTCAGTGAAGTCAGGTCCTTCCTAGGGATGGCCATCTAATGAAGCCAATATCTCTGAGACTTTGCGACCACCAGTGCCCCTCAAAGGGAACTCACCAAGCAGGGCAGGGCATTCTGTGTTCTGAGCAATGTGAGGAGGCATTCGCACAAATAAAGAAAGACATTGCCTCGGCTGAACGCTTACCCTTCTTCAACCCAAACAGGTGCACGGAAGTGACTGTAGATGCCAGTCCAGTTGGCCTGAGGGCGATTCAGGCGCAACATCAACCCAGGTGAGAATCCCCCAAAACAGTGATTGCCTACACCAGCAAGAGAATGTCAGAGATAGAAACAAGATACTCGCAACCTGAAAAGGTGGGTCGGGCCGTTCTACAGGAGCAACTGTGTGCATCTGCAGGTGATCCTGCCTTCCTACCTGCCGTGTATTTGAGACATGAGATCATACCATGCCTAACACCAGCCATAATACCAATACGGTAGCAAGTGTTTGACAGAAGATAACCATTGAGACAACCCACCCGAATGTACCCTCGACGTGATGATAACCTACAAGAGAAAAACCCTGAAGGAGAATAAAGAGAAGCTGAACGGGTGAAATTATGACATCATAAAGTAGTGTGCACGATGTCTCGAAATAAAGAAGTTTGCCACAGTGTGAGTCCTAAATGACAAACAGGGACTCAAGAGGTCAAGTGAACTAGCGATGTAGATAAGAAGAAAACTATGTAGTAAACAAAATACTGCTGAAAACAGATGTTAAAAACATGTACATATGCTGAATAGCAAGGTAGATTAAGTCATCATAGAGGCCAACTATAAGTAGTAAATAGAATGCAGGCGAAGCCACCATTGTACAGAAACTGGACATTGGTATCATGGAGCTGCATGGCGACGCTGCTTGGCCTGGAGTCAAGATTTGAGAAGCAAGGTCAGCTACCTATTCTGAAGAAGGACGAGAGTGCAGAGGATGAATCTCCTCTTGTTAAGGTACAAGAAAGAACACCAAGGATGCCAGGTTTTTATTCATTTAGAGCATTTAAAAGCTGCAAAATGGACCAAATTGTGGTCTCCTGTCATGTGAGCCAAGGGTGGAAATAGAGCTTGAACTTGGAGTTCCAGACACAATAGCGAGTGCCCTCACTCCTGTGCATTCTCAAATACAAGGATACTCTGCAAGGCCAAATACAAAGACAATTTCATGGCAGAAGGCATGGGCGATGAGAGATGCTGGGCTAATTGGGTGGTAAGGTAGTATCATGCCCTATCTCCCTGCACCTGGGTCTGGACTTCCGTGCTGCTAAATGAACCAAATGTTCCAGACATGGCACAAGCGTGCCAACCAATTGTATTAGTCCATATAACAAAGGACCTTATAGTTTGAAGACCAATGAAAAACGATGTATCTAATGTTTCTTAAATTATACGTTTTTAGAAGTAGGCATAAGTTGTCCACCTGATAATGGACAGCCAATAAGAATCCTAGCTCCTATAGAAAAGTATACTTAGATATTTCTCTTAACCAATCCCGGCCCTTGATAGGTTTTTCGCTATTTGACACATATTATGATGTCACTCTGACATATTTGTCGTATAAAAACCATAGTTTGTGTGGAGATCATTGAGAGACTGAGCATACATCCGTTGATGTTCGTTGTAACCTCCTTGTTTTAGATAATTGTTAAAAACAGTACTTTGCCATCTTCCTAGTTGGTTCCATTATTTGGACTCAGAATTATTCTGGTGTAATCCCATCCATTTGACACAAAAGGACCAAGAAACGGGTCTCAAGCCTGAGTGTACCCTTACGTATTCACACAATAGAAAACTCAATCGATTCTATGGGGATATTTGCACAAAATGTTTAATTCTTTATTTCTAATTCTCCCTCTAGAGAGGTATTTGAAATTACTTTAACACAACTGCTTCATAGATGAAAAAAATTATTTTATTTGATTTCTCTATCCACAGGGTATAAAAAAGGAGGTACAGCTAGATATATTTCTATTGTGTACTGATATTCCTTTGTTTATTTAAAAAAAGGATAGTATTTTAGATCTCCCGTGTTTCTCTTCTGTTCTGATTTTTTCGTCATAAATTTTCAGAATCCAGGTTGGAGGTTATTAAATGATTCCCATCTTTTTTATGGGAAGTCATGAATCAGAGGGCCCAGATGAGTTTTGAATTCATTGTATACTCGTCTGAGACTCTTCCTGATATTTGAAGCCTACCGGTTTCAGTGGCACAAGGGCCACATTCATCAGGGCTGGACAGACACTTAAAGGTTAATGTGTCGATGTCTTGGTAGCTGGTTGGATCGTACCGGGGAGTCCCACCTAGTTATCGGGGTCCCCACGGGTATCCATGTGGTTGGAAAGAAAGAGTTTTTAAACTTCCCACAAGAAACATGAGACAATTGTCATGTTCTGGAATCTTTACCGCTTGAAAACTTTCAGGTCGGGGAGGGATGGCTCACCAAGGATGATGCCGAGCCGTGCGCTGTTATTTGTAATCCCATCCATTCCATATGCACGTTCCTGAGGGTCATGTGCTCACGTGGTAGGAGAGGATGGTTTCAGATCCAAACGAGGTCAGCTCCAGAGTTTCAGACAATCAGACATCCTCTGCCATTAGCTGGAAGATCGCAGAGTTTCCTTTGGAGAGCGGCCCATAGAAAAAACGTGCAAGAAGAATTGAGACGGTGGGCAAGTACCTCTTTGAAGAAATTCCTGATCTGTTTCCACGTGAGCTCTGCGGACGGAAGGCGAAGTGGTCGGATTCAAGGAGGATCAACGAATGTAAGACTAAGGGAAATTGCAATATAAAAGGGCAGGATTGTGATATTTTGAGTAACCGGGAATTTTGTATAAATAAAGGAATGCCTAAAAGTATTCCTAATTCAAGGGAATTAGAAGAAGACGTCTCAAACTCCAATGTGAGTATTAATAACAGAGAATATGCACGGTCAGGACCATGAAAGGTGATGTTTTAACGCTGTATGAGGTAAAAAAGGTAGAGGAGAGAGAAGTAATCCCCTTATTATAAACGGTTAATAATGAAGGCAAGGTGATCATGGGGGTTATTAATGTGTAGTGTGTAGTTATTTTAAGTATTATTTTTGTGTGAAATATCAAGAAGCAATAGAACTGTGAAACGTTGGAAGTAACAGTGTTTAAAGTTAAGGTGTAGTAAGCAATTGGCGCCAATCAAAAGATAAATAGGTCATTGAAACAAAAGAGGATTGAGCAGCGATTGATGGTGCTTGCTCAGATTTGTTGTTTTAAAAACTAAAGGTGGTGATTTGAGTCAAGGTAAAAGGGGTATTTAACAATTGGGTAAGTATCGACAGTCAATCGAGACTCTTCATTATGGAGGGCACTCCTCTCATTCATCTTTTTAAGACATTACCAAAACATGCACCCAAGCTCAAACAGTATAGTGCAGAATGGGCAGAATGGGTAAAGGGCACAGCTGATAAAATGTTCATGCCATGGCCACAAGGGGGGTCATTGTCAAAAGCAGTATTACAACACATGACCACATATGTGCACGCTGCATACACGGGAAAGAAATTAGAGAAAAGATTGGCAATTTTAGAAATTTGAAAGATGTACCAAGAGGAAAAGAAGGACCTGCCAGTGAAGGAGTGGATCCTTAATCAGTATAAGGGGAGGGCTTTGAGCCCTCATCTCTTCTTACCTTGTCTGAAATTAAGAGTGTTACTACAGAAGAGATAGGTGTTTATCCCTTTAAGGAATTGAAAGCAGCGGCACGGTATACAGGGAGGAACAAGAAAAAGATGAGAAACGGGCAGAGGAACAAAGAAAGTATGACAATAAACAAAGAGCGATAGAAGAAAAGGATAGGAAGAAAAGTAAGAGAGAGGAGGAAGAAGCACAAAGAGTGAAGGACACAAATGTTGCAGAGAAGGAGAGAAGGAGATATGATACGATATGATACTTTATTTATATTGCGCTCATACACAGGTGTTTCAGAGCGCGACCAGGTGAAGGGAGGGGACCAGGGGAGAAACACGATGCTGATCCGAACACATAATAAGAAGTCAGAGGCTCCAAAATACGGTAAGGGAAGCGCAGATCCATAGATAGAGCATATTATATATGATTGTCTTAAACCGTAATGTAAGTAACCAGTACACAAGATTAATCCAATATTATCACTTGCAGGAGCCACACGCGGACAATGTGCATTTGTGCAAGAAGGTTTGTGGACTCTCGGCATGATTAGGAGAGGCTTTATTGAAAGTGAAACCACTTTACCGTTGATTTGAATTGATATGAATAATTCTCACTCACGGAAAGTAAAAGTGTTAACTTTGAATAAAAACTGACAAATTCACATACAGAGAACTAACAATTAGGTAAACATACAATCATGGAGTGTAATGAAATAACCAAGCTAGAAAGCATATCACATGCATTGATTCTCTTTTTCTCATTGTTCTCTACTGTTTGTGTTTGCGTGTACTGTGATTTGTTGTGGGTGCCCTGTAAATTAATATTATTTATTGACGAAACTGTGTGATCATGTTGAACTTTTAATATGATATTTTGACACAATGCTGACAATGACACCACTAAAAAAACTTCAGTTTTGGTTAATTAAGATGTTGAGTCTAAAACATGGACAAATGGCCCCGATGAAGGACACGGTGCGAAATTCATAGGCCTACTATTGCCCTTTGGTTAAAATTAAGTACCTAGGAGTGGTACTATTATTGAGAATAAATATCAGTAAAACCCTAACAAAGTGACTCATCGCATTTGTCAAAAATCTAAATAATATGAAGAAATAATAAAAGAAATTTACTACAAAATCCAAGATTTTCACTAATTTTGGAGCAAAATTAACCCTTTTAGGGTATTAGGGTGAGCAGCCCACACCGATGGCTTATAAGCCTAGGTCTCTTTTCCTGCTAGTTCTCATAAGTGCCTGGCACAGTGGCTGCACCCCACAAAGAATTACGAAAAATCACTCTACATTACTTTGGATATATTTAACAGTTGACTTACAAAGCGGTGCCCACTCACACACAACCATTTACTTGCAACTTCCGTGCAAGAATTGAGTGGAGGCACGCCAAAAAGAAATACTCAAGAATGCTTTATGAAGAAATATCAAAATTTACCGACCTTCGAGCAACAAAGCTAGGCTTCCCAGCTACAGAAGCAAACGAAATCCTAGGCTTAATAAAAGAAACATCAATCACCACACAAAACGCTGATGCTCAAAAGCAGATTAAAGAAATAGAATACACTATTTCAAAATGAATAAACAGAAAACTATGTGCTGTAACCTTAGGGAGATACCACAAAGCTCAAAGAATTCCACGTGGACTGCAAATAGCCTTGAAACCAACATTATGTAAAGAAAACAAAGAATATATCAGGAAGTGAAAACAGATACTTAACAAGTGTTCTCTGGATTTAATATCATTAATAATTCAAGAACTGGCTGTTAATTTAACAACATTAACAAAGGAGATAGACGAGTTAACCACTGAGATCACTGCGCTTACGGATGCAGAGACTTTTGCAGAAATTCTGACGGATATAAATAAGAAATTGAAAGGGTACCAATCATATTTGGAGGCAAGGAAAATTTGCAAATTTTGCCGGGACACCTATGATTTCCTCAATGACGAGGTGTATACGTGGGCAGATAAATACCAAGCACAAACAAGTCGACTCACCAACCAATCTGAGACAATAGCAGTTCAGACAGTGAATCAGGAAGAACAGAGAACATAGGTGATAGAACAGATTCAAACACAGCTTCATCATCACAGGAACATCTTTTCATGTCAAAGAAAGACAAACCAGCACACAACAGAGCGTTTTTTTAGGAACAAGACAAAAAGAAAAAGAAACAGGAGGGGGGAAAGGACAAGGAGGACTGATGAGATTTCAAGCTCATCGGACCTAGTTGTCAACTTTTCTGATCGTATACTTACTACTCAAGAAAGTCACACATTGCAGAAAGGACTCAAATTTGTTCCCACATATAATACCAACTTGTTCAACACTAAGGTAGAGCTACATAAACTTGTACGCAAATTGAAATTAAGGTATTCTTTGCCAAATTACCAACTCAAGACATAATGGACAACAGTGAAGAAGAATACAAAGAATTTAGACCAGAAAGTACACTTGTGGCACAAATGAGTGTACCAGCAATTGATATGTTCGAAAAGATGGTACTGAAAGATCTGAATAAAATACATTTGGAGAAACGGAATACAACAACTTAAGTTGAGGAGAACTCTCTACCATCAAATCTTTGTATACTGACAGCGACCTAAGTATTAGACCCGCTGATAAGGGAGAAGCGTTGGTTCTAATGAACACAGAAGACTATAAAAGAGAATGTCAAAGACAACTGGAAGATTAAAATATCTACATGAAAATTGATGGTGACCCTACCAATGAAATTGCGCACAATTTAGATGAACTGTTGACAAAAGCCAAAGATTTTGGCTACATCGCACCCAAGACAAATATTTTCCTGAGAAATAAACATTGAACAATCCCTCATTTTTATCTATTGCCAAAGATCCATAAGAGTCTCATCAACCCACCAGACAGACCAATTGTTGCAGCAACAGGAGGTATATTACAGCCACTCGGAACCCATGTCAATCACTTTTTACAGCCAGCCATTCAAAAAACAAGCATATACATAAAAGACAGCACCCATTTCTTGAATATATTAGAGAGAATCGAACTAACATCTGAAGACATTCTATTTACCATAGACATCAATAATCTATACACGAGCATCCCACACAACCAAGGACAAGATGCAGTAGAGTGGATACTATTGAAGGAAGGAGACATCAGAGCTGCCAAAGATTTTATCATGTCTTTAATAACATTAATTTCGGAAAATTCATATTTTCAATATGGACCAGAGTTCTATTTACAGCTTTATGCATTACTTTGAAACAACCCACATTCTGGACAACCCAACATGGAAAGGCCAAATAAAAACATGGCCAAGATTCATTGATGATATTTTTGGCATATGGCATGGAGATATAGAGTCACTGCAGAAATTCTTGATAGACATAAACAACATCAATGAGAGAATCCAGTTTACAGCTGAAATTGGACAACCAGACATTCATTACCTGGACGTACAAGTCAACGTACATGAACACCTACAGATAAGCACATCACTCTTCACAAAATTAACTGACAGAAAGAATCTTTTACATGCCAAGAGTTTCCATCCCCCAAACACCTTACGTAACTTGCCTTATGGTCAGATGATAAGATTGAAACACTTGATCAGTGATCCAACAGAATGTGAGATTGAAATTGATAAATTAAAGAAAAAATTACAAGACAGAAGATATCCAGAGTCAGATATACATTTAGCAACTGAAAAAGTAAGAACACCACCGAGAGAAGAGTTGCTGTAATCCAAACCAAAACGACCAGCACCCACAGTAGTTTATGTGTCATGTTTTTCAACACAAAGTGCTCAGATCACTAAACACCGGAACATCATGACGAGTGACAACCGTACAAAAGAGTTGTTCGCAGAATTACCAACATTTGCCTATCAACGCAGTAACAACTTGAGAGATTTATTAGTTAACACAAGAACAGGCACTGGGAAACACATTAGAAAAGAAGGCAGGGGGGGGCGCTGTTGGGCGCCGAGCAAGATGGCCGCCTGATACGTGTGCTCCGAGGCGGGCGGACCTCCAAATCCTGATTTAGGAGGTTTCCACGGATTACAGCCGGGCGCGGAGCACACGACTTTTCCCCCGCTGCTTCTGGGATCCTGGGGATCTGATCCCGCTTTGAATCGGAGCCGGGAAGTGCATCCCCGACTCCACGCTGCCCATCCCCCTTCCTGCGGCGCTCCTCCGCGCCTGAAATCCAGCCCCGGCGGAGGGTGGTCGTTCCCGCCGGGGGCCTGCTGCGCTCCTCCTCGCGCTCCTCCTCGCATTCGCCGGGCATCGGTGGGAGCTGGCGCGCCTCGACCTTCCTGGCGGCGGGGTCGTCGGAGTCCTGGGACCGTGACCCGCCGGCCAGGCCGCTGGTCCTGCTGAGTCGCTGCTCCCGGGTCCCTGGAGGGACGTCGGCCCAGCGGTGCGTCCACCCTGCCTGCATCCGCTGCCTGCCTGCGCTACATCGGGGCCTCCCTGCCGCCCCCGCGGCTCCGCAGCCCGTGGTGAAGACCCAGGGCCCCCTCTTCCCCCCGACAGCACACGCCGCGCTGCTGGAGCGGCGCGGCTCTCAGGTACGTGCTGCTGGGGAACTTCGCTCTTTGCTGGCCGCTCCTCCTTCCTGTGGCGACCCCGCGGAAGGCGCACAAACTCTCCCTGCATCTGTGCTCGGCTGGGGGGGCCGTGCTTTTATTCTCGCTGTTCCTGGCCTGCCTCTCCCCCCCCAGCCTGGTGAATCGCCGTGGGATCTCCTTTCTTCTCCTGTGGAATCCGGCGGGGGGGTTGTGGAGACCCTTCCCCCCCAGCTTGCACGCGCCTCGCTGCCGGAGCGCTGCGGCCTCCTGGGGTGCGCAGGGGGGGCTTCGTGGACTGTTGGGCCTGGATACCTGCCTCCCTGCCTTGTGACTCCGGGGTCGCCCCTCTCTGGTGGGACGTCCCTGCGGCGTTGTTGGAGGCCCACGGTCGGTGACGTCTGGATCCGCCTGGGGGGCCCTGACTCTCATGGCTCCTTGTCTTCTGGCCCAGCGGCCCTCTCCCCCCGCTGGGAAGCCACTGGGCCCTCACTGCCCTCGCACGTCTGGAATCCCACGCCCTGAGCGACCCTACCGTTCACTGGGGGCTTGTTTCTCCTCGCCTCGCCGCCTTGAAGCTGCTGTCCCTACACCCGGATTGTTACTTGGCGAAAGGGTGCCGCTAACATCGCTGCTTCCTACCCTCCATCTTTAGGCACCCCCGCCCTCAAGGCCCCCTGCCGCCGCTTTCAGCGCCCTCCCAGTCGGGCTGTAGCCTTGCGGTCTACACTTCGGGACCGCTCCCCGCTCCCCTTTCGCTTACGCACCCTACCTGGAGTATCGGCTCTCGCGGCCTGGGATCTCCCCGTCTCCTACTAGGGGCTGCTAGCGATCCCCCCCTTCTTTACCCCACACTACCATCACCCTTGTCAAAATGACTAAGGGAGGCGCGAGGAAGCAAAGCTCCATTAACATGTTTGCGAGGGCGGCTGTGAGAGCTCCGGAGGACCCTACTGAGCAGCCACCTGTTGCGTCATCGTCCGCGGTGACACCTGAACCCCAAAACATGATGGACTTCATCAGGGAGGGCTTCACCGCCCTACACTCAAAACTGGATGACATGAACGGTACAATATCCTCGATCAAGGGCCACATGGAGAGGACTGATGGTCGCGTGTCTGAGGTCGAGACACGGGTCGGCTCTGCCGAGGAGGCATTGGGAGCACTGCGCTCTGAGTTTGTCGCTCTCTCCGGCCGAGTCCTCGAGGTGGAGAAGAAGAACGAAGACTTGGAATCCCGCTCGAGGCGCAATAACCTGCGTATAATTGGGGTCCCTGAGGACGAAGTCCATGAGCCAATGGAGGACTTTGTTGAGCACACGTTAATGACGCTTCTGGACTCACCCAAGCTCTCCCCTCATTTTGCTATCGAGCGTGCACACCGTGCCCTTTCCGCCAAACCCAAGCCTGGGGCTCCACCCCGCCCCATCATCGCTCGAGTCCTGAACTACCGGGACCGGGACACCCTACTCAGAGCCGCGAGGGTCAAGGGCGAGCTGCTACTGGGGGGAGCGAGAATTCATCTTTACCCCGACTACTCGACTACCGTCCAACGGGAACGTAAGACTTTCCAAGCTGTGAAGCGCAGGCTACGAGATCATTCCATCAAATATGCCATGCTCTACCCAGCTAAACTGCGCATAGAACATGCTAACCAGGTGTTCTTTTTCACGATCCCGGAGGAGGCTTCCAAATTTATGGATGAACACTTCCCAGGTTGACTTCCCCCTTCTATCTACAGTCTTGCAGCTTCCCCCTCTGGGCCGTTTGGGGGGCGGCCGGGCCCGGCCTTCCCCCTGTACTGATGCCGCATTGATCCTCTTTCCCTGATTCGACTTGTTCAAGATTCTCCTCTTATCTCAACTATGTGCTATACTGCTAAATGCAAAATGCCTTTCCTAAGTTGTATAAGTTATTGCAGTTGCACCTCGAGCTATACTGGTTCCGCTGCAGCCCGGAGCGCTGCGGTCAGCACGGCCTGCAGGCCCCCAGGCGATGATGCCGCTAGTTTGGTTTTGGCTGAAGGGGTTTGGGATTGTCATTCCTCTGTTTGGGAGGGGGATGTGGGTGGGGGTGGGACATGTTAGGGGTGTTATTGTTAGAAAATTGGCACTGGCAGCGAAGGCGGACCGTGGCGCAGCACACACCCACTGGTCCTGGTCACCTTTTTCGACTCTACCACTACCACATCTATGGCTGAGGGGGACTTAACCTTTATGAGTTGGAATGTACGGGGGTTGGGGAATTATAGAAAGATGAGACAACTCCAGCTGCAGGCCGAGCGCCATGGGTCCAAGATCCTCTTTTTGCAGGAGACACACGCTAGATCAGCCCAATGCGTCCGATTTGCCAGGACCTGGGGCTCTCATAGATTCTTCACCGACTACTCGACTCAAAGTCGTGGGGTCATGACTCTCATTCATAAGAGTCTCCGGTTCACTCTCTTCTCCTCACACATTGACCCCCTGGGCAGGTATGTTCTGTTACACGCTACGCTTCAAGGGAGGGAGGTGGTCTTGTTGAATATTTATGGCCCCAATCTCGATGACCCGGAGTTCTACAGACAGATCACGTCTCTCATAGATGGCTTCCCCCTTGTACCAATTCTCTGGGGGGGTGACTTCAATACTATCTTCGATGTAGCCCTTGATAGATCTGGGTCCAAGCCCCGTCATCTTTCCAGGGCAGCCTATGCTGCATTATCATCCCTGCCCCGGTTGGCCATGGTGGATGCATGGAGATTCTTCTACCCCGATTCCCGCATCTACTCATTCTATTCCTCAGTCCACGACTCATACTCCCGCATTGACCGCTGGGTGATCTCCAATGTCTTGGTCAAGGACGTGAAACAACTAATGATTTTACCCAGAACCTTGTCCGACCACTCTCCAGTGACCATCACCGTGAGTTGGGCCCCTGATCCTGGCCGGTCCCGCTGCTGGAGATTGAAACCCCTAGCCCTGCTCGATCCAGAGTTCCACTCCGAGCTCGAGGACTCAATCGTGGAGTTCTTTGAGCTGAACACGGGCTCGGTATCATCGCTTGCCACACTGTGGGAATCTTTTAAGGCCTATGTCAGGGGGATTGCACTCTCCAAGGAAAACGGGGTTCTTAAGTCAATTCGGAGAGATATAGCCTTGAGTGAAGCTAGGTTGTCGTCACTGGAGGCTGCATGTTCACTCGATTCTACCACGGGTAACCTAGCTGCCATCGGGGAGGAGCTGGACACGTTTCGCTCCCTAGCCGACCGTGAACAGAAGTTTCTGGATAACCCAGGCATCGCACGGAAATACGGTGAGGGCGAACGCCCTGGCCGCTTCCTCGCGAGGTTGATCCGACACGAGACAGGTTCCCCACACATTCCCGGGATTGAGAGACCGGACGGCTCTTTGGCTGTCTCCTCCCGGGACGTCAACACGGAATTTTTCAACTTTTACGGGTCCCTATACTCCAACTCAGACGAGGTGTCAGTGGAGGAGATTGACTCTTTTCTCGACTCCCTTCCGTTGGCAACATTATCCCCTGAGGCCTCGGGCTCTCTCGACTCTCCGCTTACACAGGAGGAGCTCTCCGACGCTATCGATTCCCTATCCTCCGGGAAGGCTCCCGGGTCGGACGGTATCCCAGTTGAATTTTATAAGTCCTATAAGGCACTTCTCCTTCCCCACTTGTTGGCAGTGTGGGAGGAGTCGGTGGAGACAGGCGTGTTCCCCCCCTCACTGCGTGAGGCCACGATCACTGTATTGTTAAAGGCTGGTAAACCCCCTTCACGTTGTGGTTCGTACCGCCCACTCTCCCTCATAAATTGCGACGCCAAAATATACGCAAAAGCCCTGGCCCTAAGGTTAGCTCCCATCCTTCCATCCATCATTCACCCCGATCAAGCGGGCTTTGTTCCGGGGCGGTCTACCTCCTTGAACCTGAGGCGTATATTCAACATAATTGACGGAATTAGCCCGGAGACTTCGGCTGTGGCGGACACGTTGGATATGCAAAAGGCCTTCGATTCGGTATCATGGCAATTCCTCTGGCGGGTTCTCGAAAACTGTAAATTTGGTCCCTCCTTTCTCTCTTGGGTCAGGCTACTCTATTCGCTTCCTGTGGCTAGAGTCCGCACGGGCGACCACTGTTCTCCTCTCTTTGGGATCGCCAGGGGAACAAGGCAGGGGTGTCCATTTTCTCCCTTGGTTTTTGCGGTTGCCATGGAGCCGTTTGCGGACATGCTTCGTCACCGCCATGCTCACAGAGGCCTCCGTTCTGCCGGGAAGGCAGTCATAGTTTCCCTATACGCGGACGACGCGTTGCTGTTCATCCGCTCCCCATCTCTTAACTTGTCTCCGGTCCTTGAGGATATCATCTACTTTGGTCGGGTCTCGGGCCTCAGGGTGAACTGCTCGAAATCCACCCTCTTCCCACTCACGGAGTGCACTCTTCCCCCTCCTGACACTCTGGGATTCACTTGGGCTCAATCTGCATTCACCTACCTGGGAGTAGAGGTGACGCGTCAACAGACACTGACCCTCGAAGAGAACTTTCGGAAGTACCTTTCACATCTGTCCGTTAAGGTTGCAGCCTGGGACAAGCTCCCGATTTCTCTTGCGGGCAGAATGGGTCTACTGAAAATGGTGGTGCTACCTCAGTTGCTCTACAGGTTTGCCAACGTACCCTTGTGGCCAGGCGCAGACTTTTTCCGAGACTTGACTCGCACAATTACCTCCTTCCTCTGGCACTCGGGGGCGGTTCGACTTAAATATGAGACCTTGTCCACCTCCATGGCTAGGGGGGGCTTCGGGGCTCCGGATTTTCTCAGATATTGGTTGGTATCTCAAATTCAATATGTCTCTTATGGGTTCGACACAACTGACCCCCCCCCTCATGTCCGGCTCGAGAAGTTGGCGGTCTGTGACCGCGAAATCCGCTCCTTACTTATTCAACCCGCTCCTCAGGTACTGGACTCACAGAGTCCGGTCGCCTGCACATCCCTGGCATTGGCCAAAACATGGAAACAGCTCGGAATAACCCAGGCTTTCCACGGCAACCTTCCCCTCTGGAACTTCCTCCCGGGGGTTCCTCAGGTTGCACCATCTACCGTTCGTCGCTGGGCCGAGGCAGGCTACGAGCTGTTGCGGGACGTGTTTGACCAGGGCACATTCATTGAGTGGGCTGATCTCCCCCTACCCTTGAGAAGTGACCGGAGCGTCTGGCTTCAATACGCGTCTCTCCGAAGGACCCTTAAGCGCAACTATCAAACATTCCCTGCGTTACCACCAGACGACCCGGCCATTGAGGAGCTCACTTCCCCTTCACCCATGAAGGGCAAAATCTCCAGGTTGTACTCCATGCTACAGTCCAGATCCTTTCCAGGATTTGCTAAACTTAGGGGGTCTTGGGAGGAAGACTTGGGGGTAGAGATATCGGACGATCGCTGGGCACATTTATGCGACCGCACTCACCGGGTGTCCTTTAACTCCCGATTTAAACTCATTCAGTTTAAAGTGTTGCACAGGTTCCACTACACCCCGGCCAGACTGCATCGCATGTCCAGCGGGCGTTCGTCTAGCTGCCCCCGCTGCGGGCATGTTGATGCGGACTACATCCACATGATCTGGTCCTGCCCCCGCCTCTCACAGTTTTGGGGTATGGTTTGTTCAACGCTTTCCGCTGTGCTCGATCACCCCATCGATCCTTCCCCTGCATTGTGCCTTTTTCACGACCTCCCGGGCCTTCCTCGAAACTCCAGGAAGCTGGCCGGCCTCTGCATGCTCTTAGCGGTTCGGTCCATCTTGCTCTGCTGGCTTCGCCCCTCTCCCCCCACGCATGCCCAATGGCTGAGGGCGGTCACTTGGGCCTCTGACACCGAGGAAACTTGGGCACACATGCAACCCACTCACTCCAGGCCTAGGGACGTCTGGCTTAGGTTCCGTTCCTACATGTCCGACTTCGTCACCTCTCCGGTGGCTTCCCCGCCTGCTCCTTCTCACTAGTCTGGCATATTCCCGGTGGATCCCCCACCACCCCCCCCTTCTCACTGGTCTGAGAGCTCCTCCCGTATCGTTTGGTTTAACTACTTTCCCTCATATGTGGATTGAATCTCTGTGCCCGTATCATATTGTATGTAATCTTTATGTGACCATATCATGAACTGTAATGCTAATCTATATTTGCTGGGCGCTGTTCGCCTGTTGTTATGCTGCCATGCTGCCTAATAATAAAAAGAAGTTTAAAAAAAAAGAAAAGAAGGCAGATAGGGGACCTTTCCTTGTCTAAATTGTGGAAACTGCCATAACATAATAAAGGGGAACATTATCTTTCATCCTCAAACAGGAGAAAAAATCAGACTGAAGAGTTTCGCTACCTGCAACACAGAGAACATTATATATTGCATAAAGTGTCCCTGTGGTTTATGTTATGTGGGTGTATCAGGAAAAAAAGTGTGTGTTTGCATGAATGAACATAAATCATGCATAAGAAACAGAAACCCCAACTCTGCAGTAGCCAAACATTTCAACGCCATGAACCATAATATAGCACAAATAAAATGTATGGTACTTGAAGTTCTCGATAACAAAGGAAGACATATTGATATGAAGAAACTCAGAAAACAACGTGAAGCGTTCTGGATAGATCGACTGGACCGCATGACACCGAGAGGGATGAACGATGAATGGGATCTGAACTGTATTCTGTAAAACACGATTCTATTTATTGCAGACCACATATCTGACTATAGACAAAGGAGGATACACCGTCTGGGAAGGAGTGGCACCTTTCTGTTACAAAACATCAACATTACTTGTTAAATAGGGAAGGACATGACCTATCTTGATGTGATTTATTGTTTATATTATTTCCAAGGCCAGCATGTAGAAAATGTTCTGTTATTATATTTTATTGATAAGTGGAATGTGGTGTCAGGCTTTTATATATATTTCTGAGAGCTTTTTAGAGCATTCACCAACAAGTGTCATTAATATCTGGAGAGGAAATAAACACTTGATCCACATAGACTCAAGGGATTGTCACCATGACAATACACAGTAGTAGTTTTTACCATGTTGACATACAATCGAGATGTATCTTAATTACCAAACTCCGGAAGGAATAGGATCATATCCACTTACGTATACACACGATAAAGGATTTAGTAAGTAAATGGTGATCCATACATATTACTAATAGAAGCATCAGAATCAATAACGCTGAGCATAGCACTATTATTCACAAACAGAACATCAACCACAAGTTAATCATTGCACATACCGAGATACAGTGTAAAGGCACATCGTTGACAAGGCATTACTCATATTGGCACATACCAGTTGTACTAGAATTTTGCAAGCGAATTATCATAAAAGCAGAGAAAGTAAGATGATAGACACGCTAGTTGGAGATACAGTTTTACAATATTATTTAACAAGCCAAAATATATTAGTCACTCATAAGTGATCTACAACAAAGAATACCACTGTACAGCAATATGTTAACTAACCACATAGTACACACTAGCAATGTAATCACTAGTAGATTATTGATTAATATATAGAAGTAACAACTTCAAAGATGGCCGCCGCTGTAGTAATGTACAGCCCGCCTTAGTAAACGCGTTCACATCACTATTTCCATGACAACCTAACAACTCAGTAAGAAAAGCATTACGGCACAGTCAGACGGTGCTGATCCGAACGCGTGATAAAAAGTCAGAGACTCACACATATGGTAAGGGAAGCTCAGATCTATGGATAGAGCATATTATATATGATTGTCTTAAACCATATTGTAGGTAACCAGTACAACAGATTAATACAATATTCTTACTTGCAGGAGCCACACGCGGACGATCTGATGCTAGCTTGCGCATTTGCGCAACAAGGTTAGTGCCTCACGGCATGATTAGGAGATGCTTTATTGAAACTGAAATCAATTTAGCATTGATTTGAATTGATATGTATAATTCTCACTGATTGAAAGTAAAAGTGTTAACTTTGAATAAAAACAGACAAATTCACAAACAGAGAACTAACAATTAGGTAAACATGCACAACAGGGTGATGGCAAATGAGAGAGGTAGTACAATCATTGAGTGTAATGAAATAACCATTCTATAAAGCATATCACATGCATTGATTCTCTTTTCCTCATTGTTCTCTACTGCTTGTCTTTGCGTGCGCTGGGATTTGTTGTGGACACCCTGTAAATTATTATGATTTATTGACAAAACTGTGTGATCATGTTGAACATTTTGATATGATATTTTGACACAATGCTTACAATAACACCACTAAAAAAACTGCAGTTTTGGCTAATGAAGATTTTGAGTGTAAAGCATGGGCAAATGGCCCTGATGAAGGACACAGTCCAAAATGCATAGGCCTACTATTGCCCTTTGCTTAAAATTAAGTACCTAGGAGTGGTACTATTATTGAGAATAAATATCACTAAAACCTTAACAAAGTGACTTGTCGTATTTGTCAACAATCTAAATAATTTGAAGAAAGAACAAAAGAAATTTACTACAAAAACATAAAGATTCTCACTACTTTTGAAGCCAAATTAACCCTTTTAGAGTATTAGGGTGTACGGGCCACACCGGTGGCTTATAAGCCTATGTCTCTTTTGCTACAAGTACAAATGCACCCACCACAAGGGCAGTCACAACAAGCACCCATGCAGACACAAAAATATGCAAATACAGGGAAAGTATTCACGCCTAGAATATGAGGTGTCATGGTGGTACGAGGAATCCCTTTTTTACGGGATGGGATGAGTTTATATCCCCAATAGGACAGCTCACAGGGTGACTTTAATGACAAAACATAACATGACAATTTAATATACTGATCAGCGAATAATGTGCACCACCCCAGGAATACACCATTTAAATGTGGGAGAGTTCATACTGGAATTCACAGAGCAAGTGGTTCAGCGAGGCGTCCCAGTAGATCCGGAAGTCTTTCTATAAGGAGTGAACATTCTGTTGACCTGGCTCCTGGGTTAGTAGGAAGAGTTTGAGGATACCTGATGAATTTTTATTCAGACCACGAATCCCTATGGATGAGGAAGATGGACAGACCATTCCTGTAGAATTGGAAGCAGCTATAGTACGAAGCAAGATAGCAATGTTTGAAGGGGTGGATGACGAAGGTAGATCATGGAGGACGGAAATAGCTCTTGTAGAGGGGTACAGATTGACTAACATAACAGATGAAAATATGTTCAGAGAAGAATGTATCGATGACAAAGTGGTGTTCTTTATGGGCATAAAAATACCTAGGGCTCAGTAAAGAAATGAGTTGTGGTCCAAGGTACTCTCCGACCGTTATGACTATTCATTGTAACACTAAAGAACGGCGATGGAAAAACATATTTACAGGGTCTCACAATCCTCCTGTTTCAAGTAAATCTACAGCACACACAGGATGTCCCTAATTAGAAGAACACCCTGTTCTTATCTTCAGAGGGATCTCTCCAAGGCTGCGGATGGTGTACCGCCTATCTAACAGATAGGACTTTCCCTATCCAAGGTTCTTTCATGCAAACATGAATGCGGTAAATATCAAATACAGGTCATTAATATTTCTTATAAAAGGACAGAATGCTGAATGCTACTGTCTAAGGCTTAGTGGCAATGGGCTGTCCTATTGAACATCGTCTTCTGCATGAGGTCACTCATGCCAGTTGAGATGTCAACTGGCATGAGTGACCTCATGCAGAAGACGATGTTCAATAATTTAATACGTGGACACGTCCAGAAATATTGTTGTTTTTAGACTGGACAGCTGCATCAGCCTCTAGCCCATACTGCTCGTTGTGTTAAGCATTTTTATGCCTCTATCAACATATAGGTCTATAGTGGCTGATACTGCCTCCTTGTAATGGTGATTAAAACATAGATGGAAAATCCAGATGAGAGGACAGTCCATTGCTACCAAGACTTAGAAAATAGCATTCAGCATGCTGTCCTTTTATACGAAATATTAATGACCTGCATTTGTTTTTCCCTATGTATTTCCCTACTATTCGAATAGAAAAAGGTTTGTCTATGATTCTTCCAAGTGCGGGTACAAATGATGATAATTTTGTTAATCTTTATGAGCAGGTTAAGCGACATAAGAGAGATGCAGAAGAAGATAATCAGGGGATAAATACCTACCTTGATAATCCAGCTCACGTGGGGAATAATATGTGGCATCAGCACATGAAAAGTTGGGGCAGAGAGCATCTGATGAGAATTGCTATGTCTGCTCTCTCATCCCCTATGCTACGAATACTGTCAAAACCTTCATTTCAAAAGAGATGCTGGCGCAAGATGTGAAGTGCCTCAGTCATCCAGCAGCATGCACCACCAGAGGACAGTTCCAATGGAGCTCGGTGGCGTTGCAATGGAGATCAAGACAATCGTTTCCATACCAAGATGATTATATCAAAACAACACAACTGGAGAAAGACCTGGGTGGACCGACAGGATGCTCGTGTATCCTGCCGGAGGCCAGGATGAGATGATCATTGATGAAATGAAGAGAATTAACTGTTCTGACATGACGCAGATGACTGGAATGCCTAGATGCTGGGAACAGTCACAGCTGCTGATCTATGGGCGAGTGCATAATAATAAAGGAGGGGAAGAGGGAATGATGTCATGTCCAGCTCATCTACTATGAAAGGAAGCAGTACAAGGAGTACAGAAGGTGAACGATGCATGCGTGAAATCCTGGTCGAAGTAATATAAACTACTGACATGGGCGGAGGACGGAGCTGGGCCAGTATCCGTAGTCCCATTCATAAATGTGACCATGTGCTTTCAAAGCAAGGGAAAGAATTATGTCGGACACAGTAAGGGGTGTAAATACACCATAGATGTTCCAGGAATGAGGAGAGGGATCACTGTCCTAATCGATCAGTATTGGGCATGCAGATCTAGAGCATATATGAAATTACCTAGGAATTGGGGTGGAGTGTGCTCTTTGGTATACATCCATGTTCCAGCATTGGTGATCCCACAAAGTGACCTGAAGAGTGAAGTGTTCCCAAAGGTAGATGACATATGAGAAGAAGAAGGTCAATAGAACTCTGGAAAAAGAAGACATCAAATTATTTCTCAGCAAAATCAAAAGCAGAATTGGATCATATTCCTGATGAGCACAAATTGTTCAGTAAAACTGCAGAGTTGATCACATCTATGTTCATGCCTGGGGTTCAGACTGCTGTAAATGCCAGATGGTTACAGATAACCATATGGGAGCTGCTGCAAACAATGCCACTATTAAGGGATTTAATGTGATAAACAAGGAATTGAGGGCCATCAGGTTGATGACCTTCAAGAACAGGTATGTCCTCGATATGATCACAGCCATGGAAGGAGGTGTTTGCACCAAGATCGGGCCATCATGTTGCACATTCATACCATCCCATGACGGAAAGAAGGGGACGTTGACAGAGGCCATATCAATGTTGACAGACCTGCACATGAAATGGTGGACGAGACATCGGCCATTGAAGATGACAGTTGGTTTGCATTCCTGTTCTCATGGATTCCTTACTGGTTGGCAAACTTATTCAAATTCCTTGGAGCTATTTTAGTGTTAATAATATTTAGATTCTGTATGATAAGGATAATAATTGGACAATGTAAGAAAACTGTCAAGAAAGCAGTGATTGATACCAAAGATGAACCAGAAGCCAAGGAACTGACTGATGACGCCATCAGAGATTGCATAAATGCCAGCATTGTAGCACCTGAGGGAACAACGTTTTGGTTCCCAAAATATCATAAGAAATACATTGGACAGTGGGTCTACTGTACCCCAAATGGGCAGTGTAATTATATGACCTGGAGTGTGGATGAACACATAAAACAGTGGTCTCCCTGAGGCGGCTGAAGAAGATATGGACACCGAAAGAGACATTTGTTCAAGAGAAAATACAAAGAAGCAGACAAACTTGAGGAGGTGCTCAAAGACTCGACCAGAGGGGGGAATGTAGAGGAGCAACTGTGTGCATCTGCAGGTGATCCCGCGCCCCTACATCCCATGTATTGGAGATATGAGATCGTACCATGCCTAACACCAGCCATAATACCAATACTGCAGCGAGTGTTTGAAAGAAGATACCCATTGAGACAACCCTACCGAATGTACCCTCGACGTGATGATAACCTACAGGAGGAAAACACTGAAGGAGTATAAAGAGAAGCTGAACGGGTGAGTTTATGACAGCATAAAGAAGTGTGTACTATGTCTTGAAATAAAGAAGTATGCCAAGGTGTGAGTCCTAAATGACAAACAACGAAGCAAGAGGTTAAGTGAGCTATCGACATAGATAAGAAGAAAACTACGCAGTCAATAAAATATTGCTGAAAACAGAAGTTAAACACGAGTCCAGATGCTAAAATGCAAGATAGATTAAGTCATCATAGAGGTAAGATATTTGTAGTAAATAGAATGCAGGCAAAGCCACCATTGTACAGAAACTGGACATTGCTATCATGAATTAAGTAAACCAGAACCCATGAAGCAGGAATGGAAAAACTGTGTCTCAGCCAGAATAATAAGCTCATGGAGCTTCATGGTGAGGTTGCTTGGCCTGGAGTCAAGATTCGAGAAGCAGGCTCAGCTATCTATTCTGAAGAAGGACGAGCATGCAGAGGATGAATCTCCTCTTGCCAAGGTGCCAAAAGGACACCAAAGATTCCAGGATTTAATTCATTTGCAGCATTTAAAAACTGCAAAATGGACCAAATCGTGGTCTTCTGTCCCGTGCAAGCCTTTTCAGGTGTTTCGCCTTGGCAAGCCCTTCACGATCATGACGGATCACCAAGTCCTGATGACCATATATGGAAGCACTAAATGCAAGATGCTGCCACGGATAGAGAGACTTCATGATTGTTCGCAAGCCGGGGAAGGAATACAACCCAGCAGATTTTATGTTGTGGCACCTCCTAATGGACATTTCCACCAATAACTCAATGGCAGAGGAGTATGTGAACTTCCTCACCCATCAAAAGCGCCCAAGGGCCATGACGCCAACATGATCCTGGAACACACTGAACAGGACGTCACTCTGAAGCGAGTATAGGACCTGATTAGGTCCGGAAGGTGGAGAGACACAGACTTCACAAACATACAATCAGTTGATTGTGCCATAACAGAACTTCAGGCCTTCAGGAACATAAGAGAGGAATTATCAGTATCTGCAGATGGGCTTTTCATGTGAGGGCACAGAATAGTGATCCCCATGGATTTGCAGGCAGCAGGTCATAGATCGAGCTCATGAAGGATGCCGGGGTGGTGGCTATGAAGAGACAGGTGAGAAGACACCATGTGATTCTAGGACTAGATCAGATGGTGGAACGCACGATTGGCACCTGCCACCTGTGTCAGTGCACATCCACATCTAATAACCCTAAGGCTCTAAAGATGTTCGACATGGGGGAGCTCCATGGACTCACCTGGTGGTTGACTTCTTTGGTCTGTTTGGGGAGAGCAAGTACTGGCTGGTCATCATGGATGAGTATTCGCAATTTCCGCTAATACACATGATATCATCCACGGGTGCCAGTGCTGTCATACTAGTGCTAGATAGTATGTTCTCCACATGGGGCATTCCCGAAGTCCTCAAGTCAGACAACGGTCTGGCATTCAGCAGCCTGGAGTTTGCAAAATTCATGAAATACATGGGTATTTGCCACAGAAAGATTACTCCCCTATTGCCACAAGCAAATGGCATGGTGGAGCGGTTCATGGGCAGCCTAAAGAGAGTCCTCCAGTAGAACGAGCTCCGATCTCTGTCACTCAATCAAACCCTGTGCAACATGTTGCGTGACTTAAGGAACTCCCTGCATGGCACAGATGAAAGTGTCCCTCTGAGCTGTTATTCAGCAGGAGAATTAGAACCAGGCTTCCTTGTCTAGCAAGTGATCCAAATGAGGATGCAGGGAACAGGTCCAAGCGACAGATGCAAGAAAATGGACATGAAGGCATATGCCGAAAGTAGGAGACGAGCCAAGAGCTCCAACCTGCAAATAGGAGACAAGGTGCTTGTCTGTGGACGGCAGGAAAGGAAACCAGACTCGAGATTTGATCCAGGCTACCTGACAGTATCCCACATTAATGGAACAATGGTGACTGCCTGGTCTCCTACCAAGGTGATCACTCAAAAGGTTTCCCAGTTCAAGCTGTACAAGGATGAGGATCAAGAAAAGGATGAGAGACACACCTCTGCAGCCTCAGGTAATGAGCCAGTGAGAGAAGAGACTGAAGAGGACCCAGAAGGATGTCGGGCAAGGCCGGCCAGATGCATTAGAAGACCTGTGCATCTAATTGAAGAAATGTAAAGACAGAACTGTAAGTGACTTTTGTTTTGCTCGATGGGGGAAGATGTAGTGTCCTGGCAAGGACACAGTTAACAGAGCCTCAGAGTGCAGTAGGGAGCCCGGGAAGCGTCAGTTCGCCACAGGAAAAGAATAAAGAAGCTTCAACCTACTGAAGGCTCCTGATATTACTGCAGTCCAGGACTACGCAAATCTCTACATGGGATGTTGGGAAGAAAATCTGTTCTCTGTTGAGACGATGCATGTCTACACAAGCAAAGTGGCCTTATGGCATTGATACATTGATGATCTGTTCATTTTATGGGAGGGCAGTGAAACGGAATGGATGGACTTCTTTAACATTCTGAATTTACAAAATACAAGTTTTAAATTCATCCAGCACCATAATCAAACGAAGTGGTATTTTTGGACATTAAAGTCAAGATCATTAACGAAATGATTGCGACAGAAATCTTTCGCAAACCAACTAGCACTAATTCTGTGCTACATGCGGACAAAGCTCACCCTCATTGTCTGAAAAACAGTATACACTATGGGGAATTTTTGCGGATGCGACACAATTGTGGCAAGTCAATAACATTCCAAAAGAATGCAATAATAACAGCAGCCAGATTCGTTGCCAGAGGCTATAAGAGGTCCACCATAAATAAAGCATACAACCAATGTGCCAAACAAACCAGAGAAGGGATCCTCAAGAAAACCAAGGAAAAACGTAAGCTTAAGGTTTCAAATGAGAAACATGAGAATATTCGATTTATCACAATTTACAACAATGTAGCTAGGGAGATTCGGAAGATCCTAGCAAAACATTGGTTCCTTTTAGAGAGGGATTCAGATGTCTACAAATGTATCCAAGCAAATGTTAGTGTGACTTTTAGAAAGGCCAGATCTTTACAAACAGAGTTATCACCAAGCCTCTTTCAATCAACCCCCATGTTATCCACAGTTCCTTGGCTGACCAATACATGAATGGGCTGCCAAAAATGTACAAAATGTAAAGCATGTAAACATGGTTTGACTATAAAACAATATAAACATCCACGGACAGGACGAACAGTAAAAATTACTAAATATATCACCTGCTGTATGACTTTTGTGATCCATGTGATTCTGTGTAGTTGTGACCTCTGGTACATAGGGATCACAAAGCTGGAAGTCAAGACCTGAATATTACAACACCTCCGAGCCATCAAAATTAAGGATCCAACGTATCCTCTTGCAAAACATTTTGATGAAAAACATGGAGGAGACATCTCATCTTTCAAGTACTTTGGAATAGATACTGTTTCTCATCATCCAACTGGAGGCAATCAGGAGCGTAGACTAAGGCAATGTGAGAGCAAATACATTGTGGTTTGCAACACAAAGAGTCCTGGAGGCAATAACAAAGACGAGGAACTTTACACATTTGTGGGTGATTAGATGAAATTGTCAAAGTACTTGTTTCCCTTAAATGCTGTCTGATATGTTAACATCTTGAACTAATTTTTAGCTTTGAAAGGTTGAAGACAAAATTATATCCTCCCTGGTCAATTTTTAACATGCACTTCATTTTTTGTATTTTATGTCACAAATATTTTGATTCATATGATTGGTGTTTCCTATTTTAAATTAATTTTCTTACTCACATATTTTTTCCCTGTCAATTGCATTATACTGTTTTATATTAGTCTTTGCAATCTTTTTATCAAGGGTTTCTGACGGCGAGTCAGTCGGTTTATCAGGGTCCATTTTCAGCTTGTTGGTATTTGTGAATATTAAGCACTATGCACTTTAGATGAATCTCAGGATTAATTGAAGTGAATATATACCTCACAGATATACCTCACAGTCCAAGTAAAATACACAATGCACTTTATGTCAAGGTCCGAAGCCACCATGTTGGTAAAGAAGTTGTGTGTGTCATTGAATAGTTTCCATTATTGTTAGCACTATGCACTCAATGTTATCTTAGCCTCAGAGACAAGTGATTCATGTGGTATAATTAACTTGCTTATTAACATATGTGAATATTTAGCATTATGCACTTTATATGAATCTCATGATTATTTGAATTCAATATACACCTCACAGTCCAAGTAAAATGCACAATGCACTTTATGTCAAGGGCCAAAGCCACCATGTTGGTAAAGAAGTTGTGTGTGCCATTGAATAGTTTCCATTATTGTCAGCACTATGCACTTTACGTTATCTTTGCCTCAGTGATAAGTGGTTCATGTGGTATAACTAACTTGCCTCGCAATATATATCTCATGCTATTATGTCGAAAATGAGCCTCATTAAGTCTCTAAGAACATATCTCACATGAATATGTTTGTGTGTGTTGTTGCCAATGGTACTGTTTGAATTATTGGGTGGGAATTGCCGGTATCAAGCATTACGTACTTTAGACCAATGAGGCTCAATAGGCATAGTATTTAGGTTATTGAATAGATATTATTACTGCTAAGCACCATGCACTTTGAGACAAAACTGACCTGATGTCAAATATAATGTTTGTCTTATTGAATAGGCACTATTGCCATTTAGCACTATGCACTTTATGCCACTAAGGCTTAATGATGGTCATACTGTCTGTGTCATCAAACAGATATTATTGTTGCTAAGTACTATGCATTTTATACCACTTAGATGTGATAACCAGCACATTGTCTGCTTTGATTGGTGACAGGTGTTCATAAACATGTGAACAATATACACATAAAGCCAATATGCTCTGTGAAGTTCTCTATGCAATATCCACACCCAACATGGTGGCCAAATCGACTGAGGCTTACCATGGTGCAATGACTATGGATGTTTAGAATGAAAAGAAGTACTCACTCGCCAGTGACAAGTTAATACCCAGAAACCCTCTTCACTTTTTACAATTTGACAAAGCCTGTAAGGGTGAAACGCATTATTGTGAATTCTCTGCTTACCTTGTCCACCATATGAAGAATAAAGGACGTTGCCAGAAATCCTTTCTGTGTTGAAGTGATGATTGATATTACAAGAGGAGTGCTGCCGTGAGCTGAGTGGAATCAGCTTTCTTTTTTTTTCTTTGGTATATATATATATATATATATATATATATATATATATATATATATATATATATATATATATATATATATTACACAGCCACGGTAGTTATGGTTAAGTTGCTGTTTCCGTAGGAAGAGCACTTTTTTGGGCAGCTCATAACTTCGCTCCCCCTGGACGAATCCACACCAAACTTTGCTAAAAAAGTATATGGATCACTCTGCATTTCCTTTGCAAAGTTTGGTGATGTTTGGTCCAGGGGGAGAAGAGTTATAGGGGGGTCCCAAAACGTCTTTTTTTCCCATAGACTGAATGGGGGGAAAACTTTGTGCACGCCTACAGGTGAAACCGTTGGACGGATTCTTATCAAATTTGTGGCAGGGGCTTTGTCTTGAAAGCGTGCTTTGGTAGGTTTGGTGCCAATCCGTCCAGTAGTTTCCTTTAAAACGACCAAAGAATATGTCTGAAAAAATTAGTGATATCTATGTCCGCTCCGCGGTTACACTTCCCTGTTTGCTCTGCGGACAAGATACCGATTGGCCAGGGGGTTAGCGTCATGACCGTGAACACGCAACGTCTTCGCCGATTGGCTACAGTGGGCCGTGATGTGCGTCAGAATATGTGGATGTGCCTGACATCTTGGATCCAAAAACAGCGCGGTCGCTACCAGAGGCGAAATGCCGTTTCGGAAAGTGTTTTGCTCTGCTACAGTGTGTGGGGAGGATTACAGAGTAAGAAATGGGTTAAATACTGTACTTGTTTGGGCGGTAGGTGTTAATGATGTCTTCGCCATGCGAAATGGTGTTTGGGAAATTATTTTGATCTCCTATAGTGATTGGGGAGGTTCAGAGAGTAAGAGATGGACGAAATACTGTGCTTGTTGGGCGGCAACTGTTAACGATGTATTCTCAATTGCTGCCTTGTTCAGGATATTTGTACGTCCAGAAAATGAGGGGTGCAATAAGGGTAGTATGCAGGCACCTTGAAAATGATCGAAGGACACGCGTGGTGTTAGTGACCATTGAAATTGAGTACATGTCGTTATTACATTACATTTTCATATGGGTCTCTTATTGATTAGTACGCCACCATGGTTGTGACATGCTGCGATGGTTGTGGCAGGGCCTAGAGTTTTGGTGCATGGCCGTAGGCCATAGGCCGAAGGCCACACTTCCAAAACTGTAGGCCCTGGCCAGAACCACCGCAGCATGTCACAACCATAGATACACCTGTAGTATTGATTATGGATTACGTGGTTGTGGGGAGTGTGTGCTGTGTTGGGTGCTTGGCCGAAAAAACAAAGTTATAAGGGCTGCAGGTATAAACCAGTGCACACTAACACATTGTAATATCTATGGACATACAGCTAGGCATGCAGTCTCTGGCGAGATCAAGTGAAGCATACCACTCTTATCAATACACCCCTTCCACTGCACATCACTGAGGTGGTTGTGGGCAGGATGTAGAGTTTTGGCTGCATGGGTGCAGGCTGTAGCCCACATACAATACTTCTAAAACCTTAGGTCCTGTTCAGAACCACCAGATCATATTATAGCAGTGCATACACCCATAGTATAGGTTAGCATGTTAGATGGTTTTAGGGAGGGTGTACAGTGTTGGATGCATGGCTGAAGGCCATGCACCCAGAAACGACCTTATCAGCAGTGCAGTTATAAGGCAATGTACACGTATACATTCAAATGCTTGTGCGCACATATCCAAATGTCTAGGTCCAGCCCACAAGCACTGCAGCATATTAGACAGGCACGTTAGTGGCTGTGTTGTTATGGTGCAGTTGCTGTTTCCATAGGAAGAACACTTTTTGGCAGCCTTATACCTGTGGTACCCTTGGACGGTTCGTTACCAAGGTTTGCACACAAAAAATAAATCTAACACTCTGACTTTCTTTGGAAAGTTTGGTGATGTTTGGGGCAGGGGGCGAAAGTTATAAGGGGCAGGGGTTATCAAAATGTCTCTTTTCCCCTTAGATTGAATGGGGGAAAAAGTTTGTGCCCGCAAACATGTGGGTCTTTGCCTGATTGGTTGTAGAACAGCGTGAAATACGTCAGCTTTCTTTTGTGGCTCCCCTATCTTTTATTCATGTTTTACTGTACACGCATATCACCAGAAACTCATCCAAAAGAAGACAGCATTGGACTTGTCACACTCATGTAATAGTATTTCAGAAGGTGACCTTTGAGGGGGGCAGAATGGGATGTGCAAGTACAAACTGAAAAAGTGGACTTTTCTTGTCACCAAAGTGATACATTTAAATGGAAGTTTCTGCTAACTGTACCACGATTAATTACGGCGTGTGAGTTACCATGTTTTAGAAATTAAATTGCGGTCAGGATGGCGTCGTATGTTTACAAAATTAAGGACACCATCTGCAGTGTTTGCTGGAAACAGCGCTTCTGGGGGTGTATGGGAGTAGCAGTTCTCATAATTGGATTGCAATATGTTGCTTCAAAGAAAGAATGTATTTGGTTTCTCAGTGAAAGCCACATGAGTTGCTTTTTCGGTTGACCGCTCAATACGCCCGCGCATCCGAGTGAATGTATAAGGGGCAATTGTTTTTTGACCTTGACCGAAAGGGAAAGTTAGTAGCAATTCACGGAATGAAAGGGTCGGAAAAAAAGCTATTGATAAGGCTATGTTTTAAAAAGTTAGCAAGGGACTTGCAATATCAGTATACATAGATTCTTCGATGCAAATACATTGGCGGGTGACTTGCACAAACAAAATGGAGGCAGTAAATATTATGTAAGTTTATTTTTGCCCACTCTACAGCCACCCGTGCTTTATTGTACCATTACCGCACATTTAATTGTGCTAATATAATTGCCGTAATATCTTTATGCACTGTTACATTTTTCCTGTAACATTGCAGAGTGACCAGGTTGTACGTTTGTAGCTTATGAGTGCACTCATCCTTTTTTAGCATTAATATTTTTTATTTGAAACGATAACTTTGTCCTCATAGCTTTGGGTGTAAATTTGCACATTTTTTTGGTATTCTTTGAAATGAGGAGACGTATTTTTTTTTTAATTGTCCTTTATAATTATTTCATAAATGATTTATCCTACCTTTTACGGCGCCGTTAACTCCTTAACGCCTGGGTCGTAATGAGGCCCAATGACTGCAGCATGCACCATAGAAGTACACTATTTATAATATTGTAATTTTGGAGAGTACAATAATGAATGCTCCCTTATCAGAGTTTTGAGTAATGTTAAACATGTAATAACTATCTAACAATTCAAGACTTACAGCACTTGTGCTGGTACAAACAATACATATGAAGCACCACAATGCATACAAATCAGAGGCACATATGGGGACACTAAAGTAAGGAAGAAAGAAACTGCATCATCAGAAAATGTTAATGACATTAAAGTTTATCTTCATGTATACAAATGAATTGTGTGTTTTAGGTCTGCTCATTTCCCCATGTATGTGCACCATGAGCTGAGACCAAATCCTAAGGAAAGTACTTAAAGAACATATGACAAGGTTAACATCTACATATGTAGCACCTTTTTAAATTTTATTATTCTGACTGTCAGTGAACAAAACCACCTGGCCTATATATGTCAAGCAACAAAAACAAGTGGACCAGATATGTGATGTCTTCAATGACATTTGTAATGTCATCTTTGATGTCCTGGGTGTTAGTCTTAGCAGTGCACGGTGGTGGTGCGAGTTATAGTTGCTTAGCTTACCATAACTGGCGGATTTCTGGGGTTATTCGGTTTTACTTGGAACCATAACGTCCCTTTAACAAAGTTTTTTCACTGAATTTCATAGGTTTTTAGTAGCGCAACTTAACCATAACGTCCCTATAACAAAGTTTTTTTACTGAATTTCATAGGTTTTTATTAGCACAACTTAACCATAATGTCTACGAACATCTGAGTTCATTGCACACCTTCCGGAGAATGCCACATGACCATATGCTGGCGCACAGCATGATGACGTGTCTGAGAACCCGTACGCACTTCACAATAACATCTGTGCTTCATGGACAGTTTGGAACTACATTTTCTACTGATGTAGGAACTTGCAACTTCAGCATTTCCCTTGCACAGCTCCAACACCTATTCATACTCATCCATTAACAATCTAGTACACAGTACATACTTTTAGCAAAACTGCTATTTACGTTAAAATGACATCAGCTAAGGCCATCCCTCCTCCCCAAGAGACACCACCACTGCTGTAATCAAGGAGCATGAGAAACAGTGCCCCCTAACTTAGAAATAATACACGCGCAACATTTCCCCCTTTCCACCTGCCCCTCCATATTAGTGTTTGGTGCCTCTTCCCTTATTTCCCTCCCCAACTTTCGTTCTTAGCTCTCCGGCAAAAACAAATCCATCCAAAAACAAAATAAATGTTCCTTTAGGAACCATCTTTCACAATTAAAAAATAGAACTAAAAAAAACTGCATAGACTCCATCTACTTTTATTTCTCAGTAAAATACATAAACGCAATAAGATTTTCCAACATTTCCATTTGCATTTTGTGTTATAATAATGGGAATATTGTAGCGTTCATGCGCCGTTCCAAGGACTGGAATGGTGCATAACGGCCGGGTAGCCCAAGTTATCAGCCCAAACAAAGCGAGGGTGGATAACGAGGTCTCTGGACCATTACTCACCATTTAAGCCCCTAAAATGGGGGATGAATGTCAGCAGCCTAGGTTTCCAAAGCGGTAACCCGTGCTACTACAAAACAGGATTTTTCGTCCTATAGCGGGACGCCTTTGGCATCCCGGTTTAGGAAGGAAAATCCTTTTCCAAGATGGCCACAATGGAAAGGGAAAGCGCCAGTTCCATACAGGGCCCCTCTTCGCTTTCCATGGCAGCCTCCAAAAGGCAAAAAGAAATCCCTCTGACCATATTAACATGAACACATTTATTTCCCTTTCAAATCCATTCTAATTTTGAATAATTTTACCACAAAGCCACTCCCAGTTGGACATGACCACTTTAATTCTATGTTTTGTCCCTTCTGGTCATAGCCAGTAGCCACATTGTCTGGATTATGACCTTATACCATGACCCCGACATTCTGGCCACTGCCCATGGCTACAGCCTACCCCTCAGGCACTAAAGGTATACCGCTATTTTTTTTACAAAACAGCCACATTTGCAAAACCATGCTTTTCGATCCTTGCCAATGAGCCTTACGCAAATTTGCTGGAAATCCACCCACGTTTTATTTTTTCAAAACTGTCAAAAGAATGCACAAATGATTTGTCATATAAAATGTGCACAAAATCCCAACAAACTTTGTAAACCCATTCGAAAGCATGTCAGAAATACTCCACCCATCATCATCACACCTCACCTCCCCAAGCATTATTCCATAAGTTTCACAAATGCAATGCTCAGAAAATATTATTGTGCCGAGGGTTCGACCATGTATCTTTGTACATACATTGATCTATCGCAAACATTTCCAATTCTCCTTACCTCATTTTTCCTCTTTTAGAAACTTACGAAATCTGACAGCAGGACGCGTCCATCTTGTGCTATTGTTATCCATTGCTGCATCTGCCTAAGGTAAACTGGCCTGACGTCACTAAATCATATGCCCCGCCCCTGACCCTCACATCACCAACCCTAGTGATATTCTACACCTTTCTCAGTAACGTTCCTCTTCAGCGTAGCCAAACGCGCCCATAATCACCTACGTGATGTGACGCATAACCCGAAAATCAACACACATCGACTAACAACATAGCATGTCACAATGCGAAATATTAAACCGGTCTTTAAAAGAAAACAATTACACTGTACAATTTCACAATAAACTCTGCGAGAACATCCGACTATTCCCATATTCAATCAAATTGCAAATTTGTTTCTTCGCTCATGATCCAAAATGTTAATCGTGAGGCACACGTTGTTCTTTTTCCATACACAAAGTTTTTGTTTTCGATAAAGGAACCACTTGGGTCGCACAGTGAATTCCAGGGCTTCTGCATCAACGTGCGCCTAGAACACCATGAAAGATGTCATATTACTCCTAATCGCTAGTGCAGCATACGGGCACATGGGCCCTGGGCGATCGTCCCACAAAACAGTTACGGTGATCCAGCCGTTGGCAACAACATGCACCTGCCTATTGAAGAAGCCATCAGTTGGCATCTGGAATCAATGGCAATCGCAGTAAGGCAGCTTGTAGCTATTTGGAAAACATAACAGAAAATATGTATCAATACCCGACCTTTATTACAGTATATCAATTGATTTCTTAATTCGGCATAGAGTTTAAACTAACGATTAGCACACACATCAAACAATCTCAAAAAAGACAAAAACAACCTGGAAACTGATACACAATTCAATATTGTCATACATGACATTTTAAAAGAAATGGTAGTGTTGAACCTGGGTGAATCTAGTGATAGTCTACATGCACGTAGATTCTGCACTCCCCATAATCACATAAAAAAGACAACCACACATAAATATAGTATTTGAGTTACATTGTCAAAATTAATCTGCAGATAATAATAAGGTAAAGCTCGTTCCGGTGTACAGTCGTCAAAATCAAACTTACAATATATTCACCATTTACATTTTCTTGCCGTAACTCAGACCGTAATGCTCACTGCGCTCGCACCAAAGAATGGTCATGAACTGATTTTACATGTTCCTTACACACTTTTGGAATGCATAACCTTATCAAATGTTCATTATTACAAACCTCCTCTCACTGCATTCCTAACGGAATATTCCCTTTCTCTCAAGGTCAAAAAACAATTGAACCTTATACTTTCTGTCCCAAGCGTGGGCTTCCTTAGCTCGTAACCAAAAAATCAAAGGTGGTGACCTTCACTCAGAATCTAAATACATTCTCACTTTGCAACAAGATGCTCAACGCAATCATGAGAACTTGTACTCGCATACATGTGCAGGACCGCTGTTTTCATCAAACACTGCAGGTGGCTGCCTCAGATGCCAGACTCTAGGGGGCGCCAGTCTCACTCCAATATTATTTTAAATACATTGTAACACAGACACATTAGTCCTCGCCGGTACTTCACACACAATATATTGAGGAATACCTCCAAATATGGTGGCCAAATTTGTCACATCCCTTTGCGGGACAAAAGGTGTTGATGACATCACGGCGTCATTCACCTGGCACAATCAATGCATTGCACCCGAAGCAACTGACATGACCGCCCTGCAAGCCTCTCACGTCAGTAGCTGTGGTTGCAATACAATGCAATAGGACTCTTATTTACAGATTAGCTGCCACTTGCCAGCCACTGTTATTCCCATTTGTGGGAAATGTATGCATATGACCCCCTCCCCGCTCAGCACCAACCCCGAGCATGACTAATTGTGACTCCTGACTTACTCTGTTACATCACAAATTGTGCTCGAACAGAGCAAGTCAGGACAACCCGCGTCCCTAAGAGCCATTTGGCAAACTGCGGGACACAGGCGCCAATTGCGGGACAATCCTGCAAATTACAGGACAGTTGCCCACCCTACCTCCAAATATACCGTATGACTTTTGTGACAAAAAAACACCACTTTTTGGCTTCTTGCTGCCACATCCACAACCCTCACCTCCCCAGACAGTATTTGATAACTTTAACAAGTGCAATTTTGTGTTTTTTTATATGTTTTTACAGCGATGTCCGCGGACACCAAAAAACACGGATCAAAGATGGCGGGCGCATCGGAACAATCTGACGCACTTCACGCTCTTCACCATCCAATGAGCGAACGCGTCACATGTCCGCGGACATGATGCGCCTGATAACCCAATCGATGTCCTGCCCGCAAAGCGAACAGGGAAGTGTGTCCGCAGAGTGGATGGACATAGATATCACAAATTTGTTTAGACCTGTTTTTTGATCGTTTACAAAAAAATACTGGACCGATTTCATCCACATTTACAGAAGCACACATTCGGGACCAAATACCACAAATCTGGTGAAAATCCGTCCAGCGGTTTCCTCTGTAGGAGTGTAGAATGTTTTCCCCCATTTAGTCTATGGGAAAAAAAGAGGTTTTGGAACCCCCCCCTATAACTTTGCCCCCCTGGACCAAACCTCACCAAACTTGGCAAACAAATTCAGAGTGCGCCATATACTTTTTTGCAAAGTTTGGTGAGGATTCGTCCAGGGGGAGCGGAGTTATAAGCCGTGGCCGTGTACTATATATATATACCTGCATTTCCCTCTGCATGCTGTCCTCTGATGAGAATCACAGTTGAAATAACCCAAAAGAACCAGACAATGTCGATAAGATAAGATAAGAACCAGCCAGTGCTGTTCTTGCTGGTAATGGCACTATAAAGCACTCATTAAGAACCCTAGCTTTCTTTTTGACCTTATTTTGAGTAGTCAGATTTTAACGGTCAAAACAGACTGTTGGCCTGAGTATTACCACTTAAATACAGTGGTCTAACTGAGCGGGAGTGGTCGGGAGCGGTGTTCCACTTCTTTTATGTTTTACTGTTGTAGAGATGGAGCCAAGTACTGCCACCTCAATCGACCCACCCCTTTTACCTGTATTCTGGAAACCAGAGTATGAGACGTATACAGAACAGCTGGATCGACAAAGAGCAGAATATGGACTCAGTCCAGTGCCAATAAAAGGGCCAGTTCCAAAGAAGATCTGGGAGCCAAGGTACCCATTTAGAAAACCCTATCTGCATACAAAGAAATATGATGGCCATCTGAATGAGATTCCTGAATAAGCAGAACCAATAAACGGCAAGGATGAATGGTAGTATTACTAGCCATTACCAAGTATACGTTTTATGGAGCTGAAGATGAAGTACATAAAAGGATGCAGTGATCAGACAATGCAGATATTCTATAAGGCATCAAGAAAGAAATAAGGATAAGTGACATTGGGCTCAAGGTGAAGAACCTTATGCCACAGAAACAGATGAAGATATTAAATAATATTACACATGTACAGATGCAGAAGAAACGCAAGCAGCAAAGTAATCATAAAGCTAGCTCTAAGCTTATAGTAAAATAAATTGTGGCAAGCGCCAACGTATACATACATAGGAATGAGAGAATTATGTATGTTTCCACTAAACATATTAAAGCAGGTGTAGAGGAGGTCCCAGATATGGCCTGCACCCCTGCCCCCCATTGCGAGTTGCCAGTAAAATACTCGCCATGGTATGTGACGTATGAGGAGCAACTGAACCAACAGAGAGCCGCATTGGGCCTCTGCCCTGTGTACATTAGAAGATCCGTACCTGTTGAAATGGCAATAAGCAGACAGCCCGAGGCAGCACGGTACCCAATCAGACAACCATACCAGCCGCTGATACGAAACTATGAGTATTTACAGACTGTCCATGAGGAGACACAAAGAGCCCTAATGGAAGGCAAACGATGATGAGAAGAGGGCCTGGACAGACTAACGCGTGAGAAAAGGCAGCACGCGAACGCGTGTATCCACGAAAACAGGTGCAAGAGACACGAAGGACAACACAATGTTAAAACGTAAGACACGTCATAGCGAAAGAACCAAGATGAAAGAATCGAACCCGTTAAACATGTGTAAATAGGCTTGAAACGCAAGATGCTAAGAAATCGATACTGCTTGCAATGCTCAGTAGAAGATAGAGCAGCAAGCACCAACCATATATCTACCTAAAGAAGGCACAATGTACACGTGCGACTCCATTTTGTAAAAGCAGAAGTACGCCCAGGCGGCCAAGGCCTAACTGGTCGGGTTTCATATCAAAGCCCAAGCCAGGGGAAAGAGCGGAATCAAAACTCAACAAAGGATGGCTCAGGCCTGGGAAATCGAGGTCAACCCAAGAGAGGGAGGCGAGCTTCAGCTAAGGAGAATCGAAACTTCAGAGCATACCAGCCTGCCCTGTGAAGGTCAAGATAAGGAGGCCCAGGCAGGTGGTGGAGCTACATGGAGAATTAAATACACTGAAGCAGATTCGCGGTGAACCAACACGTGACCAGCCAGGCGCGAAGATGTACCACCGTCTGATGTCACCCAGATCCAAGGGGTGCCATAACTTTTCCTGATAAGAGACTACATTTTCGAGGCCTTCCTTTGCCCTAAAACCACTGATTGATGGAAGGGAGGCAGGGTGAATCTTGGGACACTAGGCACCTGGGTTTCCATCCTAGATGCTGCTAATTAAAGTGGAGATTTATGTTAGGGTTGTAACTTGCCCAATCACAATGGACCATGTAATCTAGGGTCCTATAGACACTGTAACCAATAGGACTTTGTACTTATAGTGACGTCCATCGCGTGTGATGTAGAGGGATGGGCGTAGACGCCCACCAGATAAGAGTTAACCAATCCGCATGCTCTATTGTCATATATAGATATAACACCTATACTTAAGTTACCATTCCCAACCAATTATATTGCGTGATGATTTTTTGTAGAATTAGATGTCAATGATGACGAGTTTAGCATATAAAAACGGCTGTTCGACTGAAGTTCTGGAAAGTTGGAGCGAGACAGGTGTTCGCAATGCTGCTGATTTCTATATGCAGATGTATGTATCATCAAACAGACTTCCATTTGCCAACTTACAGAGTCCTGATTTTTGATATGTGAATCCTGCACCCTGTCCTCACATGGTGCAGCTATCCAGTATTACAAGTTCTCGGGGGTTGAGTACTGACCAATGGGCCCGTCAGTAATTTCCTCTCCTCGTGAACACAGGTTGGACATTAACAGAAAGACCTCAGTTCAGTGTGTCGCAGTTTAAAAAGCAGACATTGAATTACAGAAGCAGAGCTCAGAAAGGCGAGGTCTTATCAAACTGGAGTAGACTGACTTTGGATACAAAATCATGTGAAAGAACAAACCTCCTGTCCAAAAGGAGTGAACATAACAAGGAAGACATTAGAGGTCTATTGGAATAAAATATTAAATACACGAAAAGGCTTGATTTTATGGTCTCTAGTCACATGGAAGCATGATGTTGGATGAACGAGATGATCACACCTACGCATGGAAGCAGACTGTGCCTCTCACTCCCTCATTTTCTCAGAGCTAAGAACACTCTCAAGGATGAAGTTCAAAGGCCTAATTGACAGCAGACCACTGAGGTGATGATGGATTGATATGTTAATTGGTGGGAAGCTAAAGTAAAGGCAACCTCACCAGCATCTGGACGGCCAGCCTGCAGGCTGCTAACATAGGTGGAAAAGTACTGAAGATGGATAGAGTGCCAACCAATTGTAGAGGACCTGCATATTTAGGGGCCCTATTGTGTGTAAACCAATGGGACGTTGTGTATTTAGTGATGTTCGTAGTGGTCATTTTTAGAGGAGGGCTTAAGTAACCAATCACAGAGTTACACTTTTTTAAACTAGTATGGATCATATACTTATATACTTAGATATTCACTTAGAACCAATCACTCCCTCCGTTAGGTTTTGTAGTTTGCCACATAGGATGACGTTGGTAACGCGTAGGTTAGACGTCAGTAATGACACATTTTGATTATAAAAGTACATTTTTTTCTTAAATGCTTTGAGTTTGAAGATTGAGCGTTTGCGTTGATGTTCGTTATGCTCCCTATTTTAGATAATTGACATTAAACAGTCTTTCTTTTGTCAACTTCCGGAGTGGGCTCTATTATTTGCTGTATGAGTAAGATCAGCATCCCCATCCATCTCATGGGTAATTGCTGCTCATCAAAGGGGCTGGACTATCCAGTTCACTGTTAACAGCTCCACTACTTTATGCCACCATTTTAACCATTCCAGAATTGTTCTTTACGAAGTTAAAGCACACTACTCCACTTTACCACCAGATATCAGCTGCAGCTAAACTGAAATCTATTTCAGATCAATTTGCTATCAACCGGCATGACTGCAACCCTTGAAAAATGTGTTGCATGTTGCTCCCTCCCTTCCTACTCTGTCCCCCACCGGAGTCACAGTTCCACTACTTTGATGGCACACTTCTATCATTGCCTAAGTAGTTACAATATATGTACTTTCAGTGCACCTATAACAAAGCGCAGGCCTGCAAGCACCAACATGCAAAGTGGTGTGTGATAAATAAAATATGTAGCTGAAAATCTCACACCTGACCCTGGACAACATGGCTACTCTGTAAAGTTTCCCCTTGGGTCTATTTTCAATAAGCACGCATTAAGTAACCTGTATTACGTCGTTGCTTGGCCCAGATATGTAGCATCTGGTTAGGCATGATGTGATGAAAATGTATATTCCCACAGAAAACAAAAAGTTTGTGTCACAGAAGCAAATATCATCGACATTAAACGAAAGGCTTAGCTGGTTTGAATTTACTTCCTGAGCCAGTTAACTTTCGCTTCCTTGGAAGCAGGCACAGGTGGAATCGCTGACTGCCGGCAGCGGGAGGTTTTGTCTTTCATAAATAGTTGAATACGTTAATTCCAGAGCTAGCTAATGACCCAAAGTTAAGCAATTATATGAAAGAAGCGAGACTTGTCAGAGAAGAGGATCAACCGATTCCCTACTGGTTGCGAGTTGCGACTGTGGCTCTCTACTAAAAGAAGAGCTGCCAATTACAAATGCACTGCTCAAGATAAACAAAGACACAGGGTGCAAAAAAGTAATTGCCAGCTCAGCTCGAGTCCCTGTTGAGCCAAATTTGCAACGTGACACCCTCCCATCCCTCGGTCCTAATTTACTACTCTGCGTTTAGAAAAGGCGCGAATTGACGTCCCCTGCTGGTCACGTCTGGGACCATGCAGGCACGCCTTACCTACTGCCTTTCCCAAATGATGTACAGTGACCTGAATTGCAGAGTAGAGACAGCTCCCGGAGGCAGGCGGGCGAGCTCTTGGGCTGCTCTGAACTTCCTCATTAAGGCCTCATCCATCTTTAACGAACCCTCCGCTCGCTGGGACATCTGCTCAAGAAGCGGAGAGCCGCGGCCAGGCGCTAAACGCTCCTAAACGGGCCGCTTCACTTCCTCCACGGGGCGGGAGCCCGAGAGGTTCAGTCAGCCAAGCGGACGGCCACGGCTGAAAGGAGCGAGCGCTGAAGTGGCACAACCGGCCACTCAGAAAATTGCGTACTGCAGCAAACAGCCCTGTGTGATGAGGACACTCTCCTTGCTCCTGGAGGGCTCGTGCTTGCTCAGAATGAATGCGCGTGCATAACTTTCAACCTGTTGTTGAGTCTTCACGAAGGGGGAACTAGAGGGGTGGGGGTCGAATCTTTTTGAGGGTGAACCCGCTCACGTGAATGGATGAGCACATTTCTTGAAGTGTGCTAAACGGTTTCTGGTAGAGGGCCCATTTAAGTATGAATGACATGGCAGTGAGTTTATTGAGTGGGTGCAGTGGGTCAGTGAATTACCTCTATGCGAGTGCGAGTTGCAAGATAGGGGGTTGACATCTAAGGGCCCAGACTCTGCCACACACGATGTCATATGAAAGGAATACAACCCAAAACCATCAAAAGGACTCTTAACTCTTTCCATCTCACTTTAAGGGCCTTATTCCTGGAATTATCTGCGCAGAAAAAAGGGCACTTGAGCGTGCAACTGCGTGCAAATCTGCCTTCGTCGATTCATGGAACCGAATGCGCTGTACTTTCCCTGGATTTGCATTGAGCTCGCGCTGGCTCAGCATGTCTGTACGAGCCGTCGAGGGCCTTGCGCGAGAATACGAGCAGAGCGTGGGCGTGGCATGCACAGAGGGCCTGGGAGGGGGCGATATACCTAAAATGGGGAAGAACTTGAGAAAAAGTGGGCATTCCAAGGGATAACCTGCAGGCAGTCCCTCGCACACCCACTATTGCGCGACATGAGACTTATTCATGGATTTGATCGCGCAATGTCTGAGCTGGGAAATGGTCACGGAAGACCTTCATACGATCCGCCATCCGAAGGCAGGCGTAAGTACACTTGCGTGTATGATTTTCAGCATGCAGGTGGGGTCTGATGACACATTTCGGGGTGCATTTACTAAATCAGGGTTCCGATGTAACTTAGGGGTGCGCGTAAGCAGTATTTAGGGTGCAGAAATGTTTTACGTGGATTTGCGCACAGATTTACCAAATAATTGAGGAGTTACGATTTTGTACGCATGTTGTCGGGATGCCGGATACAGTTATAGGGGACCCTACGCAGGGCCCCGAGTCTCAGGTCTACTTACGGCTGACCCCATGCACTGTTTGAAGGGTGCATGAATGCACGCCCGTGGAGCGCACAAAGGTGGCTGTTCATGCTTTGCTTGTGGGCGTGTCGGGGCCGTTCCGGGCACGACTTGCGAATGCGGTTACTTTGCGCTGTCAATTCCATGAATATGAGGGGCATGCATTTTTATTAGTGTGCGAAGGCTTGTGCACTGTCCTTCTCAGTGCATGGCCCTTGCTGGATTTCTGTGCCCATTTCCATGAATCGGGCCCTAAATGTTAGTCTGGAATTTCATTTCTCAAGTGCTACTGTGATTTCTACATGTCTATAATTACATGCAAGCCCTCAAAATTAACGCCCATGCCAGTAAAACATATGTGGTACTGAATTGCATGAATAGAGCTGTCCCTTTGTGGAGCTTTTGCCTTTAACAGTGCGTGAAAAAACTTTGGAAACTTTGCACCTTTTTCAGGTGACCCCAACAAGGTGTTCGAGCTATGGTGTTTCCAGAGTTACATGTGCTTTCTTCAACAAATCTTCACGGTATATGAAAGCAGTGCCTGTAACACCTTCACAAACCGCAAAGAAAGTCCACTCAGTAGATTTAAAATGCATACGCAGTGCTTTAAATGGGCAGGTACTTGTCGGTCCTGAATAACTGCACTTCTTTAATTTGAAAGACATAGGGCCTCATTACGACCCTGGCGGTAGCCGTACCCTTGTTAAGGGCACGGCTGCTGCCGGTAATGATTTTTTACCAGAGCCCAGAAAAGGGCAATAACCGGGTCATGCTGACCTTGACGGACCCGGTAATTGCCCTTTTCTGGGCTCCGGTAAAAAGTAATCCCCATTCCCATTTGTGCCCCATAGGGCTCAATGGGAATGGGGAGGATGCTAACAACTGGCCCGTTAATGACGGGCCCGTTGTTAGCATCCTGATCTGCTAGCGGGTCCCGCTAAGGATGACTGGTCTGGCCAGGCGTCCTGAGCGGGACCCGCAGCAGACCTCGTAATGAGGCGTCCTGAATGAACGGTGCCAGTCCATTACCTGCACCATTCAATCCGTGGCCGCCAGGGTCCTAATGTGGCCCATAAGCGGTCATTACAGGGTTGGCAGTGGCCGTGCTGGTAAGCCGCCGAAGTCATGAATTTACCGGCACCCGGCAATGGGGACTTACAGGGACATTAAGCCGCAGCATTCCCAGTAAATCCCCATTGCCAGGTGCCGGTAATTATTATTCCCCATTCCCATTTGAGTCCCATTGGACTCAATGGGAATGGGGAGGACGGGTGCACCGGCACCGTTCATGAATGGTGCCGGTGCATCCATCGAGTTCTGCGAGTGGGTGCCGTTCCGCCCACCTGGACTAACTTCGCGGGCTGAAAGGCACCCACTCGCAGAACTCGTAGTTTGCCGGTCCGGAAACAACAGTCCCGGCAAGTTTACCAGTACTGTTGTTTCTGGACCGGCAAACTTGCAATGAGGCTCACAGTACCGGCACTTCTCAGCAGGAAGCCAGCCCATTCAATGGAGGAGCACCAGCACTTCTCAACAGCGAACATGTACTCTAGAATGGTGAGTGCACGCACTTCTGAGTTTCCATTTCAAGCGTCGTGCATACGCGTGTTTGGTGAAGGTCCTGTTGTGCTCAGTATGCCTCCTCTCTCCCTTGCTGAGCAAGGGGAGTTAGTATACTTTATGTGGCGCCTAAGGCACAGAGTCAGGGCACAAGTTGAGGGCCCACATAGGTGGATGGCACCCACCAATTGTTTTAAGTGTGGATTCCAACCCTGTGCGACTGTAAGAGGAGACGCTTTACCACAAGACCCCACGAATCCACCTACCTCATATTGACACTCTGCTACACAGGACATGTTCTGTTAGTGATTCTACATTGTAAAATGTGCGTACTTTTTGTTCGAAAATATATTCTATTGCCAAACGTGTATTGGTCCTTTGCATTTTCTTCAAGATGACAAGATGAATTCAATTTACATATTTACCTTAAGACAATGTCCACTTCCTATGAAGTCACTTCGCAATGTGTGCGTCAGAGGAGCAAAAAGAAACAGGAACTGAGTCCCTGAAATAAACATAACCCCCTGTAGAAAAGTGCACACTAAGCCCATGCATAAGAACTATACATACAGATTGTGATAAGCAAAGAAACGTGCACACCTCCCTGAAGTGGTGCGTCCTCAATATACATACTATAAGTTATCACAAGAAGAACACGTGTTTAATACTGAGGAAGGGAGGACATGAAAGCGATTGCCTGCATGTCGAAACATGTCGGTTTCAAGATCTTGTAAAAATCATTGGTTTTACAGAAATGTGGAAAAGCAGATACACTCCTTCATTCCGATGCATTTTCAACAAAGCAATACACTGCCAAGACATTGTGTTTGTGGTTGATTGTTTTTGCATTTTAATTTGTACTGTTTTTCTAAATTAATATTTTTATATACGTCCATGTGAGTGTCCGTGCCTGAGTGGGACACGAATGGTGTACGTTTGAATGTTAAAAGTGCCCATGGTCGGTGTGTTGGTTTACTAAAGATGTAATATGCATTTTTTCAAATGTTGATGAATAGTTAACATCATATTATATGGAGTTTACACAATGTGTTTTTTTTAAATATCTGGAAACTAATTACATTTTTTTCACTCTGAGATCCCTTTGACCTTAAAATACTTGTAGCCTTCCTCTCAGAGGAGCCAGGAGACAACCCACCCCTTCTTGCAAAATTCCCCAGCAGGGAGACACGTCAAAGTGTGCAGGCACAGCAGAACGCAATTTGGCTCTGAAAAAGTGCCTTTAAGTCTTATACAGATGTTTAATAAATGGAGATTGCATTCATACAAGACATACATTTCTATCAATGTGCATAGCTGTGAATGACCTATGTGTCGAGGGAGGTCATGGGGTCCTCCTCGATCCTTCCATTGAGCCTTCTGGAGAGTCCCCGATCGGGAGTCCAAGTATTACCCATCGCTCGTTTGTAGCTTAACATTGACTTTCAAGGATGGCTTCATGACCCTCAAATTCAGAGACTCCAAAAAGTACCAATTGCAACCACTGAACCTATTTTTGGTATAAAATATTGTTTCCATTATTTTCAGAAGTATGTACTGGCTCCCGATTCGCTCCAGGATCCATAAAAACATATTTTCCTTGGCATATATGTCTCAATGACAGAACAGCAGGAAAACATCTCAGCTACTCCTAGACCTGCTCTCAGAGACCTAGCACTGTAGCGTCCTTATCGCCCCACTATCAAACGGCTGGAGTCAGGAGGACAGAAGTTATCTCTGTTTGGTCCTAGGCTCGGGCACATGCTACCCCTGGACATGAGAACTTCTCAGACACTCTTGCAATTTGCAGTGACCCCCTCAAGACTTAACATTTTCAACCAATATCAACTCTCTATTTGCTCTGCATATCTTCTCCATGCCAATTCCTTCCTTATCTCTTCCACACGTGGCCACCTGTTCCTCTCTAGCCACCTGTCTTTGGGATTTGCTTCTCCTTATCACCTTGGGTCAGCAGACCATCACTGACCTGGTGAACCCAACCCCTCCCGATCATTAATGTTATATTGTTCTTGTTTTTGTCCGTATTGCTGCTGATACCTCAATCGCTGCTGCGGTCGGCCATAGCTCCTTGATTTTGGTACTGTATTGCCTAGGGGCAATCGAATTTGCAGAGTCTATTATACAAATTAATAAGATACACTTTCAAACACTGTACCTGACACAGAATACCCTTCTGGAGAAGGCCACTGGGTATCTTACCAAGGGTTTCCACCTCAGCAGGCGGACCTGAGTGAAGTCTAAGCTCAGCACCCCTGGACCTCTCAGTCACCCTCACTGCCAAATACAAGTATTTCGGTTAAAAAACTCTCTGATTTAAAAGTTGCAGCCATCTGAAAGACTACACCCCCAAAACCCAATGTCCACCTGAAGGAAAACTTCCTGTAATTCTGCGGAAACCTGAAAACCTACATACTCATGGGGGCTGTATGCCTTTTGACCCCTACCAAAAAGTCACAAAACAAAAGACAGACCTAAAAAAAAGTAGACATACCGCAAAGGTCGACATGTACCAAAGGCATGGAAAAAGACATAACGTTTGATATTTATTGATAGACAGTGACGTTAACTGATATGTCAACAATATACACCCAGATAGGAAATTGAAACATGTGGTATTCAATTTGGCATTGTAAAATGACATATTTGGAAATGCAAATAATATTGGAAAGACTTCAATAAAAATAGAGAAGGATAAAAAAAAGAACATTCATTTCTGAACATGAATGAAAGATAGATTGAGAAGGAAACATGACTAGAATGATACAAGGCAAGCAGCAGTCAGCACACTGATGAGGTCATCCTATTCAATCACATTTTGCAGCACATAATGGCGATACAAGTTTTATAAGAATTAGTCATTCAGGAAAGACATTTTTTTTCTGACATGAATGCTTGCAGCTCATCATTTGTGATAAAAAGGCGAACACATGCTCATGTTTTTGCTACTAACCAGGCCAAAGACACAATGCAGCCAAAAGAGGTCCACCTGCAAAGCAAGGGAGAACCCTGTTGTCCTCGTTGGAAAATGTGAAAAAATGTGCTGCTCGAAAAACATTTGCAAAGAAAACGACAAAAGTCCCGAAAAGACTTTTCAGCATCTCAAAAACCTGCAGGCAAACAACTAGGACAGAAAAAATAAATCGGTGCTCTAAAAAAGGAAGAAAAAGAAGCAGAACCACGAATTTATAGCAACACATTGGGTTCTATTGTATAATGTAATATTTGATGTTAATAAAAAAACACGTTATTTTAAATTCGCATCTTGGATAAAAATAGAGCGCAATACAAGAAATATATATATATGTATTTTACGAAATTACCTGGAGAATGTCTAATCAGTTTGAAGTAAAACATGCTACTAATATGAAAAAAAGAAAATTAGAAATGTATTCGGATATTAATAGTTACCTGAGTGCAAAATCTGCGAACAGAACAAGTCGATCATAAAAAAGGTGCGATAATCGATCGAAAAGCATTGAATACAAATGTATGAATTCCATAGCCTCTGTAAACAGAAACATAACATCTATTTGTTATATAGCGCGACGCACCCTTGAGTCTCAGGGCGCTGAAATAACAGATGACATCATTTTCCCACAGAGTGGTACTCAATTTATCGCCCTTGGGAGAATGAAAGGTTGACTGGGTCTTGCCGGGATTCGAACCTGGGCACAGCTAGCAAGGGCGAGAGTTCAACTCGTTCTGCTAGCTGACCAGCATGCGTGGTTTATGTTACCCATGAGCACCGTGTGTCTCATGTTCAACACAAAGAAGGCACACCACACTGGTCCCACCCCTTTCTGAGAGCTGTGAAGTGGTCACGGAAATATAAGAAAATAAATATGTACATCAATATTATGTAGTGTAGTTTTATCAACAGAAATTACAGAGGGGTGATTTATTTCACGGTAATTCATTTGTGGTGGTAACATCGTAAGGTATATTTTATGTGGAAGGAGCCTGAGGGGTTAGATATAGGTTGGTGAGGGAGTGGGTAAGAGGAGAAGGAGAGGTGTGGGCGGACTCCCAGTAAAAGAAAAAACAAAAAAGCCATGAAGTAAATACCACACAGAAAATTACCATTCAATGATTTCTGTCATAGAACTCTTCAATACAATGCTGTCATCTGCATACATGGCACACAAAAATCAGTGTATATTTCTGAGACCCCCTGTTTCATTGAGGAAGAGGAGATGTGTGTCTTCCCAGGGTCCAACCATCATGACTTCTCAGCACACCATGAAGTCACCTCGGTGTCATTGAAGCCACAGTCCACTGTAATATTCTATTTGTTTCTGACGAGGGACAATCAGTATGTTACAAACGATCTGATTGGTTATCGCCGGGTCCTTACCAGAGCAGGTTGCTACTGTGTCCCTCTGTATTCCTTCAGTGAGTGGCCACCATGGAACGGGAGAAGGGACTTCTTTGTTTTCTTTTTTGCCTTCTCCGTTTCCATGGTGGCCATCTTTGTTTACTTTAAAAAAAAACTTTTTTCAATGTCCACCATGGAAAGGGAGAACAGACTTCATATCCCATTCCATGGTGGCCATTTTTCTGGGGTATTTCTTTCGGTTGCTGAAAGGTGGAACATCTCGCAACTGAATAAAGACACTATTAGTACCCTATTTGAACGGGCCTGAGTTCTCATAGCAATAATCCCCTCAAAGGCAGGGGGCAGGGGGAATGCCTCATCAAGTAATGCCCCAGGGCCTTCGTTAAAGCCCTTGCTTCGCTCTGGCCTGTAAAATCCAGCATAAAAAAGGAATGGCACAGCGTCCATTTTAGGACACCTGGCATGAATACACTATTGCATAGTGCTGGGCGTCTCACGCAGACCCTCTGTGGTGTGTTCTCCCATGTGGCAAGTTGTTCCAGCCTACACTCTGTGTGCATCCGACGCAACACAGTAACACGCTGTGCGTTCTAGTTGTCAACGGGGCAGAGGTGAATCTTCAGTTTGTTGGTTTCACAGTCTTATGAGCCGCAAATGTTTTTTTGGTACTATTGGCACACTCAATGTATTTTGGGCGTTGTTCTGAATTTAAAAAATGTGTTGGTAATTCTGCTACCACCCCTTTTATTGGAGGTCACTTAATTACTGCCATTTTTACTGCTCCACTAAATCCTGAGTTTGGCATTGACAAGGATGATTTACCTGAGGGCACATTCTGCACTTTAAAGCCAAAAATGTGTGGAATTACCGTGACAGAATTACAGATTGTGATAATTCTGCAAAAAAATTATTGGGCCTGATTCATGGAATATTTTGCATGTTACAACGTGAATTTGCGCTGCCAATAAACACCCTGATTCACAGAGCGGTGAAAAGTGTATTTTTGCAGTACTTTGTACTGTGCTAAAAAATCCATGATTCAGGGCCATAGAGTCCCAGGAACTCCCAAAATAGGGACTAACAGCGCCCCACAACCACTTGTAATCCCAAGGTAAACCCACAGGACCAAGTGGTGGAAATCGGTTTTGGTGGTAATTCGAAATGATGCCCTTTGCGCCCAGTGGATGCAGTTATGAATTGCTTATGCTCAGTTGTCAAAGTGGGTTGGAATTAAAGGGTCAAATATTTCCGTTCTTTTCAGGGGAATCCGCCATCGTTCCCTCACTTTTTTCACCTTGTTCCAGGACCGCCATTGTTCCCTTACTTTGTGTCAACTGGAGTGCATTTCCAGCATGGCAGAGCGGGGCCACTTTTTATTTTTTCTATTTTCCGCTAGTGTGGATTCAAACCTCAGCCCTGCTGGTAATACTGCAGTGACACATCTTACTGAGCTAGCTCTCGTGCTGGATTGCTTTTGTTTGGGACGGAACGCCCATCCCCGAGCAGCCACAAAGCAGCGGCAGTGATCTACCTTTGTCTTCAGCAATTAAGCGTGTATTGGTGTGGACACAGCTCTCGGTACAGTTACTGGGGGGTGTATGTGGCTATAGTCATGGGCATGTGCCTTAAGAGGTGCAAATGGGAGGTTAGGCTGCATGAATCTGCATACTGCGTGGAGGACGGGGAAGTGGACAAAGGCTGAAACTAATGGGGGTCGGTTAAATGCATTTCATTTCACTGTTTTCTGCACTGGAGAATTGTATGTTGGCAAATGTATTTACTTTCTCAGAGGTTTCCCACTGGCACACGTCACTGCATTAAAGAGCGATGAGTTTATTATGCCACAGGCCCTTTCCCTTTCGCATTTGCTGCTAGACTATTGAAATCAGGCCCTTCGTTTGTTTAATGTGTGTTCAATTAGAGCAAACTCCTTTCTTTCCTTTTTCATAATTTCGTACTTTTTAGTCCCCCTTTCTTTATTGCATTCGTTTTTCATTTTACCGTTTCATTCTTTCTACTTTGTCTTTCTTTAAATCTCATTTTCTTTCTTTCTTTGTTTCTTTCTTATGTTCTTTCTTCCATTAATGATTTTTTTATTTGGTTCCTGCTTTCATTCTTTCGTTTCTTTCTCCTTGTCCTTCTTTGTTTGTTTCCTACATCCCTTTCTTTCTTTTTCATTTTCTTGCTTACTTACATTCCTTTATTTGTTCCTTTTTCGTTTTGTCATCCCTTTTCTTGCTTCGTTTCCTCCTTCCATTTCTTATTGGTTCTTTTCCTTTTTTCCTTTCCTTCTTCATTGCTCCCTGCTTTATTTTTTTTATTTTTGTTCTTTCTTTGCTTCCTGGTTCTGTCTTAATTTCCTTTTCCTTTACTTTCTCCTTTTGTCTTATTCTCTTTTATTTTTATTTTTATTTCTTTCCCTTTCTTACCCTTGTTCACTTCCTTTCTGTCATCTAGTACTCCTTTGTTGTAATTGTTGACATGTAAAGTGTACTAATATCCCTTTACTCAGTTGACAATGAACATATTCAAAGTATTGTGCAGATGATGAGACAAAGCTTTTATCACACCAGATGTGGCCCAGCATCCAAATCATGGTTTCACTACCTAACTTAATTTTATGTTATGAGTATATGTGTTTTGTTATGCAGACAGTTAAACAGCTTCTTGTATGCACAGAAGGGTTGGAGCTCCCTGGTGGTATATGCAACAAAGCCCTGCCTTGCTTCACTGATTGGCTGTTGGCAGGCCAGTTCTCAGCCAACTTGGTGCGCAGGGCGAAACACTAGAATGCGCCCCCTCGAAGGGCACATGTCACTCCCAAACTACACCTCTGTGCTGCGCGACGAAACCCCTCCTCAATATCAATAAATCACTGCTATACGAATGATGCTGGTTTCATTACATTGTAATTGAAGTACTTTACAGAAGAAATCTAATGTGAAAACACAGCTGTTGCTGCCCAAGTAAATTATTCTTCTGTCATCTGCTCTTAGGGAAGCACCTCCCTGAATGCAGTTTCAAACTGTCCGTACTGGCACACTGGGGTGTAAGCAGCCGCTGCTCACTGATGAGGCCCAACGAGGCAGAAAAATGTTTGGGGACACTTGTGGTCTCATGCAGGAGGGATGTGGCCTTGCAGTTTGGGATGGCTTGTCCCTTTTGGAGTAGGACCAAGCCTGATTTACATATGGTCTTTCCCCTTTTGTAATGGCTTTGCAGGTGAGAATGATGGTCTGGAGGGTTGCCCAGAGCAATGCCAGGGGTTAAGATTAATTCTAAACCTTCCAGCCATCACCCCTTTTGTTTTTCTGCACTTACCCCAAGAGGGATGGGTATGCCCAGACGTGGGTCCTTTACCTGCTGGGCCTCAAAACCCAAGTTGCTCCTCACTGATGAAGCACATAGAGGCGGAAATATGTCTGGGGATGCTTGTAGTCTTGTGCAGAAGGGATGTGGTCCAGCAGTTCGGGATGTGACCTGGCCTGCCCCTTTTAGGGTGGGACCAAGCCTGATTTGCATATGGTATTTCCCCCTTTGTGATGGCTTGGCAGGTGAAGAACGATGGTCTGGAAGGTAGTCTAGAGCAATGCCAGCAGTTAAGATTAATTATAAACCTTCCAGTCATCACCTCTTTTGTTTTGCTGACTTTCTATTAAATACATGTGTATCGCTCAAAAATAGTCATTCCACGCTCTATGTTTTAATGTGATTATTTGTGGAACACTAAACTTTGACCGTCCTAGTTTTCAAAAAACCTTTTTTTTTTTACCACAATTGTTTTAGTTAGTGCAGCATCAATAGGAGAACGTCCTCTACCTATACAATTGCAAAGCCAAGGTCTTTTTTATTTTCGTACCTTCTTTATTTATTCTTAAATGTGACACTAGTTTTTGACCTGCTTCATTTTCCACTCAATATTTTGACCTGTCACTGACGTAAAATGCCATGTGTACATTTTTGGGTTAATTATTCACCATCACGTAGCGAATGTGACTGTGTGTTGCCTTATGTCAAATAGCACGCCAACCACCGTCCTTGAACAAATGTTACTGTATCCTCCAATACATGTTTATTTGGCAAATGAAGACACATTAAGCTGTACCCATATGTGTAAATGTGACTCACAATTTGTTTTTGAATGTGAATCCCGTTGTGCCTGGTTACATCAGACCCCTCTCCGCGTCCCTGTGTAAATCTTGGCCTGCCTGCTATTCACCTGTTCCAGGTGTCTATCCGTGACACAAGGACATGATGGATGAGAGCAATGCAATAAAGGATGCAGCGTAGTACCACTCCTAGGCATATATCGAAACCGCATCACTCTTGTGCAGGCAACCACACATTGTTTTCAGTAGGCCAAAGGCATGCTGCTCAGTGGCGGTAGGTGTTAGGCTGCGTACCGGTTTCACCCCAATTTTGAAAATTGTTCTTGCTCCATCACTGGGCTTAGTATGGCTTATCTTGAGGGCTGTTGTGCATCTCCTGTGCAGTTGATGGCATGTCAGTCTCATTTAGCGTATCCATTAAAACCAATCAGCAATAATGTCATGTATTGTATGCCATACTGCATACTGTGTGCCATGTGCGGCAAGCTACTCATCAGGAAGGAGAATGCTCCTGTTGTTGGTGTCATAGACAGCCGTGTATGAAGGAAAGCTTGGCATCACTCTCCAACTAGGCTATCAAAATGTTTCTAATTCCCAGGTAAATGCTCATGTCCTGGGAGGGAAGATAACAACCCTTACACCCTTGCACTTGGATCCCCACGTACACCATCAAATTCTCTCTCCCACAATCTCACTGTCTCTTCTGAATATGTTCTGTGCACCTCTATCCCATTCCTGCTTCTCCCTGCCACTACTTTGGGCCCTGTTTTCCTTTCTTCCTCCTCCATAGACTAGAGTCTCATTACCCCAGGTGGCAGCACAATATGCCATTTTCTCAGACATGGTACAAGCAAGCACCTTAGGACGACTGCAGTGGTGATTGGCACAGTATAAAAGCCTTCTAACAACATCACATGGATGCAGTCAATGCCTCCCGTCACATTTGGTAGGTCTGATATCTAGTAGAATTCAGCCTTCACATTGCTCAAGTGGGCTGAATTCAGTGCTACAGATAAGATTTTGAAGTGGGAGTATAGTACTGCTTTTTTTCTTAAATTGGGAGTCAAATTATTTTTCAGGGACTAAAAATCTAAGTCCAATTTCCAAAGCAGGTATTTTTTAAGCAAGTCCAAATATGTTTTAACTGGAAAACGAAAACGTTTTTTTTAATAATTATTCCTTTGCACCTAGTTATTGATACAAATTAAAGATTCATGTTTACTACTTCTGATCAGGAACTAATAATTGTAATTGTTTCCTGTGGTGCATCGTGCACTGCTGTTCCAAACCTATCTATGGAGCTGTGTGGGTGAAAGCAGGGGCAGTCACAAGGTCCTACGTGTCAGTTTCCTATTGTTATTTGGGGGCGGGGGCTGTTTTTTCACTGCCTTTTTGATTTTTAAGCGAGTAAAAGTGGCCGATACACGCCTTATCTGTAGAGCTGGCTAAATCATTGGTAAATTATTTATAGTGATTGGCAATTATAAACTTGAAAGTCGACGTTTGCTGTGGAGGTGCCTGAGGTATGTCAATTGCAAGTCCAGTTATATTAAATTGCACTAAATCTAAGCATTTTTAATTATGCTTTCTTTTTTTAAGCAGAAGATTGACCATCTCTAGAAACTGGCAGCCAGCGGTACATAGATAGGTTATGCTGTCAATGATTACACTTCTTGTACCGAATTCATACCATAAGTGTTTTACAACCTGACAACAACTAAACAAATGCAGGTTCAGTGGACCCATAACGAAGCCTGCCAAACATATGAACTGATGACGCAGTACGTCACACTCTCGGTCCAAACTGTTAGCGCAAGCGCAGTGTTTCGTTTTGAACGTTGTCCCTAGCACTGAACCAGTTCAGCAATTCGGGCCTAAGAAATACAATGTCCTCCGCGAACAATTAAGGGGGAAATGTCACTCCTCAGTGCATCGGAGGCTTTCCTTCTGTGATGAAAAACAAACTTTGCTGAAAATGTAAGATTAAGCCCCGGTTCAGAAGTGCTGGCAGGTCTAATATTCGATCAATGAAAAATGCACCTACTAATTTCATTTGACCGTGAAATTTCAGCTGCTGTGATCCGAGAGTCACCATATCTCACAGGAGCGGAATTATGGCGTCGCATCTCGAATCCGCCACCTTTAGCCGTGCACCGCAAGGAAAGAACCCAATCTTCCTGGACCGCGGCTTCCACCGTAACATGCAATCTGGACGGTGAACCTGGAATCCCGCTGCCGATGGGCAATCCGACTGGAGAAGCTTAATTCGACTCCTACTGCCAGTTCATTATGTTTTCTGCTTATCCGTCCATCTGAAAATCTGTTCCAAGCAGATACCACACTGCATGAGCGCCTGACCACTTCTCTGCCACTCTAGGCAGGGCTTTCATTTCTGCTTTCGCGAGTTGGTCTTCGGGGAGAAGCGGGAAATGTCCTTCTGCGGTGACGAACAAATTGGAGTCAATCTGTTTTTTAAATCTGGTTGAGGCATATATGTTTCTTGCACTTCTTTGTATGATTAAATGGAAACCGTGTAATGTTTTGCTGCATACATTTATGTTCAATGTAAAGGTTGATTCGAGCAGGCCTACTTACTGTAAGCCTCAGAGTTCGAGTTTCAACTTGCATTTTGGTCATTTTTTGTTCCCTTTTCTAATCTTGCACCCTGATTACGTGGTGGCCGTTGCAGAAAAAACCTGGGTGGGTGTTACGTCAGACCCTGGATTTCTACACTGTCCACTAATGTTCTGCTTTGCGTTGACTCTGCATGAGGCTGCCAAACTGGTTCATTCCACATATGCATTTCCAAGGGTGCAAAATCAGTGCAATTGCGTCGCTTGTGCTCGGAAACCATGTTCCTATGTAATTCTGTATCCAAGTGAATCCTCTGTAACAGCGCCACAATCCCTCAAGGCCGCTGCATGCTTTATTAATTCAAATAAATAAATAAACCAACCAGGTGCTATTCGCACACCGGAGGAGTGACAACGACAGTCGCCGCTGGATCAATGGTGGCCTGCAGCATTGCGGTTTGACAGCAGGACATCAGCGTCGGTTCTGAATGTTCGGATGGGATTTGTAAAGTAAGTGGTCTTGTATAGTGCCCATATACCACTATTGGTGACCTCGCTGCGCTTGGCTCTGTAAGAAAAAAGGATATGCGGTTCATTAGTGGGACCGTGGGAAAGGCAGATGTGAAACCTGTGGTGTTTAACGGATGAAGGTGGAAAGTATCTGGTTTCTAAGTGCCAATCTGCTTTCTTTGGGTCTGTCGGAGAAACCTGGGAGTATATCCATAGAGAAGAACCCAAGATCTGAGAGACTACAGCACTTTGGGTCTGGTTAGCCACTGATGTGGGAGAGTGCGACAGGGCTAAAGAGGAGCGTTGTGTCTTGGTCAGTGTTTATGTGCGATCAGCTTGGCCTTTGCTGACCGTCTGCGGGGGGGTTTGTGTATGTAGTGTATAGTGGTATGAGATCTTAGACGGAAGTCGATTTGTTGGGGGAAAGTGGGAGTAGGCTTAGAAGGCAAAACAACCTGCAACCCTGGACTCCTACCCCTGGCCATTTGCAGACAGGTCCCATTTCTCTCTCTCTCAGTGCCACCCCTCTCTCTCTCACTATGATAGATACGTTGTCCCCCTTGAGGAACAAAACAAGCATCTGCGAGTTGGCAGAAGAGGGAAAGGGGTGGTGCGGAAACTAGGACATTACCATAACCTGCTAAGGGTTATGGGAGGCAAAAACCTACAATTCAGTGGAAGGGCAGCTTGAAATTTGAGGACTGCAGTCACCTGTTTCACCTTCCTTTGTATGTTGGTTAACACGCAGAGAGATGTCTCAAACCTCACTCTGACATACTCAGGTGCTATTATCAGTGGTCTGCTGGGACGTTTGCCTGTCGAGGGAGGACACAGGGTTTGTCAGGTGCTTCATCAGGCATTGGTCAGAGAAGGGGCCAGAATTCCTTCTCATTTCACCCAGCGGTCCACTTTACTGTCTTGCACAAGCTACAAACTCTTCTCACACAGTTCAAAATGAAATCCATCTCCCCACCACCAACAGCCAGAACCCACCAGGTTTCTATGTGGTGCTAGGCCTCTGTATCAGTGATGCTGCAACCCTGCAGGGGCAGGGGAATTTCCACGTTGAAATGAAGAGCAGAACATATGTGCTGTGGAGTGAGGATTCCTCACAAAAATGTATAGCACCTTGGCCTAAAAAAAGGGGGGACCGTGGAGGTGCAACTGCTGCAAGATGGTTAACAGCAGTCTGTTGGCAGTGAGAGACATGGGTTTTGGGGTTGGGGGATAGGATGGGCTTTCCAATCAGACTGCAATTTTGAATGTGCAGTCTCTCTGTCTCCTTGCTAGCTAAGGGTCTCAGGATTTCCTTGTGCCACAGCTAAATGATGTGACCAGACAATAAATAACCCTGCTTTATTCATCCAGAATGTAAGGGCTGTATTTCCAAGGATAGGGATGGACTGTCAGGGATTAGCCTATGCACAAGGTGTGAGATTTTACCCACAGGGGGTCTCCGGGAACAGGGAAGGGTACCGCCCCACACATCAACAGCTATTTACACTACAGAAGCAGGGCTCAAGTCGAGGGTACACGCGGGTGGATGGAGTCCCCCTACATTTTTCAGGAGTCCCTAACGTTTTCAGAGGGCACCTTGATATGCTAATTTCTGGTGGCACCACATTCAGTTGTTATGTTAATGAGTCCCCTCACTTTTCCTTTTAGGAGAACAGAGAAAGAAGGAGAGAGGCTACTGGGCTGTCTCTCTAAAGTACATGGGGCGTTGACTCAATTGTGCGCTTACATTTACAACTTTTACACAAGTTGGTAAGATGTCTGAGGAAAAATATAATCAGAAGGCAGCACACGCACGTACACACCTCACACTCACTCTCACACTGTGCAGCTGCTGAGTGTCCCTCTGTGACCACAAAAGCAATGGTGCATTGCCCTATATCTGTCTCATGATAAACCAGCTGAGAGATTTAAACAGGGAATGTTCAACAACCAGAACAAGCTTGCAAGCCCCTGAAAAGTGGGCCAATCGGCTTCTGTTGGGTAGGCTCAGCAATTTTGTAAATGCCTGGGCTACTATTTAACCCGGGCCTAGGGTTGTAGAATGCTGCCTGTAAGATGTAGTATACCCTGCCCAGTAGATATACCTATATACACATGAACACATGCAACACAAAGAAGATGTTTGTCAGTCCCTGAAAATTGAGCAAAAGAGGATCTGTATGGATAAGATCAGCCATTTTGTTTATGCCTGTGGTACTCTGTAATTTGGGTCTAGGGTTGTGGAATGCTGCCTCTAAGAACACCTTTAATCTACCCTACTCAAAATATACACATACACACATGCAAAACAAAGAAGCATGGGGCTTAATGGGAGTCTAACCAGAACTCCCACCTCACTAATTAAAAGTGTGCACTTACCTAGAGTTGTGAAAATGCATGTACATCCACTTTGTAGTATCAATGCCTCGTACCGAAGGCTCTGTGCCCAAACCATGGTGCCTACATCACATACAATTTGAACCTTTTAAGACAAGTCTACTCCTCTCAATACGCAAATTCAGGAAAAACGTTGCCGGCAACTGCTCCCTTAGCCAAATGAGACTTTCATAGGCATTGGGCTAGACCTGAGGCCTATGGAAGTCTCATTTGGCTAAGATCTGATTGACAGAATATCCTCTTTGGACTCCAAAACTAATTAAAGCTCACTCTTGTTCTAAGCCTTTCCAGCTCACTACATTCAACAACTTGCTCCTTTTCAACACTCTCTTGTGAATGCCTGTGTCACGGTTTATAACATGGCACACGCCAGCTAGGGAACTCCTTCCCCTACAATGGATGAGGCACACAATAAAGCACTTTCTATTTTTGTTAAACCACGGGTTATTTTAAGTAGCCCCCCAACCCGTCTTGCACCCAACCTCCACAAACACCCTGTGTCACAATGGACTAGGAACCAGGCCGGTGTGTATCAATACGATATTTATTAATTTATTATTTAATGAAAATAGAAAAATCAAACAATTTTACAACAGCCACCAATGTTGTGGCATCACAAAATGTACTAATCTCTACAAGACAATTGGGTTAAGCTATCCTATTACAGTTCACACAGATCTTTAATGGCAAAACAGAAGAAAGGACAATTTGTATCAAGTGATGGCACCAAGGGTTTAGCACTCCCCCTGCAACACTCACCCCCAAACATCAGTTAACTTAATTCGTTTGAATGGAAGTCAGTGGCAAGGAGTAAGGATAGAGAGAGAAAATCGATTTTGGGGTAAAGCCCACCACCCCAAGATGGGAAGCCAGAAAAGAAAGTGAAAACCTGTTTTTGGAGCAAAATGGCAAAATGAGATTTTGATTGTTACAACTGCTAGGGGACAGATTGAAAGGAAATTTGTTTTGCTTACACTTGGGGAGATAGGGAAAGTTTATAGAATACTAATCAGCACACCAAGGCAAAGTAGAAAGAACATTTAAAATTTGGTTTTGGTAGGAAAGAATGCAAAAGTAAAAACTACAGTGGCAAATGAAAATTCATTTTACACTGGGGGTTCACAATGACGGGCAGCTAAGGGAAGGGGGGTAGCTTTAAAAATCGGAAATCGGTTTTCAAGGACAAGGACAGAGGCGCAAAACAGATAGGATTCTAGGAAAAAGGGGTTGCTCTCAATGGGACTATGGTTTGGGGTTTTAATAGGACAGATGCAAATTAGGAGTTATTTTGGGTAATGCACACAATACACGGACACATTTGGTTTTCAGTTACAAGGAGACTAATTATTTTGAGGCAATACTTTAATGACTATAATAATTAAATAAAAACACTCGACAAGATTGTTCATTTCGAATGGCAACAATTTTCAAAGTGAATTTCAATGGGGAATTCATTGATTTACTTCAAAATAATACTAAGGATTTATACAGACAACTGAGAGATTTACCAAAAGAAATATGCTAATATACACAGGCTAATACAGATTCTTCTATGGGAAGGTGGATGAATTATACTGGCAATTTGGGGCTTTCAATGGGATTTTCAATTGGGGTTCAATGGGATTTTCAATGGGGAAATATTGAAGGCAATGTTACAAAAAGGAAAAGTTTATGCAATTTAGGGCTGGGGTTATTTGCTACTTTCAAAGTAAGCCTTGGTTTGGGATTCTGGAAAGCCAGCTGGATTTCAGGACACTCTGGACAGCTAGGGCAAGGGGACTGGTCACAGCACTCTCCAAGATGGTAAGGTTCAGCTTTCTCTCTATCCTCCTTCTCCTGTCTCCTGGATTCTTTGTTTGTGTCCTCAACCTAATACAGCCCCCCCTTATATAGAACAAATTACATCACTCACTTTACAATCTACGGGGAGTACTCTGGAATAACCCCTAACGCTCGGATAGGACAGTTTACCATTCTTCTCTCCGCCCCTGGCATGATTGGTTCAAATGGAGAGAGCACCATCTGTCTGTTAGCATTTATTACACTGCTTTGTTCTCAGCTCAACTTTTTAGAAAAACGTAGTTATGTCTCATACTTCATGCTTATACTAATCCCGGCCATATGAACTATATATGTGGTTTTAGTATGTCATAGGGAATTAGATACGTCGAATGCCAAATCTGTACGATGTAGCATGGCCATTTGGCACATTTCTGTCCTTTACACACAATGTATAACAGTTATAACTCTGCAAATGATCAAGCATGTTCATAATTTCCATCTCCATCTTTCCACTAACTGTCATATTTGTCCCATTTTTAGATCAGTCAGAAACTAGTCTTTAGTGGCCATTTCAGTCCTAGGAACATGCACTTAGTCTCTTAAAAACCGCCTGGAAAAATAGCATAACATGACATTCTTATTTTGAGTGCTGCGAAAGATGCCTAAAATGAAATCCATCTTTTAATGTCTCTGTGGGAGGGGCACTACATCCCCCCGCAGCCCACTGTCTTCCTGGGCCAGCTTGCAACCAAAGATTTTTATGACCCCCTTTGAAGTTGTCAGTTCATCTTTTGTAGTGGATGCAGGAAGGGCTCACCCCTCCTAGTCATGCTCCAACCACACTTTGCTTTCTTTGTCCTCCCTGAGCCCCTGCCTTAAAGTCTGGCAGAGCAGGGAATTGTGATGCCCTCAATCACATCACATATTACTGCGGAATGGTTCACTGATAGGTGCGACTTTCAGTGAGAGCGGGGATTTTACTTGTGAAGTTTCCTGCTTTAGCCCAAACTGTTTTTTTCTGTGTTGTGGGCCTCTTCAAAGGTGATTGAAGTCTTGTAGGGGAAGACATAATGCACCTTGCTTTAGTCAACCCCACCCCCACAACATACTTCCCTGACATTTCCTGTGCGAGCAGCGCTATCTTTTCATTGTTTTTGCATCTAATGTTTGAAATGCTATCTTGTAGGTCACGGGATTCTTTAATTTCTCCTTTTTGAATGAGTTTACATTTGCTGTTGGTCCAGAGGGCTAGGCCCCCTTCCACATGCTTCTTTGATTTGACCTGAACAGAAGAAAAAGCCAAGCCGTTTTTCATTTGCAGTGATTAAAGGGATGCTATTCAAGTGAAATGGAAAGCAAAATCTGTTTCTAGTTGGAGTTTTGAAATTCTTGGCCCTCATGTGAATTAAAAGTCAAACAATGCTGGTTTTGGATGTAGTGCATAACTTTGTGTCATTTAGATTAAATAAAAGCAACGCAGGGCCGTTTTTGGTGAAATGTTTAACTTTTTGTCATTCAGATGGAAGTAAAGCAAACACAGGGCCGTTTTTGGTGAAATGTTTAACTTTTTGTCATTCAGATGGAAGTAAAGCAAACAAAGGGCCGTTTTTAGGTTGCAGTGTTCAAATGCTTGCCACACATGTGACAGGGAAAGCAAAGCACAGCCATTTCTGGTGGCAATGCTTAATGCAGCTTTTCAGGTGACAGGGATTTCTGTTTAGGGCCTTAATGCACCCCACACCTGGATGCATCCCCTTCTACTTTCATAGGTGCAAGAATAGGGGATGCATATCCCTGGTTCCTACACCTTTTGAGATTTGTGTTGACCTTCTCCAGTGTACAAGGCATTATCCAACATTTTCAAAACAAGGGTGTTTCAGGTTGTGTTTGGGAAATTCACAATCATTGAACATGTGCTCAAATGAAAGACACATCTGCAAACAAGATGAACCGGCTAGTGAAAAAGTACTGAACAGAGCAAATATGAACTCTGTTGGCAGACTGTTTTAGAATGCTATCTGCAAGTGTGTAATAGCCTGGGTTCCTTTGATTGTTAGTAATACAATTTGGTCTGCTAATCAGACCCCTCTTTCATTATGTTCCATTCTAGAAAAGCATAGTGCAGACTTGTGGCTTTGCTGGGCTCCTTTACTGATCTACTGACATCTCTCAGTAGCTACTTTGTGGTTTGGCAAAATGACATACACATTCCTGCCAGCAACATTTAGAGCCACAAGTCCAGAATGTCAGTATCTGCCTTTTTACTGTGGGCAATCCTCAGCCTAAACTAAATGATATAATTGTGGGCCCCCGTATCTGGTGACAGATAACAAATCTAAATATAAGCCATGTCTGGTTATGACATGGCGAGCTCTGAGACTCCATGACTATATTAGACAAAACCTATTGTTTTATAACATCCTTTTATTGATTTACTCATAGCAGAAAATAAACAAATGAACATAGGTGCGTAGAAGCATGATACAACAGATTTCACAGAGTGACATAAATGTGATGACATAATCAAACACTAGGTGCCGGCGGGTGGTCATATGCACTTTAAAAATCTATAATTGGGATAAAACAAGCTAAAATACTCTCTCAACCATCCCCTACCCATTTGTCCCATATTTAAACAAAGTGTTTGGTGGAGCCCCTCACTCTGTACACTCTTCTCTCTAGGGACAAGCATTGATTCACTTCTGCCATCCATTGGCTCAGTCTCAGGCATTCCACAGAACCCCAGGATGCTGGCCTCAACCTTTTGACAAGCCCCATTGGTACCCCAGGAATACGTTTTCATGGTTTGTGAACCCGGGATCCTCCCAGATCCTCAGCAGAGCCAATTTTGGTTCAAGTGACACCCGAGTACACACTGTAGAAGACAGTTTGCGCACGCATATCTCACAGAAGGCCTGGATCTGTGCACAGTCCCACAGTATATGATTAAAGGTGCTGCCCTCCTGCCCATATCTAAGACATACATCGCTCCCCACGATGCCCCATTTGGCCAGTGCGGTGCGGGAGTATTATACCCAGTGGAGTATCTTGAATTGTATTAGCCGCAGTCTGGCCACAATTTCCACCTCTCTCAGAAACATTAAGGCCTCCACCCACTCTTCTGGTTCCATCTGCCCCACATCCCCTTCCCATCTCTCCTTCAAGCGGCACAGTTCCTTGGCCCCAAAGGCTGTAATCACCTGGTATAATGTGGACGTTACCGTGGAGGGGATGTCTGCTGAGAACACATTAGCCTCCAGGGGTGTGCCCCTCAGGATATCTTCTAGAGAGGGAAATTGAGCGCCCATAGCGTGTGCCATTTGTACATATCAAAACCATTCTCCCAATGGCAGACCATATTTCCCCTGCAGCATCTCAAATGAACTGAGTCGGCCCTCCTGCACCACATCTGCTAGAGTGGCTATTCCTTTTGCCTCCCAGCAACCTAAGATGTCCCACTTTCAGTAGTTCAGTCAGGTGTGCTTTCTGCCAGATGGGCTGGTCAAGAGTTGGTCTGCCCCCCACCCAATGTCCTGATGTGCTTCGGCCTATATTTGGCAAGTGTGCCATGTCAACTCAGGGAGGACCTCTCTGTTCTTTGCCCCTTCACAGTATACCTGGCTAGGTGTCCTTCCCTTCTTCCTCCTACACTCAAGTGAAATGTGAGGGAGTGCCAGGTCGCCATGCAACCAGTGGACTAAACTGATGTCATTTTATCTGCAGCTTAATTACTTGCAGCCTTCCTTGTCAAGGCCACCTGTGTATTTACTGTCTGGAAATGGGTTTCACCAAGAAAAAACCATTTGGGCTTGGTCCCAGCAAAAGCCCCTTTCTTCCTGGAAAAGGGTTGTCACCTCTGAGTAAGACAGGTTCTTGTCCTAGGGGCCAGGATGAGGGCCAGTGCTTCAAAGTGCAGGCCGGGCCTAAGGAAGCCACACCTGGGCATTAATGAACAGAGACCTTTTGATTTCGGGAGACATAGGAAGAGAGCGGAGCAGAATCGCCCAGGAGAGGACTTCCCAGTTAGAGAAGGGAGCCATCATCTTGGGTTTTACTAGCGCTCCTAAACTTCATGTCCCCCTGCCCCCCATTTCCTGCAGACAAAGCACTCTGGATATGAAATCACCAAGTACGAAGACTCTGAATTTACAGTTATGATTGGACCAATCCACTGGAGTCTTTTTCCTAAATAAGAGGATGACCCTCCCGTTGGTTGATTCATTTTTGGACTCTGAAAGAGGAAGGAATTATATGGAACTTGGTTGGGAGTACAGTCCGCTCCAAAGTCCTCTTCCATACAGGTAAAGACAGAGGGTATCCGGTCATTCTATTGAATCCCAAACCATAGAATATTTTCCATCGAAATACCATTGCATAGAATGGCCATTTCGTTGAAAAAGATGTGATGGTTCTATCGACATGTAATGGTAAGTATTAGGGTTGGGGCTTTGATTAGTTTAAGGGTTAAATTAGGGTTAGGGCTGGGGCTAGGGTTAGGGTTAGGGTTGGGGCTTGGGTTAGTTTAAGGGTTAAAGTAGGGTTAAGGTTAGGGTTAGGGTTAGGGTTAAGGTTAGGTTTAGGGTTAGGGTTAGGGTTAGGGTTAGCATTAGGGCTGGGGCTACGGTTAGGGTTAGGGTTGGGGTTGGGGCTAGGGTTAGTTTAAGGGTTAAATTAGGGTTGGGGCTTGGGTTAGTTTAAGGGTTACATTAGGGTTAGGGTTAGGGTTGGGGCCAGGGTTAGGGTTAGGGTTGGGCTTGGGTTAGGGTCGGTGGGGGGTTGGCATTGGGGCTGTGGGGGTCAGGTAGGGAAACCCCCCCCAAAATAAAAATTAAATTAAAACGTTACAAGGGGCTGGCTAGTGCTGAAATTTCAGCACTGGACAGCGCCATGTAACGTTGTAAAGTAACACAAAAATGCATGGAAATGCTGCCTTTTACATGTAAAAGTGCATTTCCATTGAAACGAGTCCATCTATATTGTCGATGGACTGGTTTTGACGGAATTGTACTTTTATATGTAAAATATAGGGTGTCGATGGTTTGTTATTCGAGGGTTTGTATTCGATGCTTTTGGAAGTCGACCCCTTGTTTTCGACGTGATCACTGTAAACCAGACAGAGGGCTCCAAAGAAGTGGCTCACTCTTCTCCCTAACCATCCCAAGGGAATATTTGGGGTGACTGCTGTGGACTAAGACCCATCTGCTGTCTGAACACTGGAATCTGGATCCTGTTTACTGGAGGCGAAGGACCCCTGCAGGTGTTCTCAGGAAACCTCCTGGCACGGACATGCGGAACCAATGGCTCACGTTGACACTGGAGATACTGGATTGGGCCTCCCAGAAACTCAGAAGCAACCCAAAACCTGCCTCCCACCTTGGGATGCTGTGTTTTTCCCTGGTTGGTTTGTGTCTGTTTTTATTTTAAATTAAAGTGCTCTATTGTTTATAGAACTTTGGTTGGACTGTCCATTAGTTTGGTATGCCAGTACTATTGTTATGTTATGTTATGTTATGTTACTTGACATTTATATAGCGCTCTATATATCATTGGTATGACCTCAAAGCGCTGGTAGGTTGAACGCCCTCGGGAACCATAGTTCTGGTCAGCAGAGAGAGATAGTGGCATAGGGTGCGTGGGTGTACCGGATATGTGTGCAGCTGATGTTATTGCCGGGTGGTAGCTGCATCCTAGCGTTAAGTGTGGTGCTGTAGATATCAGTTGGATGTGTGCAGTCTGGTGGGTGGACATCCAGTCTGGTGCTGGCTGTATTAGGCCTGAGGGACGCATATGTGAGCGACTATGCCAGAATGTGCTTGGCTAGCTACATTTTATTAGGGTGATGAGGTGATCATGGGGTAGTATTCATATGTGAACAGCTAGGCCGAATTAATCAGGGGTATAGCTGTGCTGTAGTTGACTTATGGTGTATAGTAGAGAGTAAGCGTTGTGATGTGATATGATGGTTATCTTTAAAGCACCTGAGACCAGGCACGTGAACAGGATGGCAGGGAACATAGCGGCACACAGACACATAGCGACAGGAGGGGGCATACGGATATATAGCAACAGCATAGGGAACAGCAAAGCAGGGTAGACAGTGACACATGAGTGGGCATGCTAACATTCATCATCCCATTTCTATCTAGATGCGATTCAGGCTAAAGTTCACAACTCCACACAAGTATGGGACATGCTAACATTTGCATTTCTATCTAGATGTGGTTCAGGCTAATGTTTGCGGCTTCATCAAAGTGAGGCACATGCTTCATCCCCAAGTCACATGATGACTCTAGCCTTTCTGTCTCGATGCGACTCAGGCGAATGTCACAATTTCACCTAGGTGTGGGTGCTATTCACAATTCCATCCAAGCGTGGGGCATGCCAACAAGCACATTACCGTCTAGGTGTGGGACATGCTAGCGTTCACATGTCTATCCACATGCGACTCAGGATAATGCTCATGATTTATCCAAGAGTGGCGCATGTTAACATTCACAATTCCATCCAGGTGTTGGACATGCTAACAATCACATTTCTATCTAGATGCGACCAAGGGCAATGCTCACAGTTTCATCTGAATGTGGCACATGCTACTATGCATAATTCCATCAAGGTGTGGCCCATGCTATCATTCACAATTACGTTTAAGGGAGGCACATGCTACCATTCACAATTCCATCTAGGTGTGGGACATGCTACTGTTCACAGTTCTATCTTGGTTTGCGACATGTTAACATTCCCATTGATATCAAGATGCGACTCGGGCTAATGCTCATGATTTCATCTACGTGTGGCACATGATACCATTCATAATCCTGTCTGAATGTGGAACATGCAGACAATTTCCTTCTAACTAAATGCAACTTAGGCTAACGTTCACGATTTCATCTCTAAGTGTGGCACATGCTAACATTTATAATTCCATCCAGGTGTGGGACATGCTAACAATCACATTTCTATCTGAATGCGACCAAGGCATTGTTCACCGGTTCATCTAAGTGTGGCACATGCTACCATTAACAATTCCGTCTGGGTGTGGGACATGCTGGGACATGCTAACATTCACATTTCTATCCACATGCGACTCAGGACAGTGCTCACGATTTATCTAAGTGTGGCACATGCTAACAATCACATTTCTATATAGATGTGACTAAGGGTAATGCTCACGGGTTCATCTAAATGTGGCATATGCTACTATTCATAATTCCATTAAGGTGTGGCCCATGCTACCATTCACAATTCTGTTTAAGAGAGGCACATGCTACCATTCACAATTCCATCTAGGTGTGGGACATGCTACTGTTCACAATTCCAACTAGGTTAGGCACATGCTACCATACACAATTGCATCTAGGTGAGGGATGTGCTACTGTTCACAGTTCTATCTTAGTTTGTGGCATGCTAACATTCGCGTTGATATCAAGATGCGACTCAGGCTAATACTCATGATTTCACCTAAGTGTGGCACAGGTTAACATTCACAATTTTAACTAAGTGTGGCACATGATACCCTTCATAATCTTGTCTAAATATGGTACATGCTGACAATTTCATTCTAACTAGATGCGACCTAGGCTAATGTTCACGATTTCATCTCTAAGTGTGGCACATGCTAACATTTACAATTCCGTCTAAGTGTGGGACATGCCGGGACATGCTAACATTTCTATCCATGTGCGACTCAGGATAATGCTCACGCCCTTGATACACTTGTGTATAGGCGCCTTATAAATGCCATATCATATCATATCATACAATTCCATCCAGGTGTGGGACAAGATAACAATCACATTTCTATCAAGATGCGACTCGGGCTAATACTCATGATTTCATATAAGTGTGGCACATGCTAACATTCACAATTCCATCCAAGTGTGGCATATGCTAACAATCACATTCCATCTAGATGCGACATAGGGTAGTGTTTGCAAATCCATATAGGTTCACTTTCTAGTAATCTTTAAGCGCACTATGTGACAGTCTTAAGGGGTGGAGTACAATTTGAAAGTAACTTTCAGTTACTGTCTCGAATTATTAGACTAAGTGGGAGGCATGCAATACAATATCTCTTGGTAGACAGTATCTAGATGTGACACGGTGTTAAGGCAGTTGCTATCATTAGCAAATCTGTCTAGGTCCAGGGCCGGCTGAATTTCACAATTCCATCTAAATGTGGTATTTGCAGACATGCGCAATTCTATCTAGAAACAATGCAGACTAAAGTTCTTGATTGCATCTATGTGTGGTGCATGCTAACATTTATAATTCTGTCCAAGTGTGGCATACACAAGCATTCACCTTTCAGAGGTTGGATAATGTAGTGGGGCTGGGATTTCTGGGGTACAGTAATTGCTCTACTTCCCACCCATGCCACACTTACTTTTGTGGTGGTCGGTGCTGGTTGACGGCTGGCTACTGGCTTCCCCTGTGGACACCTGCTGACACTTTCTGGAGCTGCCAATGTAGGAGCCGCCCTTTGCCTTGGGGCCCTTAGTCCCAGTGGCTGCACGGGCAGAGGGCTGCCCTGGGATGTCCATTTATGAGCAGGGGGATGTCCATTCAGGGACGGGGGTGGGCAGGGGGAGTCGGGACACATGGGATTGGGAAGTGCAAGGGGGAGAGGGTGGGTGCACAGAGGGGGCAGCACGGGTCTGGGGGGAAATTGGCAGCAATGGAAGGCCCAGGGGGGTCTTGGCCCACCAGCACTCACCTGCTTAAAAAAAACGAAGCTTGGTTTGCTTCTATAGCAGCGCCCACCGGTCATGAAGAGTATAGCCTGATATCGGTCCACGTTACCAAATGGGGCGAAGGAGGTGTACATGTCATGCTGTGCCTGTTTCACCTTTATGCTGGAATCACTGCTAGTTCAGAAGTAGCATGGGCTGCATAAGGAGGTTTATCTATTACTCACCCCGTTGCTAAATAATAAGATGGATGCCATTGTATACTTTAAATAATGTTGATTGTTGAGGTTGAATCCTTAAGATATGCCTGTACCATTTTTACCTTGGGTCTCAGTATATTATCTATATACTCTGAAGTGGATTCCGTGGCCCAACAATTGTTAGTTCTTGCATTGTTTGGTGAATTGGAAAGGTTTCTGTCTCTTGTAATGATCTTAAGAGATGAATATTGCCTAGGAGAAAACCGCTTTAAAGAAATTGGAGAAATACCATACAATTGTTATCAAAGAAGCTGATGAAGGCAGAAATATAGTCATCATGAACCGCCCAGACTATATTAAGATGGCTCAAAACCATCTGGACACACCAAATTGCTATGAAATACTTCCAGGCAATCCCAAGTTTCAGATTGTTCAAGACCTTAAGGACTCAATAGATGGCTGGCACAGACAAGGCCTCATCACTGATGAGGAAAAAAGATTCCTGTTTATACCAAAACCAATATTACCTACGATCTATTTTCTTCCTAAACTACACAAATCATTCACAACCATCCCGGAAGGCAGACCCATACTGAGTTGAATAGGCTGGGCCACGGAATCCATTTCAGAGTATATAGATAATATACTGAGACCCAAGGTAAAAATGGTACAGGCATATCTTAAGGATTCAACCTCAGCAATCAACATTATTGAAAGTATACAATGGCATCCGTCTTATTATTTAGCAACATGGGACGTCAGGGCCCTGTGTACCTCCATCGGCCATGACCTTGCCCTGGACACAATTGACTACACATTCAAACAAGAATCGGTATCACATTTCCTGTTCGTTTGTATGCTTAAAGAAATGCTCATGGCTACATTGGACAACAGTATTTTTACGTTTAATAACACCTTCTTCAAGCAAAAACGTGGAGTAGCCATGGGTGTGAAGTATGCACCAGCCTTAGCAAACCTGGTGATGGGCATGTTCGAGGACTTACAAATTTATACTAAGGAAACATACAGTCAACATGTTGTAAAATGGACCCGCTATATTGACGATGTCCTCTTCATATGGAAAGGCACACCACAAGAACTGGAACTGTTCAGGCAAGAAATCAACAATAATGACTTAGGTATTGAATGTTCAGGAGAATGCATCAGTATAGAGATTAACCTTTTGGATTTGACAATCTATGTATCAGGAGACCATCTCGAAACCAGAACGTACCGGAACAGTACAGAAGTAAATTCAACATTACATGCCACCAGTTGCCATTATGAACCCATAATTCGGAACACCCCCAAAGGGGAGTATATTAGAGCAAGGAGGAACTGTTACGATCAAAGGAGTTTTAAGAAAGAATGTGAAACTTTGTCTACAAGATTTGAAGCCAGAGGCTACTCTAGAACAAGCATTCTAACAGCCTACAACAAAGCGAAACAGACACCTAGGTTACAAACACTTAGCCAGCAAGACAGACCAACCCAAGAAAATAAGGTCCAATTTATTACAACCTATTGTGCTAACAACCATGTGATTAGGAAAACCCTTAAACGACATTGGGATCTGCTTAAACTGGATCCTCATATAGGACCATTTATCAATGACTATCCTTCATTAGTTTACAGAAGGGCAAGAACTCTGAAGAGGAGCCTTAGCCCTTCATTATTACCCGACAACAACAATGAAACGCCAGGTACCTGGCTTCAGGAATCTCAACCAGGTTTCAGGAAATGTGGAATGTGCTCCATGTGCAAACATGCGGTTACTATGACAGATAACTTCAAAAACAAGAATGGAATTCAGATGCAAATAAGAGAACAGATCAATTGTCGTACTAGGTACGTGATATATGCTATCATATGCACCTGCGGGAAAATGTACATTGGAAGTACAATTCGAGAGCTCCGTACCAGGATTCGGGAACACTTAGCAGCTATCGGAAGCCAAGACAGAAACCTGCCACTAGCTGAACACTGGCAGAGGCATCATCAGATGGAACTCAAGCAAAACGTTACATTTATTGGACTCAAGAAGGTGACCCTGGGACGCAGGGGGGGAAATCAAGTATTGCGACTTCGTCAGGAAGAAGCTAAACTCATAAACTATTTTAGATGTATAGAAACTGGTTTGAACACGGTCAATGAAATGTCCAATTTTCTGTAAAAAATGTTTTGAACTGTGAAATGGAATGTCCTAACTGATTTTGCACCAACTGTAATGTACATATGAGAATACAAGTACCCCATGGTTATAGTTGCATTAATATACATACACATGACATGCATTTCAAGATTTTTGGCTTAAAATATGGAAATAATAATCTGACACGTTTGGAAGGTACCCCGTAGGTGGGGTTAATTCTGTATTTTACCGTTTCCCAGAAGGCATTAGGCAATAATATTAGAACCACCAATTCGTCATCTGATTTAAACCCAAGTCCCCCAATGGGGTATTAACCTTGCCTGTATTTATATATATGACACTACATCTCCCACAAGTCATGGAGTAATGACTAGTAGGACAACAAACATAATGTGCACAATTAAATGAATTAATTATGAAATAAGTGGTAGTAAACCTGAGAAAGGAGCACGAATAAATATTAACTAGACTTAGAGGACATATCTAGAGTCAGATATACGGTTTGATATCGGCTTAATTTGTCTCCCCCTCGGTGGAAAACTACACTTCCCATGTATCTCTGGGAGTATTTCTTCCTAAATACATGTGGCACTGGCAGTAAAATTACGGGAGCCCATTTCTCACTCGTGCACCTCTGGTTCTCCCTTTTTCCTTTAAATATCAAAAGGACAAGTGTATGCTCAAATGGTAAAGAATAGATTGTGACTTAATGCAATTTAGACTCTCACTGATCTTTTATCCCAAAACATGGCCGACAGACTTACCGAGACCGAAGTGAAAGTAAGACATCGCAGTTGCCTAGGCAACACTACATATACGCTCCGCGGCTGCCGTAAAGGGCTCTTAGTAGAACCCGACGCGTGAAGCAGGAAACCAGATTGTTAAGGTAAGCACTGAATGGCAGCGGAAGCCCACCCAAATAGCCTCCCAATCACAAACAGGTCTGCAGCTAAACAGGCGGGTTTACACATGCCGCTTTGTTTTGTGGACGCTGCGATATGCATACGCACGGAACACTCGTTAAAAGTCCTGGTGTTCATTTACTACATGAACGCTCATCCACCTGAATGAGGAATACAGGACATGCATGCTTTATGAATATACGTCTCTTTTAATGACCAAGTTTAATCGTTATGCTGGAGTTTCTGCTCCTATTAGAAACCTGGAGAAAACGTAACCTAGTTAAGATTTAAATGCAACATCTCCAGGTCGGGCACTTTAGTATGAAAAATTAATTAAACATTGTATAAAAAACAGGAGGATTGTCAGATACCCGAATCCTGATAGAAATAAAACTCTAACATAAAAATTAAAACTTCAATATGGTATCAAGCAGGGGAAATTAACATATTCTCCCACTGTGTTCTTTTTTCTTGTTGAAGTTCTCGCAGTGCTTATGAGTCTGATGGGACTCTCTCTAACAACACGAGATCAGTGCACGCATTCCCGACGATAGGTAAGCCCTATCTGGAGACAGATTTATTTTAAATTTAACTAGCAAGTGAAATATAAACTAATCTTTAGTTTGTTTCTGTTATTTTTTTCCTGTTCTACCAATGATGTTTCCCTCCCTCCCTTTCCTCTCCCACGGGGATTGCTCATGTCTCGTCACTACGTTTGGGCGCCATGATGGTATGTTCTATGTTTTTATGTTTTGATGGATTTACACATGCTTTCTCGGAATCATAATGGTGTGGAAACAAACGGGTGATATATTTTGTTTTGTGTTATTAACAAAAATGCTGATCTGTTCTGGTCATATGCTGGATAATATGATTGATATGCATTTGGTCTTTTGGGAACCCCTGGGAATCTGTTTTATCTATACATCACAAAAATTGCTTTGTAATTTTATTTAAATTCTGCTATCTTGTATATAGTTTATCAAGCGACCCTTAATGCCCAGATTTGAAAAAGGCACACTTAGGGTGCCGAAACACGTGTCATCCTTATGGGTTATCAATAAATATAAGATGATTTAAGAAAAAATGGTTTTGGTTGATACCTTAACTTCACTGTGGCGCAGTAATAGATGGGCGCAGAAACCCTTTTTCACTTTTTGCAAACGGAGTGGGGGAACTCTATGTCTCCGTTCTCTGCTCCCACCGGTGCGACACTGTAACACTTTTATGCTGTATCAAGTTGCGGAGGTCCAAGTGTGACTGCACAAAAAGTTCCCCGAGCTTTATCACCCTTGGAAGTATCCCACACAATTACTATATCATCGATATAGCGCTTGTATAAGTGAATTGCTGCAAAAAAAGGATTAGAGTTATGTAAAATGAAAATACTCTGAAATTGCCACATATGCAAGGTAGCAAAATTGAGGGCAAAGGCTAACCCCAATGCCGCACCCTTTACGTGGAGGTAATAAGAATTTTTAAAGGGAAAGTAATTCATTTGCTATCTCTAGCGGTTGAATCAAAAATTCACTAGGAATATGCTGTACTTCAGGTCGACTGTACAAGAAATGTTTCATGATCTGTAATGACTCAAGCTGAGGTATGTTGGAGTAGAGGGATTCTACATCCAACTTAATGAGCATCTCAGAGTCGGGATCAAAAGATACATTTTCAAGATGTTTAATAGCATCTGTGGTGTCCGCTAGGAATGTATCTGTGTTAGCTGCCAAAGGTTTCAGGAAGTAGTCAAAAAATTGACCTAATGATTCCAAAATGGAACTACATAAGGACACTATAGGACATCCCGGAGGATTGATGGGATCTTTATGTATTTTAGGTAAGATGTAAAACAACGGGACCCTAGTGCCCAAACAAAAAATATTTTTCACTAATCACTTCTGCCTCACAAGCAGGTAAACAGATGGCGCTTATTTCTTTACTAATACCTTCAGTTGGATCACCACTCAATTTTCGATAGAAATTAGGATTATTAAGTTGTCTCATGATCTCTGAGTCATATTGGACTGCATAGAGGACCACGAACACACCCTCTTTATCAGCCTGTTTGATAATAATGGTGGGGTCTTCCTTAGGTTTTCTAAGGCAGTCCCATTCCCTTTTCGAAAAATTTAAACTCAGTGTCTTTAAATAGGTTTCAGAAGTCTTGAACATCAAATGAAAATCTCTAAGTACTGCCTTCTCAAAAATGGCTCAGAAATCATATTGAGACTCGGTGTGAACGTAGATTTATGGAGTATGGAGTATGGAGTCATCCTCTGCTGTGTCTCTTTCATCAGTGACGAAATAATCTCTAAGTCGAATCTTACAGAAAAGACTCCGTAGTTCAATTTCCATCTCCATCTTGGAGGGATTCTTCATCGAAACAAACGGAAATCCTCTTTCAAGCATGGAGATTTCAAGAGGACTCAAACTTTTTTGAGACATATTGTAGACTGATGATCTATTTTCTAGCTCTGATAGGATCGTCTCTTGGTCTGAAACAGGTTGTCTAATGGCGGTGGTCCTAGTTCCGGAGGAGGAAAAGGGAGATTGGGAACCGGAAACGCCACATTCTGTCCGTATTGGCCAAACGGTTGGGGAGGGCCATAATGAGAGTTTTGCCAATAAGGCCTGCCTCCTCTTCCAGGATTATGACCTCTATTCCTTCTATTCCCTCTAACACGTGGGCCTCTGTTGGAATATGAATTGCTGCCGTCGGACGATGTATCCGAAAAAGTGACATAGGGCCAGTTAAAGAACCATTCAAATTTTGCCAATGGCCTGGCCCATTGTAGTCAGTGTTGAGATAGGGAAAATCTCCTCCCTTTGTAAAAGAAGAGATATCTTTTCTAAGTTTATCCATTTTCTTACTAGTAGTTGTTTTAATGAACTCATTTGTTTGTCTTTCAATGAGTTCAAGTTTTTCTTTTAAATTAGCAATGGATGTATCCAATGAAAATGCTGTCTCTACTTTCTTAATCTCATCGCCGATAATAATGCTCTTTCTAAGAGCGGTATTAATCGTTAGAAGCATTAAGTCACGACTGCACTTAATGGCAATGCCAGTTTATATTCTGCGTCATCATAAATAAGCAGGGTTCAAGACGTACTACCAGACCTTGAGGAATTATATATTTTTTGAGATATTCAGTTAGCAGATCGATGGCATTTCTATGTGAAACTTTTTCTTTCTAAGTTTCAAAATAGTCTCACTGGTGATGTTGAAACTGTCATCAGACCCTTGAATCATGTCTATGTTCTTAAAAAAGGATGGAACATCCATGGCGGCTGCTAACCCGTGCCGTGACTGCTTCTCCGTAGCTTTTTCTTTCACACTGCCACCTCTTCTCTCATCCCTCTGAGGTCAATAAAACTAGTCCCAATACCATTGGGGGGGGGGAAACCAGGGCACCCAAAAATCAGAGCACCCAATATCAGTGTTGTACGAATTATTTGTTAGTATTGAGTGGAAGGTTGTGGGGGTGCAGCAACAGGACTGTTGTTGGCACATCCCTTTCTTGCCCCCTGCTTGCCTTTTAGTCATGGGGCAGACAAGACCCTTTTATAACCACCTTAGCCAAGGAAGACAGAGGACACATTTAAATATTTATTTAAATGAAAAGCAAAGTGTTTGTTTTTATTCATTTAATGTGCACTCTCTGGGCACAGGAATTGCTATGAAAAGGCCCCAAAACCATGTTTCACGGGCGTCCCCTTAGATTCGTGTATTTGTTAACCTGAAATCGTTGCAAATAACTGATGCCATCAATCGGGGCCCTGGCCCCCCCATGTCGGGCCCCGTGTCCAGGTAACTGTAGTGGAGATAGAAGGCATGAATTGGTAGCATGTGCCCTGGCAGTTTTGAATATTGCAGCTCTGTTGGCTAACTCGACAAGTGGCGTGCTGGCCTTTTGCTCAATGTGAAATTCTGTCTTTTAATAACGAAGCAAACTCCCTCTAACGCTGACACCTAATGCAAAGTCTCTGCTTTTCACGTTGTTTGCTGCCTTTTCCCCATCAGATGACAAATGAACAAAGAGTAAACACTTCAAAGCTTGTTCAGTTAACAGTTTGCGCTTGTTAGGGTGCACACAAGTGACAAGCTGGCTACTAAGGGCCCAATTAATGGAATATTTGCCCGGTTCAAACTGAATTTGCACTGCTGAAAAGTGACGTTGTGTCGGCTGCGCGAAGTCACTTTTCACCAGTGCAAAGTCACTTTGAACCGTGCAACAAATTCCATGAACCGCGCCCTAAGGCTCACGTCCATCTTCAACCACACTATGCGCCTCCTGTCACTCAGCTGGTGTACCTCATGCATTCATATGTGCAACTCGGGCCTTACTCTCTGTGGGTGGAGTATGAGGGGTGTGTGTGCTATGTGTATGCGTAAAGGTGTAGTGTGAGGAGTGTTTGTGGGCTATGTGGTAGGCATGTAGTGGTTTATGAAGGGTGTGTGTGTGGTATGTCTAGGCAGGTGGGTGTAGTATGAGGGGTGTGTGTTGTGATCTATGTGGTATGCATGCAGTGGTGTATGAGGCTATGGTTATTTGTGTGTGTGTGGTATGTATGTGGCAGTGCATGAGATTATCGTTGTGTGTGTGTGTGGGACTGTGTCCTACTCTAGGGAGACAGTTAACAACATTGTTGTTATTAGATGTCCAGATGCCTTGGGCCACATGGCAACCCTGCTCCATTCTTTAGCGTGTGTATGCTGATTGGCTCTGCACTGCCAATAGCCACATCAATGACAATCGCCGGCTGCAATTAACAGAGCACGACTCTCAATCCCATTTCCACTCACTTGCTGTATTAAGAAACAGTCACATGGAAATACACCCATGTGACCACAGAAAAGATACACGCCCACTCATTTCAGCATTTAGAGCACGTTTTAATTAATCTAAGAGTAAAGCATGTCACTTTTAATAGACAAGAAGAGATTACGCAGTTTCGTGTATAACATCTTCCGCCCACGCTTTTGATTATAGACTTAATGAGCACACGACTGATTCATGCATCGGACGATATTGTTCATAAAACCGTGAAAGCCTCGCTCATGGCCGGTAACATGCCACCATATTATAGCAACCTGTATACATATATATCACACAGTCTGCAGTAGCGGCCGTGGAGTTATGGTTAAGATGCTCAACACATAGGAAGAGCACTTTTTGGGTGGCTTATCACTTTGGTGCCGTTTAATGAATCCTCACCAAACTTTGCAAATAAAGTATATGACCACCCCTGAATGATTATGCAAAGTGTGGTGAAGTTTCATCAAGGGGTGGTCCCAAAGCTTTTGAAATCCTCATAAACATAATGGAAACAAAATTGTGTCCACGCCTTCTGCCCTAACTGTTGGACGGAATTGCACCAAACTTGTGCGAGGAGCTTGGTCCCGAAAGTGTGCTTTTGCAAATTTAGTGTAAATCCATCCAGTAGTTTTTCTTCAATAGCCAAAAAGTAGGTACAAATAAAATAGTGATATCTGTGTCCGGTCCGCAGACTCATTTCCTGATTCGGTGTCCACGGACACTTCTGGACCAATGAGAGAGCTGTGTGATGTGTCGTTAGTGATGCCATGGATGATGTCATTTGTGATGTCATCGTTGATTCCTTGGTGTTTGTGTTAGCAGTGCATGGCAGTGGCACGCATTATGGTTGCATAGCTTACCATAACTGGTGAATTTCTTGGGTTTTTCGATTTGACTTGCAACCATAATGTCCCTTTAACACATTTTTCACTGAATTTGGGAGGTTTTTTTGGTGCAACTTAACCATACCCTTTAACAAAGTGTTTTCACTGAAAAAAAAAAAAAATATATATATATATGTAAATATATATAGGCACAGCTAGAGCTCAGGGTGGTGACGAAGACATTCTTCATGGGCACAGCTCTAGCATTCAGCCAACTGGCTAACAAAACATGGCCGTGTTCGTTCAGTCTAAATTTGCCTTGTTTCTATTTATGTCAATTTGTCTAAATTTGTTCACCCTCAATAATTCCGGACGTACCGTAAATAAGGTACGTCCAGTTTTACCTTTTACTCGGGTGCCGTTCGCTGTCCGCTTTCTGGGGCCTCTGCGTGGCCCATGGGCTTTGTCTGGGGTAGGTTTCTGAGGTTTCCCTGTTTAACGGAGCGGTGCCTTCCGTGCTTCGTAGATAGGGTTGTGGTTTCGGGCAGGGGTGTGCGGCGAGTGTGGGGGTCGCTGGGGGTCTTCTCGGGAGGTTTCTCGAAGCCGCATACCTTGGGGGTCCCGCTCCGTGTGCTTCGGTTGACCCGTGTTGACTTCCATGCTTCTGCATGTGATTTCTTTACACAATAGCAGTGGCGAGTCGTTGGGGGGCAGTGCGGCTCTCTTGAAGGGACCGCTTTGTTTTTTTTGTGTCTCTGGGAAGTGCTGCTTGTGCGCAGCACAGGGGGCAGAGTGCACGGCTGTTTTCCCTGGGGCTAATTGGGGCTTTGGGCGTCTGGTTTTGGGGTTGTTATTTGTGGGGTGTATTCCAGGGCATATGAGAGAAGTTTCAGCCGGGGCAAGGGTATTTCAAAGGGTTTAAAAACAAATAAGATAAATAAATAATAATAATAAGAATAGTATCAAAATTAAACATACAATTGTAACGCTGGGTTATTATTTTTGAATTCAAATGAGGTTTTAATTAACTCTTTCAAGGTTAATTTGTTTTTCTTAGCCCAGGTCCCCTTTCTGGGTTTTCATTTATTCAGGGTATTTCTGTCCAAGGGTAGGCGCTGGCTCGGGAGTTTTAGTGTCACTAGGTGATAGATTAAAGGGCATATTGAGTGCACAGTCATATTAATTGGCACTATGGTGGGCCAGGGAGCTGGTATGAAGGGTTTGGTGGATGCCAGGGTGCTGAGGGAGGCCCTGAAAATCATTAGCCGGCATCTAAGGCCCAATTGGAAGGGGTGGTGGGGGAAGTAACGGGGGTAGGGGAGGTAGAGGGTGGTAGGCCGCAGCATAGAGCGGCGGCAGATGGGGCTCTTGCGGCAGTGGTGGCTTGCACCCCCGCGGCGGGGATAGGGGAGGTTTGGGAATCCAGAGGCAGGAAGATGAGGAGGGAGGTAGATAGGAGAGCGTCCACGGGAGAAATGATTTCGGGTGGGGAGCCAGAGAGGGATGGAGTTAATGATAGCCGTGGGGAGGTTAGAAGTGCTCAAAAAGGGGTGGGTCAAGGGAACCACAGTGGGGGCGGTGAGGGGGCACAGAAGGGGACGACATGGCAGAGGGGAAAAGGGGGTACGTGCCTGAGGAAGAGTGCAGGTGGGAGAAGGAGAGAGAGGCCCCCATCAATTGGGGAGGTTAGGGAGGGGCGCTGAACGGCCACCCAGGTCAGGAGGAGTGAGGGCGGAGGGCGCTGCGCAGCCCCCGCTGTTCAAGTGGAGGGAGAGGGTTTAAGAACGGCCCCTCCTAGGTCAGCGCAAGGAGAGCCTAGAGGGTGCAGCACGGCCCCTAGCGAGGAGGATTACTGGGTGGAGGACTGCACGCCTCGCTCGAGAGAAGAGGACCAGGCAGGGGTTTCTGCGGCTCCGCCGAGAAGACGTCAAAGGAGTGGCGGGGCAGACGCCCCGGGCTCGCAGGAAGAAGATCGACTCAACTCGAGCATGAGCTTGCATCCACAATGGTATTTAAGGGGTGATGAAGTTGGTTTGGAGGATTATGTGGGGCAGTGGGAAGTAGAAGGTTATAGGGCGGTAAGGGAAAGGGGGGAGGAGAGAAGAAGTTTGAGGTGGGATCGGGAAAGACAGGTGCAGGGCGGTCGAAGGACAAGAGGTCGGGGGAGCAATTGGCAGTGTGAGTCTGCTGACATGTTTTGTCCCCGCAGTAGGGGCCCCTTAAGAAAAGAGATGAGGAGCATTGGGGTGGACGCTAGACCACAGACGGGCTGCGTGGAAAGAGGTGAGCGGGAAAAGGAATGGTCATCTGCATGGCAGAGAGGGGACATCAGAATGGGGACGGGAAATGAAGGGTCTGGTCTGCAAGGGGTAAGGAAAGAAGTTGGTGTACAGGTCATTGGAGCCTTGGGGGATGAGAAGGGCATTTGCTCAGTGGAGGTTCAAACAGACATGGTGGTGGAGCCATTGGTGCTCGAGGTGCAAGTTGCAAAAGAAAAGGAGACTGAAGTGAAAGGCAAGGAAAGAAAACTGCCGTACATGGTTATCACAAAACCTTTGGGGGCGCACTTGATGGCAGTGACCAGGGAGAAGATTCAGGCGGGGGAATTTGTAGATGTTTTTAAGCTGCTCCATAGGGAAGTGAGAGCAAAGGAGGGGTCTAAGGAAGAAGAGAGTGAACTGACTTCGCGCCCAAGGGTCCCAGTGACTATTGAGAATTGGACGTCGGCATTTATCATTTACGCCAGCTTATATTGTGAGAAATTCCCGGAGCGATGCATGGCTCTGCTAAAATATATGGATGTAATTAGGAAGGCATTTATGAGTTTTGGGGGCTTCGCTTGGGTGCGGTATGATGAGGAGTTTAGAGCAAGGTTGGCGGAGGACAGTAAGGCGGTTTGGGGGGAGATAGATATGGATCTCTGGTTGCAATGGATGGCGCCGACGAGGCCAGCTCCAACGGTACACACGGCAAGCGGCTTACCCGTGCCTTACCGGCCCTTTCTTGGTCGCCCCGCCCCAGAAGGGGCGGGGGTAGGAGGTAGGGGTCAGCCGTCAGCAGCATGTTGGGCGTTCAATAAAGAAGGCTGCACGAGGTGGATGTGCAAATTTAAACACGTGTGCAGCAGATGTGCGGGTCGGCATCCGGTTACAGATTGTTTTCGGGCAGGGGACAGTGGGTCAGGGCGAGGAACGGGGCAAGGGGGTGGGGGGGATGGACTGCATGCCAGGTAAATTGGGGTGTTATGGTAGGTCGGGCTCAGTTTATCGGAAAAGGAGGGGGGGCACAAGTTTTGATGAGAGGTTTTGGGGCGATCCAAATGGGGGTAGGAGAGAGGTGAGGAGGAAGACGCTTAGGTAAGGCAAAGGAAGGGCCGCAGGGGTGAATAAATGTGGAGATTGTTAAGGGGTGGTGGCCATCGTTTGGAGGGCATGGACGAAGGTGGCGAAGCCCTCACACTTGCCGCACAACAAGGTGAGTAAGCAATGGGAAGATGTTCAAGTTACTGAGTCAGGTTTGGACATCAAGATTAAGAGGTCTAAGACGGATCAAAAAGGAAAGGGCTCTTGGGTTTTGCTGGGTCGAGGGAGAAAGGATTTATGCCCGGTTCTGACAGGCCAGGTGTGGAAGGAGCGTTGTGGGGGAAGGGCAGGTTTGGTTTTTCAGCATGAGGATGATGCGCCGGTTTCACCGGCTCAAGTTCTGGGGGTATTGCGAAAGGCTCTGGTAGCGGTAGGGAAAGGGCAGAGGATTTTGGGACACATTCCTTTAGGATGGGTGCAGCATCTGAGGGTAGTAGGATGGGTTTTTCGGAGGGTAAGGTGAAAAGTTTGGGGCATTGGAGGTCCGGGAGAAACAAGGGGTATGTCAGGGATTTGGGAAAAGGGGACATTTGAAGGAAGGTGGCAGAGGACCTCCTGAGAATGGCGCTTGGTAGGATGTTATAATTTCTAAGTGATTTTGTAATTTCTTTTTCAGATGCTGTGCGAAAGGACGGGGAGTTGGCGCAAATATGGTTTGTTGGCCATTCAATTGTTAAGTGGGCTGGGAAGGAAGCAGAGAAAAGGGTTGTTGGCAGGCAATTGGGGTTTAGCTATAAGGATGTGGTGGTAAGATGGTCCGGGTTAGGGGGTCGGCGCTGGGATCAGTTGCTTCCTATGTTGGCTGGGTTGAGGGAACGCTATGGGGCTCCAGAGACGGTGATTATTCATGCTGGGGAAAATGACCTGGTAAGGGATATGGGGTGGCTCTTTTGAGGAAAATGAAAAGGGATTTGGTATGGGTTCGTGAAATGTGGCCTCAAGCAGCTGTAGTGTGGACTAAGTTGTTGCCGCAGAGAGTTTAGAGGGGAGCGAGAAGTGAGGGAGCGATAGAGCGGGCTAGGAAGGGGATAAACAGAGAGATGGTTAAGTTTTGTGCCTCGGTGGCGGTACAGGTTATGGACCATGAGGAAATAGTCTATGAAGGATTCATGATCTTTAGAGAGGATGGTGTACACTTGTCGCTTTATAGGAATAATCATTCTCTGGCGGACTTAGGCTATTGGCTGGGAGATTGGTTAAGGAGTTGGAGGGAAAGAGAACTGGTGGGGCTGTGGGGCAGAAAGAACACCTTGGTGGAGGGTTTTTTGGTGCAGGGGGCAAGGCCCCTTTAGATGTGGGGGGAGGGAAGCTCAATGGGGGAATGGCGCGGGAAAGGATGCAGTGGTGCTGTTTGAACAAGCAGCCGGGGCGAAAGCGGGACGCCTGGAGAAGGGGTAAGAAGATGGTAGGGTCCAAGGGATCGTTAGGGAGGAAGTGGTTTTATTTAATTATTTAATTGTTGAGGGAAAATGAAAATGTTTAATATTTAATTGGTTGTTTAAAATAGTTCTTTAGTCTGTAAGGCCATGTAGCCAGGTAAGCGTTTAATTGTAAGCTTTGACCTGTCACATTAAAACAACCTTTTCCACTTTTAAATGAGTCTGGGTTTTTGTGCAGTAAGCCAAAAGGGGTTTTCATGCAGCCGTACAACGAATGGCTTCCTATGGAATCTGCCTCAGTTTTGCATCCATTTGTAAACGCCACCTTCAAAGCGAATTTGCAGTTGGTGTTTACCTCTTACTCCTCCATCTTGTGAAGGTTTCAAATTACATGCAGGGAACCCAACAGCATGTAAAGTGCCAACATTGGTGGTCCGCTGCACGCAATTAATGTTTTTGTGTAAAATGATCCTGTTTATAGGGAAAGAACAATTAAATTATGGCATAATGTGTGGGACGTTCTATCTTCATGCACCGTGAACTGCAAGGATTCTAAAATGCTAGGGTGCCGAGTCACAGATCATTTTCTATGGGTGTCATTTTATAAAGAGCCTAAAACATACAAATAAGGCTTCAAACCAATTTACGTCTCCCTATTATGCTCCACCTGATAATATTTGAATTTGTAGGACCGCGCACACTTTACATTTAAAAAATGAGGCGTAAACACGAGGAAATGCAAACTACTTGTGTTAATGCCTCTCATTTACACCTCGCAAATACGCCCATCGAATATGTCTCATCCCATGATAGAATGGGCTTGCACCGCATTTAGCACCCAAGTTTACTCCTTCATATTGCACATGCTGTAGAGCAGGTGCAATTTGAAGTTATAAAGTGGCCATCAAAACATGTGGCCTGAATCACACCAACAAGGCCTCCCAACACCTACCACAGGGTACAGGGGAAAATACACAAATAAAAAGGGTGAGACCAGCACTTAAAAGCAGGGAAACACTTTTGTCACAAAAATGACCCTTCTCAGGCAGCCCACCAGGCTGTAAACCAGCTGCCCCCTCCCACAAGCAGTCCATCAGCCTGGACCCTTGCCCCCACCCACACAACCTATCAACTGTTAACCCAGCCCTCTCCTAAGGCAGCCAATCAGCTCATACCCTAGACTCTTCCAAGGCAGCCGACCAGTCTGTACACCAGCCCTCCCTAATACAACTCATCAGCCTGTACCTAACGCACCCCAAAGACAGCCTATCAGCCTGTTCCCCGGGCTTCCCCATCAGCAGCACCAGGAGGAGGGCTGGAAGAGCCTGAAGGCCCTACACACTTAGGTTGTGCAGGCACAGGTTGTTCCACCATGGCCCCAGAGATCAGCAGGTTCTCACCACCTACCACCTGGACATGCCCATCACCGACAGCCTCCTGGCAGAAATGGGCCACTATATACTGCCCAAAAGGCAGACGCTAATTTCTATCGTCCCTTGTTGATGCTCCTTCCTGTGCTCCATTTCGGTGCCATGGGCACTCTCAATCACACTGTGGCCCTGGTGCATGGCAATACCCAGCCATGCTTCTCCCACACCGTCTCGCAAGGCCTGAATGTCATGATTAGACGGCTGCACCCCAACATATCTTTTCCCCCTAACACCAGTTGCACTCAACCAGCCAAAGAATGATTACATAGGTATCCATCAGTACACCCCACCTGCAAAGCCTGATTTACATGCCTTATAGATTTACAATGAAGCACATTGAACAACCGAAAGATTGAGGCAGTGTTGGCTGGCCACACTCTTCAGATATCCTCTCTGTTAATTGTACAAAAGAGCATGCAGGGTCCCCAATAGTACAACTGTGCTGACCTTGCCTGTTCCCTGTATGACAACAAACAGACATCAGTGCCTTTGGCAAAAGGTGCCGGACAATAGGGGAATATGTACCACAGACCAGTGAAAGTGGTCATCAACGCATGATTTTACCATGCACACTCATCTAAACTATATGTTGCTTTGGGGAAGAGCCACCATCAACGTTTTAGTTGTCTGTACTGTACTCTCTATCCCACAGGGGATGATATAGCCCATTGACCTGTGGCTGATGACACAGCTGTGGAATCCAGTCAACCCCAACAGAAATGCTACAATGCTGCCCACACCCATCCCTGAGCATGCATTTGGCCTTCTAAACACCAGCTTCAGGTGCCTCCACAGGACAGGTGGTGCTTTCATCTACCGGCTAGACAAGAACTGCATCATCGTGGCCATGTGTTGCATGCTCCACAACATTGCCATCCACCACAATCTGCCCATTCCAGACGAGGCCGAAGATGACCCTGACTCGGGTGATGGTGGCCATGGCCATGACGGGATCCTGCAGGGCTTCAGCACCAATAGGATCACAAAAATGGACTTGTTCTGTTGGAGGAAATCCACAACTGATTCCAATGGAGGAAAGGGCATCCCTACACAGCAGAGCATGTGCCATCTCCCCACAGACTCTTCCCTTTGCCCCCAAAAGACAACAGGTGGAACACACAACAAATGTGGTTGTAAACCTATCGTTACTCAACAGGAATGGGTTGGACTCAGAGTGGAATGATGAAAGAAAAATGTCCCGTCCGCTGGCCATCGGATGCAGTGTTCAATCCAGGGGTAGTGCAGGCGGGATCTACGTGATTACTGCGCATGGGGAAATTGCAAATCTGAAAAGATGGAATTGCTAAATTCTGTGGTGCAGTGATCACATAGATCCCCCTACCCCTATCCCCCACTTACCTTTTTCGGTGGCACACAGAGAAGTGTACCACCGACCTTCTCCTGTACCCCTGCGGTGCCGGTTACCTCCCACTAACTTGGGCCGAAGCTGGCGTTGCAGGGTGCTTTTTTCTATTTGTTTTCATTTTTTTCTTCTTCTTTATTGTGCCCCGTTTCCAATGTCATGGAAGCGGGGGACACCCCTGCACCCGTCGAAGCCCATAATGATGAACAGGGGGAGCAGGGGGCACCCCCGCAACCCCTGCTCCCTCTGTTCGCCATTATGGCATTCGATTTTTTGGTGAATGCTGAATGCGCAATAAACACGCATTTGGCTTCACGCATTTGGCTTTGTTTTGGGATAACCCATCCAGGCGAATGCGGATGATGAGCAGGCACAGGGGATATCCAAAGAATCACAAGTCCAAGGTGTGGGACACAAAATGGCAGGATGCAATCATACAAAAATCAAATGATGTGGCAAGCCTTCCATGGAAGGAAGATGGGAACAGTCATGGGATGGAATGGGGCAACTATCTCTCCTGACGTGGCTGCTTTGCACATGCTCTTGTTGTATTGAGGTTTGTGGTTCCACCATCCACATCCATCTTGAGCTGCGTGCCAGCCAGGGATGGGTGGGGATTACTGTGCAGAAGTGGAAAGACAGAAAGTGTGGGTAGAGGTTGGGGCTGGAGAAGAAACTCCTGCATATGGGTGGGGACTGCTTCTGGAGGGTCAGCAGTCCAGTGAAGGCGATTTGTGATCGGGCATTGTGCAGGCTGTCTTCTACCATCTGGCGGCAGAGGGAGGCCTTGCTGCTTTCCAGAAGCCGGGCAGTAGCTGAGGTGGTGCTAGCAGAATGGCATGTGGCCTCAGTTGTGCCTGGAGGCCTGCTTCTGGGCCATTTGGCACCCTGAGCGGTCTGTGGCCAGGCTGCTGCATATGCAGGTATAGCTGCATCAGCAGCAGCCTGCTACCAGGCTGCCAGGTATAATCCCTGGCCTCTTGCCTACCTGCCTGCACCTCCCCCAACAATGGCCCTGTCAGCTCGTTGGCTTTCTCCAACTCACAGTGTACCTTATCCAAGGACAGATGGCGATCAGCTAGAAGCGGCCCCAATCAGGAATAGACATCAACCAGTTCACTCCCATTCTCTTCCACCTGTGCCTGGGAGGCGTCCATGCCTGACACACTTTCAAGTAGATCAGCCCAAAAGATGACAGACAAAGAAATTGAGGGCACGGGTTGGGTAGCATAAAGGGTGAACGTTGATGCCTGTTCCTGGTCAGGGACTGATCCCACTTTCCCTGAAGGAGGTGTATTGAGCCCTGTACTTGGTAGACGTGGTGTACTCCACTTCCATTGGTAGCCCCAGCCTTGCTTTGTGATCTTCTGGAGGTTGCCTTGAGGCGGATGCTGTGAACGACTGCTCCGGAAAGCTTGGGAGCAGAGTGCAGCCCGATACAGACCCAGTGGAACCAGTGAATCCTCAGGCAACAGAGTCATTTTGAGGTCAGACTTGTTTATGACTTTGGGCATAACAATCAAGGACTCTTCCTTGTACCTGTACTGAGGGCATATTGAAGACAGGCAGGAGAAATAATGATGAATTGCTCTTCTTCATCACAGTGTGAGCTATAAGCCCATAAAATCTGCCTTGCGTAAGGTAGAGAAATTGTGAACATTCCTGGTTCGTCTTTACTATTACCTGTATCGGGGGAACCTTTGGTAAAATGCCAGGATTGGAAGGAAGGATTCCTGAGGTGCTTTCATGGTGTATATGGAGGAAACATTGTCATTGATAGAAAGGATTCCCTCCAGTCTCATTGTTTAGATCAAGAGGGTCAGGCAGTTTTTAAGAGGTTGCCAGGCCTTCCACCAGCAAAGGCTGTCGGGATGACCTCATTCGAAATAAGTAAAGCTAAACTGGATAAACACTTAATTGTTAAAGAAAATAAGATCCTTGCAAGGTATCATTTTGCCATGAGGGACCAAAAGAAGCACAAGTCCATTGAAGAGTTCCTCAAAGCTTTACATGGATTGGCAATCAAGTGTGGTCTCGAGCATTGCAACGATGAGCATATAAGGGACCAGTTTATGGTACGATTCATCAATCAAAAGGTGAACAAAGCTCTATGGTGAAAAGGCGATGTTAGCCTGGAGAAGGCTATTGAAGTGGCAGAAATGGTTGAGCACACTGAAAAGTGCATCAAGGAGCTGGATGCCAAGGCAAAGAGGCCACCGGGATGTGGGATGAATCAAATTGAGCACAGGAGTAGAGGCAAAGAGGTGAAGCAAAAGGATAAAAAGGAGGAAAATAAACAGCAGTTCTAGAAGAAGCTGGAGATAAGACAAACATTCGATGGCAGATTTAATGAGAAGTGGTGCTTTTGATGCAGAAGCACTGAACATTTTGCCAATGACAAAGAGTGTTTAGCGTACCATGTAATTTGCAGGGCTTGTGGAAGAAAGTGTCATTTGGCATGTTACTGCAAATAGTGGTCCAAGTTTGGCTCTGTGCAATGTGTGCAGGATGGTGAGTCTTCTTTAAGCGAATGGTGCGATCAGGATGATGATAATGTGTGTGTGGGGAATGCGGTAGTGAATGCTGGGGAGGCTAGACCAACGAGAGTCAACCCCTTATGCAGAAATTGAGATTTGCAATGCTCCCGTCAAATTGTATATTGATAGTGGATTTGATTAGACATTGAGAGTACTTGCAGGAACAAATCAGATTACTGCCAATCGCAGGAACCAACAGTGGCAGCGCACGCTTATGGGGACGTGCACATTGACATAGTTGGAGAATTTGAGGAACGTTTCGGATTTAAAGGGCGTGGTCCCTCTGGAGTGGTGAGGGTGATGAGCAGAGCGGGAATCTTGTCATGGGACATACATGCAGATTTAGGGATTAGGTTGGATCCTGAGCATCCAAGTCAGGTTCTTGTGGTAGAAAAGGGAGATGAAGGTTAAAGGATGGCCTCCCAGAGTGTTTGAAGAGAGGACAGTATGTCTCAAGGGTATTTTACACTATATTAAGAAAAGGCCAGGCGTGATTCCAGTGAGGGCTACGGTAAGGACAATTCCCCTGGCTTTGAGATCAGAGACTGAAGGTGAGATGAACTGCATGATGAAGGAAGGAATTATAGAGGAGACTGAAGTTGTGGAATGGATGAGCTCGGTGGTGGAGGAAATGTGAATGGTAGTGTGTGATTGTGCTTAGATCTTAGAGCTATCAACACAAATGTGGTACTAGATAGATTTCCTCTTCCACGGATTAATGGTCTTTTAACTGATCTATCTGGTGCAGCATACCATCAAGTTTGCTTACATCCTGCATCCCTGGACCTGACGACTTTCATTACACCTTTTGGATTATATAGGTGAAGGAGAATGCCATTTGGTTTGATATGATATGATATTTTATTTATAGCGTGCCCATACACAAGTGTTTAAGGGTGCGACAAAGCAAGGAAGGGGTACATGGGAGGACAAAAACAATGATCTTACTAGGCCCAGTGACATTGAGAACATGCAAGTGCGGGGGAGGGAAGGGGTTTGACTTCGGCATCAAGTGTTGTCCAGAGGGTGATGAATATGTTCTTAGGAGGTTTAACGGGTGTATGCTGTTATCAAGGTGACATACTGGTCTGTGGATAGGATTTGCAGGAGCGTGATGTGAAGCTGAGGGCTGTTTTAGAACGATTAAGTGATGCTGGTTTAACAATCTCTTTGGAGAAGTGCAGGTTTAGGGAGGACAAGATACAGTATTTGGGGCATGAGTTGTCTGCACAAGGGATTAAGCTTAAAGGTGACACAATTAAGGATGTTGCCTGTATGAAAGCTCCAAAGAGTAAAGCTGAGTTATCTTCTTACTTGGGTCTGATCAAGTATTGAAGAAAATGAATTAAGCACTTGGCAGAAAGAACATAGAGTATGAGGAGCCTGTAAAAAAAAAAACACTAAATTTGCATAGCGTGAAGAGTGTCATGTGTTTTAGTATTCGGGGTGTAGCTTAGTGGTGGTACCCATGCTTAAAGGCTTCAAGGAAGATTCAGAGGTTCACTTGTATACTGATGACAGTGAAAAGGTTTTGGGTTGTGTTCTTATTTAACAGAAAAGAGGAGACAATAGCGTTTGCATCGTGGGTACTGAAGGATGCAGAAACAAGGTATTCAGTTGAACAAGAAGCTTTGGCTTGTGAGTGGGGAGTCAAGAAGTATGTGTCTAGATGAAAGTTCTTTACCAAGACGGATCATACGCCCTTGGTGGCTATTTGTAATAAAAAGGATTGTAAGGAGTGTCCAGAAGAATTCTAAAGTGGATAACAGGGATGCAAGGTTTGGACTTTGACGGTTCAGTACATTAAAGGGGACTACATTTGTTGTGTATGCTTTGTTTCACAATGCCGTTGGGGATGTTGATGATCTAGACTGAGATGGAAAGGATGATATGGAGAGAGAAGTATTCACTGTTAGTCAACTTGGTTGAGAAGAATGTTGGAGAGCTCAATGTGAGAAGGATGGCACATACAAAAGTGTGAAGGAGTGTTTGTTCGGAGAGGTTGGCCGATGGAGGAGTGAGGAGATGAATATAAGATGTACAGGAGGGTAAAGAACAAACTGTGGCAGAAGAATTGCTGGTGCACGGACAATGAGTGCTTGTTCCGGAAGGTCTGAAAGAAACTGTTATGGCAATCGCCCACAAGGTGGATTCTCCTTGGTATTGGTATATTCACTGGCACTGCACATCTTTCACTTTCTGGTCCCCAGCATAAAGGGGACATGGGCGCGATGCTTGAGGTGGGGGTTCTTGGCTCCTTCTCTACATGCTGTCAAAGTGGCCAGAGGTGGGTGTTGCTAGAGATGTTAGTGCTCGCAGGGTGGTAGAGTTTCTGGAATCTATTTTCTGGAGGGAAGGTTTTCCAAGAAATATTGTGTCGGACGATGGTCCTCAATTTTTAGCGAGGCAAATGGATGAGTTTTTGAAAGAGAATGGTGTACAGCATTCCACAACAGCTTTTACAATCTAAAAGGGAATTCAGTGGTAGAGAGATTAAATAGAACATTGATGGATGCCATAAGGATTGCAATTGCTACAGGTGGATATTGGGTGCACGCTGTTATGGAAAGAGTCTTTCAGTACAGGTTGGCTCTACATCAAATGACCGGGGTGTCGCCTTTCGAAGTGTTGAGTAGAAGGAAGCCTAATACGAATTTTCATCCGGGTTGGATGAATAAATACATGGAGAAGTGGGAGGTGGTGACTGAAGATGAAGCGAGAGAAAGGATGGTGCTGGTTCAAAGGAGGGCCAAAAAGGAATATGACAAGGAAAACTGTGTGAGGGATATACCAATGCCAAAGGGGACAATGATGAAAGTGAAATTGGAAAGGAGAGTAGATCAGGAGATGCCGACATGTTCAAGGCCCATGAGAGTTGAGGAAGACACAGGGCATGCTGTGCGGTTGTGCAATGGTGAGAAATGGAGTGAGGAGAGAGTGGCAGTTTTGTGGAGGAATGAATGACAGGTTTGCAAGTAGCTTCAAGGTATTTTAATGTATGTGAGCAATAAAAAAAACATAGTAAGGGAAGGGGGTTATATTGGAGATTAGGATATTACAGATGTTACACCTAGCCCTCAGAAGCTTTCCCCCTGGTTGGGCTAGAGTGACATAGTCCTATGAACCTTCAGGTGGGGACCACAGTCACCACGGTTGTCCAGCCACTGTCTCTTGCTGGATCTGAGCTGGGGCTCCATGTGGCTTCCCAATTGTGAATTACTGTGCTGTGGCAATTCAGGTGGTTCTGCCACGTGCTTATTCGGGTGACTTGCCTCCTCTATGTGTTTGACATCATCAGTCTCTGCATCTTCCTCCTAGGGAGTGTCCACGTACTCTGCTGTAGGAACAAACGCACATTTAGTGGTGGTGTGTACTCGGTGCATTGTACATGCAAATCTGCATTACCAACGGTATATGCTGTACATTTCTTAATGCAGTATTTCATGCATAGGTAGGATACTTTGAGGAGTAACCTTTGGCCACAAGAATGCCCATGCCACTGTGTGGGATGTGGGTTGGATTTCTGTACAAATGTACTGTGTACACCAGTCGCTACTTTGTCCGGTCCCACCAGTGTGGCATTGCCATTTACTGGCAGTGAGACATCAGTGTGAATCCCAACAAAGGGGCATGTTTATTGCAGATTTCTGTGGCAAACATTGCTCCGGCATTAACACCTTCATATAGCCCATGTGGGGGGGGTCTGCATAACATGTGCAAACTTTGTTCCTACCCCTGTGCCATGTGTGGCTTAGCATGTGCTCACATGGACCCTCTGGCATTGCTCCCATAGTCTCAGAAACATACACTTCCATTTGTCGGCCTTTTAGAAAGTCCGTGCGAAGTTACAGGTGACATGCATGGTGCTCCTCAGTAGGACCATGTTGGGTCATTGCACATAATGAATGGCCCACACTGAACAATGCCTGACCTCTTTAGTGTTGTGCCTGGGCCTGTCACTTATTATCTGCCTAGCCAAAGCCAAGTTTGGCTCTGTGCAATGTGTGCAGGATGGTGAGTCTTCTTTGAGCGAATGGTGCGATCAGGATGATGATAATGTGTGTGTGGGGAATGCGGTAGTGAATGCTGGGGAGGCTAGACCAACGAGAGTCAACCCCTTATGCAGAAATTGAGATTTGCAATGCTCCCGTCAAATTGTATATTGATAGTGGATTTGATTAGACATTGAGAGTACTTGCAGGAACAAATCAGATTACTGCCAATCGCAGGAACCAACAGTGGCAGTGCACGCTTATGGGGACGTGCACATTGACATAGTTGGAGAATTTGAGGAACGTTTCGGATTTAAAGGGCGTGGTCCCTCTGGAGTGGTGAGGGTGATGAGCAGAGCGGGAATCTTGTCATGGGACATACATGCAGATTTAGGGATTAGGTTGGATCCTGAGCATCCAAGTCAGGTTCTTGTGGTAGAAAAGGGAGATGAAGGTTAAAGGATGGCCTCCCAGAGTGTTTGAAGAGAGGACAGTATGTCTCAAGGGTATTTTACATTATATTAAGAAAAGGCCAGGCGTGATTCCAGTGAGGGCTACGGTAAGGACAATTCCCCTGGCTTTGAGATCAGAGACTGAAGGTGAGATGAACTGCATGATGAAGGAAGGAATTATAGAGGAGACTGAAGTTGTGGAATGGATGAGCTCGGTGGTGGAGGAAATGTGAATGGTAGTGTGTGACTGTGCTTAGATCTTAGAGCTATCAACACAAATGTGGTACTAGATAGATTTCCTCTTCCACGGATTAATGGTCTTTTAACTGAGCTATCTGGTGCAGCATACCATCAAGTTTGCTTACATCCTGCATCCCTGGACCTGATGACTTTCATTACACCTTTTGGATTATATAGATGAAGGAGAATGCCATTTGATTTGATATGATATGATATTTTATTCATAGCGTGCCCATACACAAATGTTTAAGGGTGCGACAAAGCAAGGAAGGGGTACATGGGAGGACAAAAACAGTGATCTTACTAGGCCCAGTGACATTGAGAACATGCCAGTGCGGGGGAGGGAAGGGGTTTGACTTCGGCATCAAGTGTTGTCCAGAGGGTGATGAATATGTTCTTAGGAGGTTTAACGGGTGTATGCTGTTATCAAGGTGACATACTGGTCTGTGGATAGGATTTGCAGGAGCGTGATGTGAAGCTGAGGGCTGTTTTAGAACGATTAAGTGATGCTGGTTTAACAATCTTTTTGGAGAAGTGCAGGTTTAGGGAGGACAAGATACAGTATTTGGGTCATGAGTTGTCTGCACAGGGGATTAAGCTTAAAGGTGACACAATTAAGGATGTTGCCTGTATGAAAGCTCCAAAGAGTAAAGCTGAGTTATCTTCTTACTTGGGTCTGATCAAGTATTGAAGAAAATGAATTAAGCACTTGGCAGAAAGAACATAGAGTATGAGGAGCCTGTAAAAAAAAAAACACTAAATTTGCATAGCGTGAAGAGTGTCATGTGTTTTAGTATTCGGGGTGTAGCTTAGTGGTGGTACCCATGCTTAAAGGCTTCAAGGAAGATTCAGAGGTTCACTTGTATACTGATGACAGTGAAAAGGTTTTGGGTTGTGTTCTTATTTAACAGAAAAGAGGAGACAATAGCGTTTGCATCGTGGGTACTGAAGGATGCAGAAACAAGGTATTCAGTTGAACAAGAAGCTTTGGCTTGTGAGTGGGGAGTCAAGAAGTATGTGTCTAGATGAAAGTTCTTTACCGAGACGGATCATAGGCCCTTGGTGGCTATTTGTAATAAAAAGGATTGTAAGGAGTGTCCAGAAGAATTCTAAAGTGGATAACAGGGATGCAAGGTTTGGACTTTGACGGTTCAGTACATTAAAGGGGACTACATTTGTTGTGTATGCTTTGTTTCACAATGCCGTTGGGGATGTTGATGATCTAGACTGAGATGGAAAGGATGATATGGAGAGAGAAGTATTCACTGTTAGTCAACTTGGTTGAGAAGAATGTTGGAGAGCTCAATGTGAGAAGGATGGCACATACAAAAGTGTGAAGGAGTGTTTGTTCGGAGAGGTTGGCCGATGGAGGAGTGAGGAGATGAATATAAGATGTACAGGAGGGTAAAGAACAAACTGTGGCAGAAGGATTGCTGGTGCACGGACAATGAGTGCTTGTTCCGGAAGGTCTGAAAGAAACTGTTATGGCAATCGCCCACAAGGTGGATTCTCCTTGGTATTGGTATATTCACTGGCACTGCACGTGTTTCACTTTCTGGTTCCCAGCATAAAGGGGACATGGGCGCGATGCTTGAGGTGGGGGTACTTGGCTCCTTCTCTACATGCTGTCAAAGTGGCCAGAGGTGGGTGTTGCTAGAGATGTTAGTGCTCGCAGGGTGGTAGAGTTTCTGGAATCTATTTTCTGGAGGGAAGGTTTTCCAAGAAATATTGTGTCGGACGATGGTCCTCAATTTTTAGCGAGGCAAATGGATGAGTTTTTGAAAGAGAATGGTGTACAGCATTCCACAACAGCTTTTACAATCTAAAAGGGAATTCAGTGGTAGAGAGATTAAATAGAACATTGATGGATGCCATAAGGATTGCAATTGCTACAGGTGGATATTGGGTGCACGCTGTTATGGAAAGAGTCTTTCAGTACAGGTTGGCTCTACATCAAATGACCGGGGTGTCGCCTTTCGAAGTGTTGAGTAGAAGGAAGCCTAATACGAATTTTCATCCGGGTTGGATGAATAAGTACATGGAGAAGTGGGAGGTGGTGACTGAAGATGAAGTGAGAGAAAGGATGGTGCTGGTTCAAAGGAGGGCCAAAAAGGAATATGACAAGGAAAACTGTGTGAGGGATATACCAATGCCAAAGGGGACAATGATGAAAGTGAAATTGGAAAGGAGAGTAGATCAGGAGATGCCGACATGTTCAAGGCCCATGAGAGTTGAGGAAGACACAGGGCATGCTGTGCGGTTGTGCAATGGTGAGAAATGGAGTGAGGAGAGAGTGGCAGTTTTGTGGAGGAATGAATGACAGGTTTGCAAGTAGCTTCAAGGTATTTTAATGTATGTGAGTAATAAAAAAAACATAGTAAGGGAAGGGGGTTATATTGGAGATTAGGATATTACAGATGTTACACCTAGCCCTCAGAAGCTTTCCCCCTGGTTGGGCTAGAGTGACATAGTCCTATGAACTTTCAGGTGGGGACCACAGTCACCACGGTTGTCCAGCCACTGTCTCTTGCTGGATCTGAGCTGGGGCTCCATGTGGCTTCCCAATTGTGAATTACTGTGCTGTGGCAATTCAGGTGGTTCTGCCACGTGCTTCTTCGGGTGACTTGCCTCCTCTATGTGTTTGACATCATCAGTCTCTGCATCTTCCTCCTAGGGAGTGTCCACGTACTCTGCTGTAGGAACAAATGCACATTTAGTGGTGGTGTGTACTCGGTGCATTGTACATGCAAATCTGCATTACCAACGGTATATGCTGTACATTTCTTAATGCAGTATTTCATGCATAGGTAGGATACTTTGAGGAGTAACCTTTGGCCACAAGAATGCCCATGCCACTGTGTGGGATGTGGGTTGGATTTCTGTACAAATGTACTGTGTACACCAGTCGCTACTTTGTCCGGTCCCACCAGTGTGGCATTGCCATTTACTGGCAGTGAGACATCAGTGTGAATCCCAACAAAGGGGCATGTTTATTGCAGATTTCTGTGGCAAACATTGCTCCGGCATTAACACCTTCATATAGCCCATGTGGGTGGGGGGTCTGCATAACATGTGCAAACTTAGTCCCTACCCCTGTGCCATGTGTGGCTTAGCATGTGCTCACATGGACCCTCTGGCATTGCTCCCAATGTCTCAGAAACATACACTTCCATTTGTCGGCCTTTTAGAAAGTCCGTGCGAAGTTACAGGTGACATGCATGGTGCTCCTCAGTAGGACCATGTTGGGTCATTGCACATAATGAATGGCCCACACTGAACAATGCCTGACCTCTTTAGTGTTGTGCCTGGGCCTGTCACTTATTATCTGCCTAGCCGAAGCCACATAATGTCGGGAATGATATTGATGCGCCATTTTCCCTATCTCCCATGTGTTATTTCTGCAGGCATGGTTGGAGGGTTGCTGATAGGCTGCCTTTCCCTTTCCCTACTCCCACCCAGGTGTGACTTCCTTGGATTGGTGTTATCAACCAGGATGTTGGTTTGGTAGAGGTAATAGAGATGAGAACCATCTCAATTCCCAAAAGGGAATATAGACAGACATGTTGATAGCTGGACAATGGAGAGACACTGCATGCTGACATGTGATGAGGCTTCCCAATCACTGAGTCGGTATGTACCCTCTAATACTCTCTCGTCTCACTACTCCCCAATTCTACTACTCCACGACTTTCTCTTCACTACTCTCCACTCTCTTTCACTGGACTACTCTCTCCTCCCGCTACACTACACTCTCTCGACCACTGCACTACAACCTCCTCCCACTGCTCTCCACTCGCCTCCCAGTTCTTCTTCCTCAGCCACCCTCCTTTCAATCTTTCACCTTTGCCAACTGCACACTTTCACATCTCCTGCACCCCAATAGTCTTATTCACCCACTCTGTAAGCACTCTCACACCCAAGTACCACTTTCTCGCACCAACCAATAACTCACCCTGCACACAGCTCCTGTAATTCTCCTCCATGCCCCACTGCACTGCCCTTCCTCTACCTGGTCTCTTGGTCTGTCTTCCCCGCACATGACATCACCCAAACAACTGATATTGCCCTGTCTTTTCCGCCTCCTTTTATTCTCCATCTTCCCCCTTGATTGGTCCCCCGTGTCAGCTTGTTCCCTGGGGCCATTGCTGCCTTCTTTATCCCCCTGGCAGGGTTACAGGCCTCACATCAGAGAACATAAAACGAGCCTTAAGCCCCACCTGCTTTACATACACCGGTCTGTGGCTCCAGGTAACGACGGGCCGCTACAATTATTATCCAATTTAAAGTTTGTGTCTGCGTTGAAAGGAGCATCTGGATTGTTGGTCTAGCACGCATTGCCATCGCCTCTGCAGCTCCCTCCGGTGAGGGACCTCCATCACCGCATGATATCACATATATATTGTATATATTGTATGGTGGGGTCTACCCATTGGGTCCTTTACATTCTATTTTGACATATGCAAGACACAGTGCGAATGGTAAGGGTATCACCAGGCCAGCTCTTCTTCACTCTTCCATTTTGTGATCCGTCTTGTAAATACAACTATCGCCTACACAATGCTCTTGGCAGGAACCACTTGCAATTGAATTCTTATGCAGTCCGGCTGCACTTTTGCCCTGATTCATGGACTCTTTGCGCCGAAAAAAACTGGATTTGTGCGCCATTCTGCCCGCATATCCCTGTTTAAGAAATGGGGATTTGCAGGCAGAATGGCACACAAATCCCGTTTTTTTCAGCGCAAAGAATCCATGAATCAGGGCATTTAGCCGGTGCTCGATTAATGCAGATTCAATAGGAACCAAATAATGTCACACCTGCATGAATGTCTCATGCAGCGACGCAACACGTGCACTGACAAGATGGAGGTCAGCACAGCAGGGTGGTCCATGCCATTCCTCCACCATGGCACTGCAGGAATCGGGGGCACAGAGTGAAACTGAGGCATCAGGACATGACGCTTTGCTCATACATCTATTTCCCATTCGGCTCCCTGTGAAATGGGGCTGTATATCTATAACTGCAGGTGTGCTATGTCCGCACCTTTGGCTTGAGTCTCAATTCCCTCAAGGCGACTACAGTTTCTCACTGTCATGGCCTGTTCTTCCCATGACCACAGCTCATGGTCTTGGGGGGACTGGGAGGGGATGGCTGCACTGCCTCCTGTGGCCAAGCACTCCCTGTGATGATGGCTGACCAGCTTGCTGGCACGCTTCCATAGGGCCTACCATCACTTCCAGACCTGAGCTAGGGTGCATCAGGTGTGCGTGGCGGCATTCTCCTGAGTGCACATGGGCTCACAGACCATATTGCTTTGGCAGGCTGAAAACCTGTGCTGCCCAGGACGTGTGATGTGTGGGGCATTCTTCACTACACCCTACAACAGGATATTTAGTTCCTCAGTGAACTTTGGCCGGCGAGACATGGTCCTGGTGGTCAGCCGGACGTGCGGACCAAGTGAGGGAAGCAAGCCGGTCAGGTGCTGGCTAGGTCACAGGTTACGCTTCTACTGGGGACGCAGATGATGTGACTGGGCAATGCTGCAGGGCCGCCGAAAGCGAGGCAGGGTAACAGCTGGTACCATCCGGCAAGCATGGGAGAGGGGCAGCTGCCTTCCCCCGAAGCCTGCTCCCCTCTCCCCCACAACACAGAGACACACAGTCTCTGCTCATATAAAGCACAGGGAGGGTGAGGTGTGAACAACACCTCACCCTTCCATAAAGCAACAGGGTGCTAATCACCCAGAGGAAGCCAACAGCAGGCAGGATGGAGTACAAAGTCCTGCCCCCCCCCCCGCCTCGGGGGCCAGACAGTCGGCTACAGCCGGCCTGGGGGCTGGGCGAGCCCCCACAGCTACACATCAAAGACCCTGGGCCATCCCTGGGTCTTATATAAGAGCTGCACAGCTCTCAGAAAAATACATACTGTTTGTGGACCATGAACGGGGACCCAAACAGTCAGGAGGTTCGCTGTTCATTCAGCATCCTCCACTCTCTTTCTTCTTTAAAGTGCTGTTTGCTCGGCATCTTTATCTTTCTATAAATTCAAAGTTCACTGCATCCGCAGAGTCTTTTTCCCCAGAACATTGCACTGTTCTAACAAAGCTTTTGCTGCAAGTGAGCGGTGAAATTGAAGGCTAAGGAGGCTCTAGAGACGCACGGCATACCAGCAACAGGCCGCCATGTCGGCCCGATCGAGCAGAGAAAAACAAACAAGGGAGCCCGGGCAGGCGGCGTGTCAATTACACATTCATAAGGTGAGCCCCTGCGCCAGGTCTTGTGAGGCAAATGGAAGTTTTCTCTTTGATGTGAACTCTAATACAAACATCCCGCTGACAGCGGGACAGGTCTTCAATGGACCTAGGGCTTGGAATGCTCTTCCTCTAAATATGAGATCCATTGACTCACTTGAATTGTTTAAGAAGAGCCTAAAGACATACTTGTTCAACTAATTAATTCTGAGACAGCTATAAACTCTCTTCTCCGCAATGGCTCTGAATCCCAGACTCTTCTATTTGTTATTCGTTGTCTGTGTCTTGTAGTGCCCTCACGCCCTCGGGTTCATGGCTGTGCTATATAAATGTATTAAAGTAAAGTAAAGTAAAAGCCAGAACCCTCTGCAGCCGCCGAACGCACTCTTCTTAGTCAGCTACAAGGAAAAGAAAGTAGCATAGTTGAGTTAATGCCATGTAGAACAAATGTAATATTGTTTCACTCCACCAAACGGACGTTGTGTAATTAAATGGGACAAGTCGCAAGCAGCAAAAATAGGGAGTATCAAGTCAGTCTCTGTGGCACAACCAGTTAAGGCGGTGACTTATACCTGAGAGGTCGGGGGTTTGGGCCTAAACTCTGACATCAAAATTCTATAAGCGTGGCGAAACTTTTTTGATTCGCACTACGTGGACCACCGAGTTTTGGCACAAACAATTTAGCCTCCCAAAAACAAGAGAGGACAGTGAACTTGGGGAATAGCTCAGTGGCAACGCGGAGGTCCGGTAAGAAGACAGCACGGGAGCAACAGGGTTTCAAACGCCACACAGCGCAAATAGAAAAATGCACGTAGGCTGAAAAAATGTTTTCCTTTTTGACCATAGAGCAAAGTTGCACAGGCACATCATCAGCCAGTTACCCAATACGGGCAACAGCCTAGCACCTGTTTATAGTCCAATTTTGAGGGGCAACAAACAAAACCTGCATGGATGGCTAATTGTAACAGCATGTCCGTAAGCCGGTCCAGCAGCACGGCGAGTAGAGCGCCGAGCGTGCGGAGTCTGCTATTCAGGTTCGAATCCCGGCAGGGTCAAACTCAACCTTTCTTCCTTCTGAGGTGATAAATGAGCAACACATACGATGGTTAATAATGTCGAGCGCTCAGATACCTGAGGGTTCGTAGCGCTATATAAATGCTAAATAATTATTAGCAGAGTGCAGGTTTGTAACATTGTGTTAGAGCTTGCAAACACAGGCAGGCCCAAACTCAGCTTTTTAATCCCTCGAGGTTGATAAAATGCACCCGCACACCGGCAGGGAACAAGAAGCAGTGCCCACATGCCCGAGGGTCGTAGCACGAATAAAATGTAAACTATTACAGTGCTCAGATGCCCGAGGGTCGCAGCACCAATTACAGGGAAATTATTACAGAGCGGGGCAACAACGAATCAAGACAAGGGGATTGCTCTCGTGCTTAGCACAATAACATTTGCACACACACCGCAGGCAGAGGAGGAGCAATCAAACCGAAAAATAGTAAATCATAGTTTGTTTCTACTAAGGGGGAGAAACAGGGGAATGTTCCCATGTTTATCACAATGACAATGGCACACACAGAACAGGCCATTAGTGGAGCAAGAAAACCGCGATGGCCCCTAGCATTCCAGACACCCCAGCACGTTTGTTTAATCACCAGACACAGCAAGGCACCCGTGGGGAAGCCAAGAAAGCGAAGGGAAGCAAAGGAACAGAGGAGCTGACCCCGACCCAACCTTGCTTGCATCACAGGATGTGCCTCTCAAGAGAAAAATTGAAAGAAAACTCAAGTGAGATGACGATATGACACTAAAGCAAGGGGCCAACGTCCGAAGATAAAAGAATGAAGAATGGTGGTTATACCATAAACATGCTTCTGTGGAAACACAGGCAAGTAAACACCAAAATGCGATGCAATCTCGCAATAGTTGAGCACGTGCTATTTTACAAAATCACTGCAGCATCCACCAGTACCCTGATATGGGGCACGGCACACATTTAGCCTGACACTGTCGAAAATACAGTTTTTCAAACTGCTGGTCGGAGAGCACAGCGTTTAGAACGCTCGGCTGGGGCGTCCGCACAGAGCCTGCCAACGCAGCCTCGAATCCCACCAGGCGCCAAACTCAGCCTTTCACCAGGGCCAAGCTCAGCCTTGCATTAGGGCAAAACTCAGCCTTTCATCCTTCCGAGGTCGATAAATAAACATCACACACCGGTGGGCATAAACAGCGCACAGAGGCCCGAGGGCACTTAGTGCCACATAGATGCCAAAACAAACAAAATGAAACAATTGGTTATCATGCCCACGAGACAAGGGTTTGTTATCTACATACCAGTACCCTGAAAAAGGTCACGGCAAGGCATAGAACAGGTAACCCAACAAAGAGGGTGGACCGAGACAGCACTCAACAAGCCATATTGCCACAAAAACTTGCACAAGCACTACAAATCAGTGTAACCATCCATGAGACAGGTTTATACCTACAACACAGTACCCTGATACGGGGCACAGCAAGGCGTGGAACATGCCACCCAACAGCAGGGGTAGGCCATGGACAGCATGCAACAAGCTAAATTACCAACAAACAAGCAGTTTCTCGAATTACCAAAGTGTTGCAGCACAGGTAGCGCCAAGACACAAGCCTCCCGCATAACATAGGAAGTTTGAGGGTGGAGCAAGGGACACGATGATATTTTGGACCTCAGGAACGGATGGTGAAACCTTTCGTACAAAAGCCAGCATAAGCACTAAAACATTTTGTACACCCGGCCAGAGCACACTGGCGCAGTTTTGAAGCCTGGCATAGACGACACACAAGCCAATGCATAACAGCATCAGCCTGAAACAAAAGCCACAAAAAAAAGAGAACCCGTTGAAAGGGATCTCCAACTATTTACAGCTATCCAAAACGGAGCCGGCCAAATATTTCTGTAGACGCAGAATAAACACAGAACCCTGAAACGGGGTCCAAAACAACGCACAACTAAGCAAAACCTGTACTCAGGGGACCAAGTTGCAACAACACTACTGAAGTAGTGCAACAGACCCAGACCACAGTCATGGACGGGGACAACAACAATACGACAAAAGAGCACAGAAGCATCCAGGACATCGGGGGCTAGCGGCAAGGTGCCAGGTGAAGAAGGGCCGATGACACCAAAGCCACTACGGCAGGGTAAGTAAGTTAGCACCCACACTGGGCACCAGAAGACACAGATTCCGCACACCCACCAATGGTCACAACCAGCCAGGGTCCCCAAAGAAACACACATGCAGGCAGACGAACGGGGAGCCAGCCCCATAAACAGTTCAAAAAGCTGAAACAAACAGCTAGGACAGGACAGACAACCTAACAGTCAGATAACATAGCAAACAGAGCATCTTGCAGCCTCTCACCAGAGGGTGCTTCCAGAGCCCAGTCCATACTAAACACAGCTCCATCTCAGGGGCAATAATAAATACGCAGAACCAAAGTGAGAGCCGCACGATTACAACAAAACCCAGAAACTAAGGCACCAACAAGTGAGAAGTGTTCCAGACCACCAGGATCCCCCGGAGCATGCAGGTAGTACTCGAACGGATGACCAGTCTTCCCCAGCGGCTTGAGGTGGCCAAGATTGGAACAGAACAACATCAACACAGGTAACAGGACAAACAAGCACAAACCAGGGGCTAGAATAAAAACCCAGGCTTGCAGCTAAGGGCAGCCAAAGCAACAGATAGAGGATATATTTCCAAAAAAACAGTCACACCCTCCAAAACGGTACAGCGAGTCAGATAGCACAGCAAGTAGAGCGCGCACCTTGACATCAGGGCAGATCCTGCTGACACAGGGTCGAACCCCTGCAGAGCCGACTCAGCCTTTCATTAGCTCCAAGGTCGATAAAATGAACACCACACACCGTGGGAAATCAGCAGTGCTCAGATGCCTGAGGGTCTGTAGCGCCATACAAGTAACATAAACAAAACAGGCGATGCATGTGTGTAAAGAACAGAATAGAGAAGGAAAACAAAAGAGGTAGCGGAAACAAACAAGAGAAAAAAGGTGTATTTTGTAAAGGAAAAACCATTAACACATGGGTAGCATCACAAGCCAGGCTGACTGTACACCAAGATGCCAGATAATAATGTAACACAGCCAACCAGGCAGAAAAAAACATGCAGAGGAGATTACAAGCGAGAAACAGAAGAAAGCAAAAATCCAAACAACCAAGGGCTGAGGCCTGAAAACTACAAGTAGCACTGAACCCAAACACGGGTTCTACAAAAATAATAAGCAGTGAGGAATAAACACCACACAACACAACAGGCCGACGCCCGAGGGCCGATGCCAGAGTGCTGCAAGAAGCACAGAACCTGAAAACAGGTTCAACAAAATTAGGATGCAGTGGGGAGCAAACACCACATAGGACAACAGGCCAACGCCAGAAGGCCAGGGCCAGGGTGCCACAAATAACACTGAATCTGAAAACAGGTTCAACAAAATTAATAAGCAGTGGAGGAAAAGCACCACACAGCACAATACAATGGGCCAACAAACGCCGGGGGCGAGGGCCAAGGAGCTACAACGTAGCTCAGAACCAAAAGGCAGGTACAAAACTACCTCTTGTTAACAAACATGAGTAAAACAGGGGTGGACTGTCCCTAAGAAAACCCGTGAAATTCCACAACGGTTACCAAACCTCAGGGCAAAGGGGGGAGCTACCCCATCAAGTTAAGATACAGTTACCTTGGTCATTGGAAACATGTTCCAGGGTCCCATATGCACAAATACTCCCTGGGCTACATCCCCGGTTCACAAATCCACTTCAATAATGTTTCTAAGATAAATAATCAGGCCAACGCCACAAAGGGCTGGGGCCACGCTTCTAGAAGCCTCAAACCATAAAGTTTTTAAAAAAAATAGATAAACAGGCCAACGCCACAAAGGCCTGGCCAGAGGCAGCTAAACTACAGATTAATGTAAACTGTTTGGTTTTTGAGCAAACACTGGAAATCAGGGGAACTAAGCGGGGCTCCCCGGGAACATGCGCAAACGCTAGCATAAGGTGGGAATCGAAGTATAAAACAGAGACAGCGCATGGGCCATAAGGCTCCCCAAATTGGCCCATATTAAGCACGGCACCAGGCACAATCAAAGGAAGAGCCAAACTAAGGGGAAGAGACAAGGCAGCTAGGACAAAGCAAGCAACAACTTTTGGGGGAAACCTGGACAGCCGGTAACCCATCCAGGTTGTGGCGGCACGGGCCAGAGGGGGTAACCTCAGGACCCGGTGCCCAAAAGTATGATATTATTAGGATATGCGATTATTTTTATTGTTTTCATAACCATATCTGTAACAATAAAATCCTATGGCCTTTTATTGCCAACACTTGACAAACGTGTGGTCTAACCTTTCTCTGGGGAGGGAAAGGGTCCCGGCAGCCCACAACCACCGTTACGAAAAGCACTAAGGTAAGATGTGTGCATATGTGTCCATCAGTTACCGTGGGAATGTCGGGAAGGTTGTAGCTGGATAGTGGTGCCAGGCGCAAGTGGGGAGGGACAGAGTGTGGTGGATGCACAGCTTTCAGGGCTCCATGGGGTAAAGAGTGGTCTGGAACAAGGCTGGAGGTATATGGGCACAGAATCAGTCATCGCAGGGGCAGCAGGAGAGTTTAGGGGACCATGGAGGGTGAAATGGAACGCACAGGGGTTTAGGGTTGTTTTTTGGAGGGGCCTGAAGGTGGATTTAGCCCTGGGGCTATTGACCCTTCCTGGTGGTGTGGATGGTGTTTTGAGCATGGAGGGGGGGTATGATAGTTGCTCTAGGTCTGTGGGGAGTGAAGGGAGCTGTAGCCCTGGGCTCCTGCCTCTGCCTGTTGGCATATAGGGTTAGTCGGGCCCTGGGGGGAAGTCTGTAGATGGGTGCAGGCACAGGGGGCCTTTGGAATGTTTATTGTTTTAAGTCAAGGGTCTGTTGGTGTGTGAGGGGAGCAGAGTGTGTTTTAGCCCAGGGAAGGTGTCTCTTTATCGGTGCAGGCACAGGAGGTCTGGAGAAGTGCGGGGGTAGCCCTTTTTAGGGGGCTTATTTGTACAGTCGGTGTATGTCTCCTCTCCAAGGTCCATGTCGATTTCAGGTGGACCTAGAAGTGCATACAGCACGACCGCTCCTTTGCGCCGTACAGGAGCGAGGCATGTACGCTTCATTTGCAGATCTTGCTTCGCACTCCCGCGTGAAGCAAAACTGATGAAAATTAGGCGTATAAAACGTGCAGTTAACATGGTGTATATTGGGCATTTTATAGGGTGCACTTGCCATGGCCTGTAAAATGACCCTGTCTCAATAACTCTAACTTGCAGCTGGAGAGGGCTATTTGATTCTTAAAGTTCAATGATGTACTCTTACTGAGCACCTATAGAGGGCTACTCAATTCACAAAGAAGTTACCCTAAGTAATTCCAACTTACTCCTGATTTACAAAGAGAAAGTGAGGAGTAAGTCGGAATTTACTTATAATAACTTCTTTGTAGATCAACTAGCCCTCTCCATGTGTAAGGCTATGGCTAGTTGGATATTTGTGAATCTGCCACCTATGTCCCCTCCCTTGGGATGCAATTTATTTTTACCGGGAGACTCAGTCCCCCCATTCTCCATCCCGCTTTTTAGCGTGAAGCCTAGACCAGCCACACACCGACTGAGCTGTGTTGATATCAATCCCCTCCATTTAATTGCATGTATTCACCACCTAGTTTCGCCCCCTTCACTTCTTTTGCCTGTGTAGAGGAGGAGCCAAGTACCCCCAACTCAACCACTTCACCTATATCACCCATGTTGCCTATAGAGTGTAAACAAGAGTATGTGACCTACATGGAGCAGTTGAATCAACAAAGGGCAGAGTATGGACTCTTTGCAGTACCATTAAGACTACCAATACCTAAGAGAATCCTGGAAGCAAGATTCCCATTGAGGAATCCATACATGCATTCGAGAAAGTATGTCAGTCGTTTAAATGAGATTCCTGAAGAAGCAGAGCAGATAAACGGCAAAGATGAAGAGTTAAGCTGACGTGTATAGAAGAGATGCAGAGACCAGGGAATGCAGATATTCTATAAGGCATCAAGAAATTATCGAGGATAAGTGACATCTTGGGATCAAGGTGAAGAAGCTTATGCCACAGAACTGAAGAAGTTGTTAAGTTAGTTTACACGTGTACAGATGCAAGAAACGCAAGCAGCAAAGTAATCGTGAAGCTAGCCTTATGCTTTTGGTGAATAGATTGCGGCAAGCACCAATATATACATATATGCAGTTGATCAAGTAAAGGATGGATGTTTCCACTACGCATTATAGCAGTGCTGAACAGTAAAGAGAAGGCCTCATTCTAGTGTGTCGCAGTTAAAAAAGCAGTTGAATTAACAAAATGAATCTCAGGGGCAGAGGTGAATGAGCCAAGAAGCCAAGGTCTTATCAAACTGGAGCAAACTGACATTGGACACAAGTCGTGTGAAAGAACAGAACTCCTGTTCTGAAGGCATGGACAAAAACAAAAGACGTCAGAGGTCTATTAAGAATTAGTATTTTAAAATGAACCAGAAGCTCGATTTCATGGTCTCTAGTCATGTGAAAGGATGAAGTTGGATGAACGAGGTGGTCACACCTACGCATGAGGGCAGACTGTGCTTTCACTCCTTGAATTTCTCAGAGCTAAGAATACTCGCAGGGCCGAATTTCAAAGTCCTAATTGACACTAGACCATTGAGGTGATGATGGATTGATATGCTAATTGGTGGGAAGCTGGTGCTAAGGTGAGCTCACCAGCACCTGGATGTTCAGCCTGCCTGCTGCTAGACATAGGTGGAAAAGTACTGATGGAGGTTATAAGGCAACCAATTATAGAGGACCACATAATTGAGGGTCCTATAGTTTTGTAGCCAATGGGACGACGTACATTTAGTGACATTCATAGTGGCCATTTTGAGGGGAGGGCTTAGTTGCCCCACCTGATGTTAAATACCCTATCACTTTCATTCACTGACTCACACTAGTATAGAAAATATACTTAGATACTCACTGAGAGCCTATCATTATTGAGCATAGGTTTTTGTAGTTGGCCACGTAGGATGACGTTGGTAGTACGCAGGTTAACGTCATTGATGACTAATTCTGGGCACACGAACCCAGTTTTTTATAAGATGCATCGAGTAAGAGGATCGAGAGAGTTTGTTGATGTTCGTTGTACTCCCTGTTTTAGATCATTGAAAATAAAGCAGTCTTACTTTTGCCAAAATACCTGAGTTGTTTCAATTATTGATGTATGAATAGAATCTGCATCCCCATCCATCTCCATGGTATTGCTACTCACCTTAAAGAGCTGGGGAGCAACCCAGTTCATCTGCAACACTGGCCTGCACTTTCTCCATGCATTAGCTCTAGTGCTTCTATTGTAATTGGTTATTTATAACGCTCTTAATACACAGAGCTTTCTAAGTGCGGACCCTGGGATCGACCCTGTGTTGCTCCACGTTGTCTTGCTTCCAAGGCGAGCGTGTTGCCCCTGAGCTATCCTCCGGAGAGGCAGCGGCCATGGACACCCCCAATAAAGTGGTAACATAGGGCATAATTTGGGGCCTGAAACAATCAAATCTGACCTCATTGTAAGGGAGAGGGAATGTCAAAATTGCACCTCGCTTGGGGCTGCATAAATCCTAGCACCGACCCTGCCAATGGTTGCAACTCATGAGTCACTGGCAATCATGGAATCAATGACCTGACTCTTTACACATGAATAGGCATCTGACCTGTCTGTTCATGTTGATCTAACTAGACCGGCAAAAGATGATCTCCTGATATAGTTGGTCATTGACAAATACTTTACTGAAATGATCGGATCAGGGAACCAAAACATGTACTACCGGGAGACAACATGTTTACAACAATGCAAAAAGGAGATGATTGTGAACTTATTTCCACCACAAATGCCAACTCTGTACAGATATGCCATTGTGATATGATGGGATCCAGAAATTGATATCATGCTGACACAGCTATTCAATCATCCTCCCGACTAAACATCTTGCTCTCTCTTGTCCGATTCTACAGAGTCTTTGATCTTGCGCTTTCTATTTTGGTGCTTCTCCGACCACTTGCTTTATATTGTTTTATGTGCGCCCTGAGGCCTACGGGCATGTGGCGCGATATAGAAGAATTCGAATAAATACATAAATAATGAAGAAGAAAATATATGATGTTAAGATAAAGATCACATGCAATTGTATTCCTGTTTTCTAGCAAGAAATACCATGTTTGAGGTTTGGCAAAAAACATGCTCTGTAAGGAAAGGTCATGGAGAATAGGTGGAAAAAATAAAGTATGGATTTTATGTCAGGGAAAATATATACTTGTAATGTTCAAGAGGCCCATGGAACACACAAACAATAAGGTAAGACCAGAGACAAAAAAAGTCATTTTTATTCAATTGTGAATTAGTTTACAAATGAAACCTTACACAGATAACTTATAATATAAAATAACATTTTATGGTTGAAAATATAAAGCATTTAATTACCTAAACATTAAATATAAAGACAATGCACCATTAGTAAAACCTTTAGCAGCCAGTGACACTAAAGCCTGTCTTCTTGATAACAGCCTCAACCAAAATTACTGTGTGCTCAGGGTTTGCTCCCTGTGCACAAATATTCTGAAGTAGAGGTTCCTTTTTTTCAGCCCAATAGGACATTCTATACACAGGGGTTTCAATGTCTCACAAACCTTGTCTCCACTACAAAATCTACACTGACAATAGGCTCCCACGCAATTATTTCCTACCCCTACTATTTCATTTGTAGGTAACCAGTTGTTACGAAATCTTCAAAATTGTGTTTGCCAAATTGCGTTTGGGAATTCGACAAGGCAATGCAGTATGTCGGGGGCAATACATTCCATTAATGACATCACACATAATCTCTGACATCACAGTCACTGAGTACCACACACAAACTGGGACAGGGAGAAGCCATATGCTGCACATCTCCCTGCAAAGCAGTCCTGGATGGAACAAATTCCACAATGACATCATATCATATGCATTCTGACATCAAACGCACCCAGGAACACACACACACACAGGTGCATCATATGCACTCTGACATGAAACGCACTCAGGAACGCATACAGAGGGGTGGGGGGAAGCCACGTGCTGCACATCTCCCTTCATAGCAGTCCTGGATGGAACACATTCCACAATGACATCCTATGCACTCTGACGTCAAACACAATCAGAACCACTTACACAGGGACAGGGAGAAGCCATGCGCTGCACTTCTCCCTTCAGGGAGAAGCCACGTGCTGCACATCTCCCTTCATAGCAGTCCTGGATGGAACACATTCCACAATGATATCATATGCACTCTGACATCAAACACACTCAGGAACACATACACAGGGGCAGGGAGAAGCCACGTGCTGCACATCTCCCTTCATAGCAGTCCTGGATGGAACACATTCCACAATGATATCATATGCACTCTGACATCAAACACACTCAGGAACACATACACAGGGGCAGGGAGAAGCCACGTGCTGCACATCTCCCTTCTTTATCAAAACAAAGTCAAACACTCGCACCTCACTGTATACACACCTCGCTACAATATCAGGTGCACCCAGAAAAGGAAGGAATCATCCATCCGACTGGTTATGGGAACCGGTCATCATTCACATCCACACCCCAAACCAGAGCATGCATCCACATACAATCTCTCATGGCTGGTCTTGCAGAAATCCAAAAGTACATACACGCCAGGTCTGAGCAATGCACCGAGGAAGTGACAAGTTGCAGAATGGACAGTATTGACCAAAGCAGGCATCCAGAGACAAATGCATGTGCAATGGCCCATAAGCGCCACATATCCACCCAGTGACATGCCACCACTCCATCATCCAGTAGTATCCGCAGAACTAGTCCAGCAGACTGCAAGCCGTAGAATAGGCATTCACACGAGAGCAAGCACTAGCAAAAGGCTGCTGACCCGACCGTGCAACCTGGACTAACTAACCATACCTGCACTGCAAGCAGTAGGCCATGCATCGACTGTGCAACCTCACCCCGCTTGCCATGCAGCATCCAACCAACAACTGGACTAGCACTTGTTTGAGGGAAAACTCACACACAAGTGAACACAGATAATCAGAGACTTGCACACCCACACACACATGAACACCACACTAACACACATACAGAAAGGTCAACATGACAAGGAATGTTGATGAGTGGTGGAAGACTCTTGTAGAAGGAGAAAAAATGAAAATAACATTGGCACTCATAAGACTAGTGATTCTAATTCTCAAGAAACTAGAGGTGATCAACAACATGACCCAGGCACAATAAGGTGTTACCAAGCTCTGCTATCAGGATACTGTACATCAAACTGAAGACACATCATGGAAGAATGGACATGATCAGGTTAAAGGTTTCAAATATGGAAACCATACAATCTGTTTAAATAAAATAAAAAAATAAAAAAGAAAGGTCAACACTTCCCTTGCCAACACATACTTACCAAACTGTCATTCAGGGTGATGAGTGCACTGCCATTACTGCACTGCAGCCACCGGAGCATGCACCTACACGAAATATCCCCAACTTGCCAAGAAAGCTCCTATCATTGTATTTATTTATTTATTGGGTATTTATAATGCGCCTATACACAAGTGTTTCAAGGCGCATCAAGACAAGGGAGGGGGAAAAGGGGAGAAAAACAAATATAAATGTTCCTACTAGACCTTGAGACATTTGGATCATGCAAGTGCCATAAGAGGAAATAAGGGTGGGAATAAGGGAGAGGACAAACAATATTGTTCCTACTAGGTCATGAGACAATTCGGATCATGCAAGTGCTGTAACAAGAAAGATGGGGAGGGAGGGAGAAAGTAGAGGTTGGGAACAGGGGAGAACACAAACAACGTTCCTACTAGGTCATGAGACAATTCGGGTTGTGCAAGTGCCGTAAAAAGAAAGATGGGGGGGAGAAGGTAAAGGTGGAGAAAAGGGGAGAAGACAAACAATAACGTTCCAATGAGGTTGTGAGACAATTCATGTCATGCAAGTGCCAAGAAAAGAAAGATGGGGAGGGTGGGAGAAGGTAGAGGCAGGGAACAGGGGAGAAGACGAACAATAGCGTTCCTACTAGATCCTGAGACAATTTGGGTTGTGCAAGTGCTGTAAAAAGAAAGATGGGGAGGGGGAGATGGTAGAAGTCGGAAACAGGGGAGAGGACAAACAATAATGTTCCTACTGGGTCGTGAGACAATTCGGATCATGCAAGTAGAGTAACAAGTAAGATGGGGTGGGGGGAAAAGGTAGAGGTGGGGAACAGGGAAGAAGACAAACAATAATGTTCCTACTAGGTAGTGAGAAAATTCAGGTCTTGCAAGTGCTGTAAAAAGACAGATGTGCGGGGGAGATGGTAGAGGTGGGGAAAAGGGGAGAAGACAAACAATCACATTCCTACTAGGTCATGAGACAATTCGGGTCATACAAGTGCTTTAAAAAGAAAGATGGGGAGGAGGAGAATGTAGAGTTGGGGAACTGGGGAGAAGGCAAACAATAACTTTCCAACTAAGTCGTGAGACAATTCCGGTTGTGCAAGTGCCATAACAAGAAAGATGAGGAGGGAGGGAGAAGGTAGAGGCGGGTGAATAGGGGAGAAGACGAACAATAGCGTTCCTACTAGATCCTGAGACGATTTGGGTTGTTTCTAGTGCTGTAAAAAGAAAGATGGGGAGGGGAAGATGGTAGAGGTTGGGAACAGGGGAGAGGACAAACAATAATGTTCCTACTAGGTTGTGAGACAATTCGGGTCATGCAAGTGGAGTAACAAGTAAGATGGGGTGGGAGGGAAAGGAAGAGGTGGGGAACAGGGAAGAAGACAAACAATCACATTCCTACTAGGTCGTGAGACAATTCGGGTCGTACAAGTGCTTTAAAAAGAAAGATGGGGAGGGGGAGAAGGTTGAGGTGGGGAACAAGAGAGAAGGCAAACAGTAACTTTCTTACTAAGTCGGGAGACAATTCCGGTTGTGCAAGTGCCATAACAAGAAAGATGGGGAGGGCGGGAGAAGGCAGAGGTTGGGAACATGGGAGAGGACAAACAATAATGTTCCTACTAGGTCGTAAGACAATTTGGAGCATGCAAGTGCTGTAAAAAGAAAGATGGGGAGGGGGAGAAGGTAGAGGTGGGGAACAGGGAAGAAGACAAACTATGATGTTTCTACTAGGTTGTGAGACAATTCGGGTGGTGCAAGTGCCATAAAAAGAAAGATGGGGAGTGGGGGAGAAGGTAGAGGTGGGGAACAGGGGACAAGGCAAACAATAAAGTTCCTACTAGGTCGTGAGACAATTCGTGTCATGCAAGTGCTGTAAAATGAAAGATGTGGAGGGGGAGAAGGTTGAGGTTGGGAACAGGGGGAAGACAAACAATAAGGTTCCTACTAGGTTGTGAGACAATTTGGGTCATGCAAGTGCCGTAACAAGAAAGATGGGGGGAGAAGGTAGAGGTGGGATCAGGGGAGAAGACAAATAATAACGTTCCTACTAGGTCGTGAGACAATTAGGGTGTTCATAAAAAGTCATAAAAAGAAAGATGGGGGTGCGGGTGAAGGTAGAGGTGGGGAACAAGGGAGAAGACAAACAATAATGTTCTACTAGGTCGTGAGACAATTCGGGTTGTGCAAGTGCCATAAAAAGAAAGATGGGGAGTGTGGGAGAAGGTAGAGGTGGGGAACAGGGGAGAGGACAAACAAAGTTCCTACTAGGTCGTGAGACAATTCGGGTCATGCAAGTGCTGTAAAAAGAAAGAAGGGGTATAGGGGAACAGGGGAGAGGACAAACAACGTTGCTACTAGGTTGTGGAACAATTTGGGTCATGCAAGTTATTGTTATTGTTATTTTGCATTTATATAGTGCCTTGGTATGGTCTGAAGGCGCTGGTAGGTTGAACGTCCTTGGGAACCGAAGTTCAGATCAGAAGAGAGGGTAGAGAGAGTCAAAAGGTGCGTGTGAGCACCAGGTATGTGTGCAGCTCGTGCGGGATCCGTGTGATAGCTGCATCGTAGCGGTAGGTGTGCTGGTCGAGAGATCAGGAGTATGTGTTCGTTCTGGCAGGATTTATCCAGACCGGATGTGGCTGCATTAGGCCTGAGGAGAACGCCTGGCTGTGGGGTGTGTAACCAGCAGTGTTTACTTAGAATGATGTGGAGTGAGCGGCAGATGTTGGTTTGAGAACAGTTATACCGAATGGTGTCATAGTATCTCTGTGTTCTAGTTGAGTGGTGATGTAAGGAGAGAGTAAGCATGGTGGTGAGATATGATGGGTTATGTGCTCTTTCAAATGTTCTCTGCATTCCAACCCATACTATATACGACACGTAATTCTGTGCACTCCAGTCCGTTCCATGCACTCCTATCCACTCATGCATCCGAGTCAGCTCCATAAACTCTGGTCTGCTCCGCGCATTCATGCATTCCTGCTCGTCCCGCGCGCTCAAAGCCAATCCGCGTGCTCCAGTCCGCCATGCGTACTCCAGTCAGCTCTACACATGCACTCTTGTCTGTCCCTCGTATGCAGTCTTGTCTGTTCCTCGCATGCCCTCTTGTCTGCCTCACGCATGCACACCAGTCTACCTCAAGTATGCACACCTTTCTGTCCCACGCATGCACACCTGTCTGTCCCAACGAATGAACACCTGTCTGTCCCAACGCATGCACATCTGCCAGCCCCTTGCATGCATTCCTGTCTGCCCCATGCTCTATGCATTTGGCAGCTCCACATATTCATCCATTCTACACACTCATCAGTATTGGATGCAATCTGTGCTCGTTCGTTCTATGTACTCGTCCACTCTATGCAACACGTCCGTTCAGTCTGGGCACTCGTTCGCTCCAGGCATATATCCGCTTTATGCCCTTACATGTACTATGCATTCACCTGTTTTACGCACTCACCCCCTCTACGCACTCACCCCCTCTACGCACTCAGCCCTCTACGCACTCACCCCCTCTACGCACTCACCCCCTCTACGCACTCACCCCCTCTACGCACTCATCCCTCTATGCGCTCATCCCCTCTACGCGCTCATCCCCTCTACGCACTCATGTGCTCCCCGCACTCATCATCTTTAAGCACTCGCGCTTTCACGCATTCAGCAGCAATATCATATTCTATATATTCATCTCTTCATTCATCTGTTCTGTACCTTCTTCCGTCCGATACACTTATCCACTCCTCCGCTCTATCCACTCATCCACTCTATCCACTCCTCAACTCATCCGATCTATCCACTCATCCGATATATCCACTCATCTACTCATCTGCTCTATCCATATATCTGTTCTATCCACTCTATCCACTCATCCGCTCTATCTACTCATCCGCTCTATCTACTCATCCTCTCTGTCCACTCATCCATACACCTATCCACTCATCCGCTCTATCCACCCGTCCGCTCTACTCACTCATCAACTCATCCGCTCTATTCACTCATCTGCTCTATCCACTCATCCGCTCTATCCACACATCCGTTCTCTCCACTCTATCCACTCATCTGCTCTATCTACTCTTCCGCTCTATCTACTCATCTGCTCTGTCTACTCATCCTCTCTGCACACTTTATCCACTCATCTGCTCTATCTGCTCATCCTCTCTGTACACTTCATCCATTTATCCGTTCTATCCACTCATCCGCTCATCCGCTCATCCACTCACCCACTCACCCACTCATCCGTTCTATCCGCTCTATCTACTCATCCACTCTATCCATTCATCAACCCATCCACTCTTTCATTCTATCCACTCTTTCATTCTATACACTCAACCGATCTATCCACTCTTTCATTATATCCACTCTTTTGTTCTATACACTCACCAGCTCTATCCACTCATCCGCTCTATCCACTCTATCCGCTCTATCCACTCATCCATTCTATCCACTCATCCACTCATCCATTCTATCCACTCCTCCGTTCTATCCTCTCATCCGTTCTATCCACTCATCCGTTCTATCCACTCATTCGTTCTATCCACTCATCCATTTTATCCACTCATCCGTTCTATCCACTCATCCGTTCTATCCGCTCTATACACTCATCCACTCTATCCACTCATCCGTTCTATCCACTCATCCGTTCTAGCCACTCCTCCGTTCTATCGACTCATCTGTTCTATCCACTCATCTGTCCTATCCGCTCTATACACTCATCCGCTCTATCCATTCATCCGCTCTATCCACTCTATCCACTCGTCCACTCTATCACTCGTCCGATCTATCCACTCGTCCGCTCTATCCACTCATCCGGTCTATCCACTCATTCGCTCTATCCACTCATCCGCTCTATCCACTCATCCGCGCTATCCACTCATCCGCTCTATCCACTCATCCGCTCTAACCACTCATCCGTTCTATACAATCCTCCGCTCTGTACGTTCGACAGGTCTGTACATTCATCTGTTCCAGAAATCTATACACTCTCCACACTTCCATATTCACCCGTTATCCACACTCATGTGCTCTACATACTCATCCGCTCTGCATACTCATCTGTTCAACACATTTATCTGGTTTACGTTCATCCGTTCTGGACATTCAACTGTTTTACGTACTCTTGCGTTCTATACGCTTCTCTGTATTTGCGCACTCATCCGCGCTACACGCTCGTCCGTTCTACGCATCCAGCCACTCTACACACTCATCCACTCAACATGTTTATTCATTCCATATACTCATCTGATCTACATATTCACTCGATTTCCATACTCATTCGAACTATATAGGTATCTGTTCTTCCACTCACGCATTCTTCCACTCGGCACATTCATTTGTTTCACCTATTTTATTCGTTCTAACTAATTCATCCACGCCATTCACTACGTTCACCCTGCATGCATTCTGTCCATTTCAGGAGTTTAAATCTCTTTACTGTTTCCGTATGATTTACTCTTATTAGCCATTTCACTGCTTTGATCTACTTTATTCGTTTAGTTCTGTTTGTCCTTCTAGTTTATATTAGGGATTATTCGCATCAGGTGGTTCGATGTATTGGAGTCTTTGAGTTGCTGTTGGTCAGTTTGGGTCAGTTTGGTACGAGTTGGTTTTAGGGAAAGAGCCAGGTTTTCAGCATTTTGCAGAAAGACATTAAATCCTCAGTTAGGTGGATGTGGGATGGGAGTGAGTTCCATAACATGGGGGCCAAGGCTGAGAATGATGATCCACCTAACCTGCTTGAGTTTGTCTTCGGTATGACTAGGAGGCCGGCTGAGCTTGATCTTAGGGTGCGTAGGGGGTGGTAGGGTTTTAGCTTGTCTTGAAGATATTGCGGTCCGCTTTTGTGCAGAGCTCGATGGGAGATGCACAAGGTTTTGAAAGTGACCCTTTGGCTACTGGAAGCCAGTGCAGCGTCTTAAGGGCTGGGGAGATGTGGTCTCTTGGGCCGAGCGCAAGTAGCAGTTTGGCTGCAGCGTTTTGTGCCCATTGGAGTTTATTCAGTTGGTACGCGTGGACTCCGAGGTATAGGGGGTTTGCGTAGTCCAGTCTTGATATGACGATTGATTGGACCGCGGATAGTCTGTTTGGAAAGGAGAGATATGGAAAGATGTGCCTAAGGGTTTTAAGGTGGTAGTGGCAGGACTTTGAGACGTTGTTGACTTGGCGCGAGAGTTTTAGGACGGAGTCAAGGGTGCACCCAAGATTTTTCACTGAGTTGGAGGGGGTCAGTGAGTTGCCATTGGCGGATGGCCAGGGTAGTGGGTGCGGAAGAAGTTCGGAGGTGCCACATTCCATGATTTCCGTTTTTTGAGAGGTTTAACAAGAGGTGGCTTGGGTCATCCAGAGTTCTATGTCAAGGAGGCAGGAGGCCAGGTCTGGTCGGGAGTTGGGTTTTGAGTTCAGGAGTTTTAGAATTAGTTGAGTGTCGTCAACGTAGTTGTAGCACAGGATGTTGTGCGAAGGAATTATTGGTGGGAGGGTGATCAAGTAGAGATTGAACAGGAGGGCAGACAGGCATGCTCCTTGTGGGGCTCCCGTGTCAACTGGTCGGGTTTGGGAGGTATAGGTGGAGAGTATCGTTATTTGGTACCGATCTTTGAGGAATGAAGCTATCCATTTAAGAGCGGTTCCATGAATTCCTAGGGAGTGGAGGCGGTCTAGTAGGATTGAGTGATTGATTGTGTCAAAGGCGGCTGATAGGTCAAGAAGGATTAGTGCTGCGCATCCCGTGGAGTCTACCGTCATTTTAAGGTCATCCCAAATTGAGGTTAGGGTGGTTTCAGTTCCGTGACGGGCTCTGAAACCTGATTGAGCGGGGTCTAGGAGATTGTTGTCTTCGACAAAGGCGTTTAGTTGGGAGTAGGCATTCGGTCAATGAGTTTGGCAAGGAATCTGGTGTTTGAGATGGGGCGGTAGTTTTTGGGCACGAGAGGGTCGAGCGAAGGTTTTTTAATTAGAGGTTTGACATGAACCGTTTTGAATGCGTTGGGAAAGATACCGGAGGAAAGTGTGGCATTTATGATGGATCTTGCGTGTTCGCCTGTGCAGGTGGAAGCGACAATTTCTTTGAGGTTTGTGGCTGGGCTAGGGTCCAGTGACGAGCCAGATGGTTTGCGGGCAGATAGAAGTTTGAGAAATTGCTCTGGTGATATTGGACTAAAGGATTCGAACGTTGGTTGTGTAGTGGTCGCAGCTGGAGAGCCGGCCGGTATGGGGGGAGAATTGCTTGGTGGATGTAGGAGAACCAGTTTGGTGGTTAGAGTATTTGTTCTTTCGAGAGCTGTGGTGTAAAAGTGGAGGGAGAGTGAGTCACACAGTGATTGTGAGGGAGTCGGGACGGTCATGTTGCAAGCCGGATTTGTGAACTCGGAGATGATTTTGTGGAGTTCTTTGCTTGGGTTTTTGGATTCGGGAGTTGTAGTGGGTTTTTTTTGCTTTCCAGATTTCAGCCTTGTACAGATAGAGGTGTCGGGCCAAGGTGGCCCTGCTCTCATGGGTCTTGTCTCTCTGCCATTCACGTTCTAGGTATTTATATAGTTGTTTAGTGATCTTCAACCCAGGAGTGACCCATCCGGGGAAGAGGCCACGGAGGGTTGATGGTTTGCAAGGGGGTGTGAGCCGCATCAGAGATGCGTTGAGCCATGAGTCAAAGGCATCAGGGGTTAGTTGTTTGTTGAGTTGGCAGGTAGGAGGTGGAGACTGGAGGAGTGCGTTGGCTAGGTCCAGGATGATTATTAGTTTTTTACAGCATTTGCGTAGATTCAGAGGTTCAGATTCGAGTACGGGAAGGGGGTTGGGTGAGTGAATGGCGAACGAAAGAATGAAGTGATCGGGCCAGAGGATAGGGGTGGGGGGCTTTAAATGAATCAGGGTGTTGGAGCTAAAGATGGCATCAAGAGTGTGTCCTTTGTAGTGAGTCGGGCCGTTTATGTGGGGTTGGAGGTTAATTGCGTCCAAACTGTCGACCAGAGAGTGTGTCATAGGGTTGGTGGCGATGTCGAGCCATATGTTGAAGTCTCCAAGAAGGGTGAGGTTGGGATGGTTTAGTTGAAGGGTGGCAATTGAGTCACAGAGGTTGTTTGCGAATTGTCTATCGTAGCCAGGGGGCCTGTGGACTATTAGGAAGCTGTATGAGAGCGATGGGGAGAGGGATAGTTTAACGAGGAGAGATTCGCTGGAAGGAATGGAAGGTTGGTTGTCGATGATTGAGGCGTGGAAGAGAGACTTGAAGACGAATGCTACTCCTCCTCCTCTGGAGGGACGGTTCAGTGGGATGAGGGAGTAGTCAGGGGGGAAGGCTTCATTAGCGATTGGGGCGAAGTCGTCAGAGAACCAAGTTTCGGTGATGAAAACCAGGTCTGGTTTGTCAGAGGCGAGGAGGTCGAAGATGCTGTGTCTGTTTTTTGCTACGGATCGGGCATTAAATAGGATACAGTTCACATCGGCAGGCGAGGTTGGTCTCGGAGCGTAAAAGGGGGTGGTGGCGGAGAGAGTGGAGGCTGGAGAGGGAGAGGGTCGGTAATGATCGATGGGAATAGCGGGCGAGCAGAAAAATTGCCGGGCTTCGGGTGGGGTTGGGAAGCTGCGTGTGTTAGGATGATCGGGTTTGGATCAGGGGATTTGAAGGTGGGGTGTGCGCGATTAGGAGTTTCAGTTGCAGTTGATTAGAAATTGAGGGAGAGGGGTTTCAGGAAGGGTGAAGCCACAGGGGAAGGAGGTGAGTGGGGGAGTGAGGTGGTGGGTCGAGACAGGGGAGGCGAAGAGTGCTGAGAGATTGTGAGGGACCAGGTACGTTTCCTCTTTAGTTTCTTTGTTGCAATTGGAGTGTGAGAGAGGGTAGGGGGGTCAGAGGGGGAGAGGGATGTGGCTTCGGTACTTGCTAGGGCAAGGCGTGCAGTTTTTTGGGAGGGGAAAGGGTGCGGTCGGGGGGGAAGGTGGCAGTGTTTTGAGGGCAAGGCGGCCGGTCGATGCTTGAAGGGTGGGGTGTGCTAGGTATGAGGGAAGCAGGCATGGTTGACGTTGGCTGGTCGGTGGTGGGGTTTAGGGGAGGGGTGGTCTTAGGGTGGTTGGCTCGCCATCGTGCCCCTCTGGCTTGGAGAAGACAAACAATAACGTTCATACTTGGTCGTGAGACAATTCGGGTCGTGCAAGTGCCGTAACAAGTAAGATGGGAGAGGGGGGGAAAGGTAGAGGTGGGGAACAGGGGAGAAGACAAACAATAACGTTCCTACTAGGTTGTGAGACAATTCTCGTCGTGCAAGTGCCCTAAAAAGAAAGATGGGGAGGGGGCAGAAGGTAGAGGTGGGGAACAGGGAAGACGACAAACAATAACGTTTGTTCTCGGTCGTGATACGATTCAGGTTGTACAAGTGCTGTAACAAGAAAAATGGGGTGGGGAGGAGAAGGTAGAGGTGGGGAAGAGGGGAGAAGACAATCAATAACGTTCCTACTAGATCGTGAGACAATTCGGGTTGTGCAAGTGCTGTAAAAAGAAAGATGGGGATGGGGAGAAGGTAGAGGTGGGGAACAGGGAAGAAGACAAACAATAACTTTCCTACTAGGTCGTGAAACAATTCGGGTTGTGCAAGTGGAGTAACAAGAAAGATGGGGTAGGGGAGAAGGTAGATGTGGGGAACAGGATAGAAGACAAACAATAACGTCCTACTAGGTCGTGAGGCAATTCAGGTCGTGCAAGTGGTGTAAAAAGAAAGATGGGTTGGAGGAGAAGGTAGAGGTAGGGAACAGGGAAGAAGACAAACAATAACATTCATACTAGGTCGTGAGTCAGTTTGGGTCATGCAAGTGGAGTAACAAGAAAGTTGGGGTGGGGGTAGAGGTGCGGAACAGGGGCGAAGACAAACAATAACGTTCCTACTAGGTGGTGAGACAATTTGGGTCGTGCAAGTGCCGTAACAAGAAAGATGGGAGGGGGGAGAAGGTAGAGGTGGGGAACATGGGAGAAGACAAACAATAAAGTTCCTACTAGGTCGTGAGACAATTCCGGTCATGCAAGTGCCCTAAAAAGAAAGATGGGGAGGGGGGAAAGGTAAAGGTGGGGAACAGGGGAGAAGACAAACAATAACATTACTAATAGGGCGTGAGACAATTTGGGTCATGCAAGTGCCATAACAAGAAAGATGGTTAGGGGAGGAGAAGGTAGAGGTGCAGAACAGGGGAGAAGACAAACAATAACGTTCCTACTAGGTCATGAGACAACTCGGGTGGTGCAAGTGCAGTAAAAAGAAAAATGGGAAGGAGGAAAGGTAGAGATGGGGAACAGGTGAGAAGACAAACAATAACGTTCCTACTAGGTCATGAGACAATTTGGGTCGTGCAAGTGCCGTAACAAGAAAGGTGTGGAGGGGAGGAGAAGGTAGAGGTGGGGAGCATCGGAGAAGACAAACAATAACGTTACTATTAGGTCGTCAGACAATTTGGGTTGTGCAAGTGCCGTTACAAGAAAGATGGGGAGGAGGGAGAAGGTAGAGTTGGGGAACAGGGGAGAGGACAAACAATAATGTTCCTACTAGGTCATGAGACAATTTGGGTTGTGCAAGTGCCATAAAAAGAAAGATGAGTGGGGGGCTGGAGGGGAGGAGAAGGTAGGGGGGTAGAGGGGAGAAGACAGACAATAATGTTTCTACTAGCTCGTGAGACAATTCGGGTCATACAAGTGCTGTAAAAAGAACGATGGGGAGGGGGGAAAAGGTCGAGGTGGGGAACAGGGGCGAACACAAACAATAACGTTCCTACGAGGTCGTGAGACAATTCGGGTCGTGCAAGTGCCGTAACCAGAAAGATGGGGAGTGGAGGAGAAGGTAGATATGGGGAACAGGGGAGAAGACCAAAAATAACTTTCCTACTAGGTCGTGAGACAATTCGGGTTGTGCAAGTGCTGTAAAAAGAAAGATGGGGATGGGGAGAAGGACGAGGTGGTGAACAGGGAAGAAGACAAACAATAATGTTTCTACTAGATCGTAAGACAATTTGGGTCTTGCAAGTGCTGTAAAAAGAAAGTTGGGGAGGAGGAGAAGGGGGAGGTGGCAAACAGGGGAGAAGACAAACAATAACGTTTCTACTAGGTTGTGAGACAATTCGGGTTGTGCAAGTGGAGTAACAAGAAAGATGGGGTAGGGGGAAAAGGTAGAGGTGGGGAACAAGGGAGAAGATAAACAATAACATTCCTACTAGGGCGTGAGACAATTTGGGTTGTTCAAGTAGAGTAACAAGAAAGATGTGGAGTGGGGGAGAAGGTAGAGATGGGGAACAAGCGAGAAGACAAACAAACATTTTCCTACTAGGTCGTGAGACAATTCGGGTCGTGCAATTGCTGTAAGAAGAAAGATGGGGTGGGGGGAGAAGGTAGAGGTGGGGAACAGGGGAGAAGACAAAAAATAACATTCCTACCACGTTGTGAGATAATTCAGGTTGTGCAAGTGGAGTAACAAGAAAGATGGTGTGGTGGGTAAACGTGCGGAACAGGGAAGAAGAAAAACAATAACATTCCTACTAGCACGTGAGACAATTTGGGTCGTGCAAGTGCTGTAAAAAGAAAGGTTGGGAGGGGGAGAAGGTAGAGGTGGGAACAGGGGAGACAACAAACAATAACGTTCGTACTCGGTCGTGAGACGATTCGGGTTGTGCAAGTGCCGTAACAAGAAAGATGGGGAGGAGAAGGTAGAGGTGCAGAACAGGGGAGAAGACAAACGATTACGTTCCTACTAGGATGTGAGACAATTTGGGTCATGCAAGTGCTGTAAAAAGAAAGATGTGGAGGGGGGATAAGGGAGAGGTGGCAACAGGGGAAAAGACAAAAAATATCGTTCCTATTAGGTTGTGAGAATATTTGGCTTGTGCAAGTAGAGTAACAAGAAAGATGTGGTGTGGGGGAGAAGGTAGTCCTGGAGAACAAGGGAGAAGACAAACAATAATGTCCTACTAGATCGTGAGACAATTCGGGTCGTGCAAGTGGCATAAAAAGAAAGATGGGGTGGGGAGAAGGTAGAGGTGGGGAACAGGGAAAAAGACAAACAGTAACATTCATACTAGGTCGTGAGACGATTCGGGTTGTGCAAGTGCCGTAAAAAGAGGTAGAAGTGGGGAACTGAGGAGAAGACAAACAATAACGTTCCTACTAGATCGTGAGACAATTCGGGTTATGCAAGTGGAGTAACAAGAAAGATGGGGTGGGGGATAGAGTTGCGGAACTGGGGAGAAGACAAACAATAACGTTCCTACTAGGTCATGAGACAATTTGGGACCTGCAAGTGCCGTAACAAGAAAGGTGTGGAGGGGAGGAGAAGGTAGAGGTGGGGAGCAGGGGAGAAGACAAAGAATAACGTTACTATTAGGTCGTGAGACAATTTGGGTTGTGCAAGTGCCGTTACAAGAAAGATGGGGAGGAGGGAGAAGGTAGAGTTGGGGAACAGGGGAGAGGACAAACAATAATGTTCCTACTAGGTCATGAGACAATTTGGGTTGTGCAAGTGCCATAAAAAGAAAGATGAGTGGAGGGCTGGAGGGGAGGAGAAGGTAGGGGGTAGAGGGGAGAAGACAGACAATAATGTTTCTACTAGCTCGTGAGACAATTCGGGTCATACAAGTGCTGTAAAAAGAACGATGGGGAGGGGGGAAAAGGTAGAGGTGGGGAACAGGGGAGAACACAAACAATAACGTTCCTACTAGGTCGTGAGACAATTCGGGTTGTGCAAGTGCTGTAACAAGCAAGATGGGGAGGGGGGAGAAGTTAGAGGTGGGAAACAGGGGAGATGACAAAATATAACATTCCTACTGCGTCGTGAGACAATTCAGGTCGTGCAAGTGCCGTAACAAGAAAGATGGGGAGTGGAGGAGAAGGTAGATATGGGGAACAGGGGAGAAGACCAAAACTAACTTTCCTACTAGGTCGTTAGACAATTCGGGTTGTGCAAGTGCCGTAACAAGAAAGATGGGGAGTGGAGGAGAAGGTAGATATGGGGAACAGGGGAGAAGACCAAAAATAACTTTCCTACTAGGTCGTGAGACAATTCGGGTTGTGCAAGTGCTGTAAAAAGAAAGATGGGGATGGGGAGAAGGTAGAGGTGGTGAACAGGGAAGAAGACAAACAGTAATGTTTCTACTAGGTCGTAAGACAATTTGGGTCATGCAAGTGCTGTAAAAAGAAAGTTGGGGAGGAGGAGAAGGGGGAGGTGGCAAATAGGGGAGAAGACAAACAATAACGTTTCTACTAGGTTGTGAGACAATTCGGGTTGTGCAAGTGGAGTAACAAGAAAGATGGGGTAGGGGGAAAAGGTAGAGGTGGGGAACAAGGGAGAAGATAAACAATAACATTCCTACTAGATCGTGAGACAATTCGGGTCGTGCAAGTGGCATAAAAAGAAAGATGGGGTGGGGAGAAGGTAGAGGTGGGGAACAGGGAAAAAGACAAACAGTAACATTCATACTAGGTCGTGAGACGATTCGGGTTGTGCAAGTGCCGTAAAAAGAGGTAGAAGTGGGGAACTGAGGAGAAGACAAACAATAACGTTCCTACTAGATCGTGAGACAATTTGGGTTATGCAAGTGGAGTAACAAGAAAGATGGGGTGGGGGATAGAGTTGCGGAACTGGGGAGAAGACAAACAATAACGTTCCTACTAGGTCATGAGACAATTTGGGACCTGCAAGTGCCGTAACAAGAAAGGTGTGGAGGGGAGGAGAAGGTAGAGGTGGGGAGCAGGGGAGAAGACAAAGAATAACGTTACTATTAGGTCGTGAGACAATTTGGGTTGTGCAAGTGCCGTTACAAGAAAGATGGGGAGGAAGGAGAAGGTAGAGTTGGGGAACAGGGGAGAGGACAAACAATAATGTTCCTACTAGGTCATGAGACAATTTGGGTTGTGCAAGTGCCATAAAAAGAAAGATGAGTGGAGGGCTGGAGGGGAGGAGAAGGTAGGGGGTAGAGGGGAGAAGACAGACAATAATGTTTCTACTAGCTCGTGAGACAATTCGGGTCATACAAGTGCTGTAAAAAGAACGATGGGGAGGGGGGAAAAGGTAGAGGTGGGGAACAGGGGAGAACACAAACAATAACGTTCCTACTAGGTCGTGAGACAATTCGGGTTGTGCAAGTGCTGTAACAAGCAAGATGGGGAGGGGGGAGAAGTTAGAGGTGGGAAACAGGGGAGATGACAAAATATAACATTCCTACTACGTCGTGAGACAATTCAGGTCGTGCAAGTGCCGTAACAAGAAAGATGGGGAGTGGAGGAGAAGGTAGATATGGGGAACAGGGGAGAAGACCAAAACTAACTTTCCTACTAGGTCGTGAGACAATTCGGGTTGTGCAAGTGCCGTAACAAGAAAGATGGGGAGTGGAGGAGAAGGTAGATATGGGGAACAGGGGAGAAGACCAAAAATAACTTTCCTACTAGGTCGTGAGACAATTCGGGTTGTGCAAGTGCTGTAAAAAGAAAGATGGGGATGGGGAGAAGGTAGAGGTGGTGAACAGGGAAGAAGACAAACAGTAATGTTTCTACTAGGTCGTAAGACAATTTGGGTCATGCAAGTGCTGTAAAAAGAAAGTTGGGGAGGAGGAGAACGGGGAGGTGGCAAACAGGGGAGAAGACAAACAATAACGTTTCTACTAGGTTGTGAGACAATTCGGGTTGTGCAAGTGGAGTAACAAGAAAGATGGGGTAGGGGGAAAAGGTAGAGGTGGGGAACAAGGGAGAAGATAAACAATAACATTCCTACTAGGGCGTGAGACAATTTGGGTTGTTCAAGTAGAGTAACAAGAAAGATGTGGAGTGGGGGAGAAGGTAGAGATGGGGAACAAGCGAGAAGACAAACAAACATTTTCCTACTAGGTCGTGAGACAATTCGGGTCGTGCAATTGCTGTAAGAAGAAAGATGGGGTCGGGGGAGAAGGTAGAGGTGGGGAACAGGGGAGAAGACAAAAAATAACATTCCTACCACGTTGTGAGATAATTCAGGTTGTGCAAGTGGAGTAACAAGAAAGATGGTGTGGTGGGCAAACGTGCGGAACAGGGAAGAAGAAAAACAATAACATTCCTACTAGCACGTGGGACAATTTGGGTCGTGCAAGTGCTGTAAAAAGAAAGGTGGGGAGGGCGGAGAAGGTAGAGGTGGGAACAGGGGAGACAACAAACAATAACGTTCGTACTCGGTCGTGAGACGATTCGGGTTGTGCAAGTGCCGTAACAAGAAAGATGGGGAGGAGAAGGTAGAGGTGCGGAACAGGGGAGAAGACAAACGATTACATTCCTACTAGGATGTGAGACAATTTGGGTCGTGCAAGTGCTGTAAAAAGAAAGATGTGGAGGGGGGATAAGGGAGAGGTGGCAACAGGGGAAAAGACAAAAAATATCGTTCCTATTAGGTCGTGAGAATATTTGGGTTGTGCAAGTAGAGTAACAAGAAAGATGTGGTGTGGGGGAGAAGGTAGACCTGGAGAACAAGGGAGAAGACAAACAATAATGTCCTACTAGATCGTGAGACAATTCGGGTCGTGCAAGTGGCATAAAAAGAAAGATGGGGTGGGGAGAAGGTAGAGGTGGGGAACAGGGAAAAAGACAAACAGTAACATTCATACTAGGTCGTGAGACGATTCGGGTTGTGCAAGTGCCGTAAAAAGAGGTAGAAGTGGGGAACTGAGGAGAAGACAAACAATAACGTTCCTACTAGATCGTGAGACAATTCGGGTTATGCAAGTGGAGTAACAAGAAAGATGGGGTGGTGGGCAGAGGTGCGGAACAGGGGAGAAGACAAACAATAACGTTCCTACGAGGTCGTGAGACAATTCAGGTTGTGCAAGTGCCGTAAAAAGAAAGATGGGCAGGGGGGGAGAAGGTAGAGGTGGGGAGCAGTGGAGAACACAAACAAAAATGTTCCTACTAGGTCATGAGACAATTTGGGTTGTGCAAGTGCCATAAAAAGAAAGATGGGAGGGGGGAGAAGGTAGAGGTGGTGAACAGGGGAGAAGACAAACAAAAACATTCCTACTAGATCGTGAGACCATTCGGTTTGTGCATGTGCTGTAACAAGAAAGATGGGGAGGGGAGGAGAAGGTAGAAGTGGGGAACAGGTGAGAAGACAAACAATAACATTCCTACTAGGTTGTGAGACAATTCGGGTCGTGCAAGTGCCGTAACAAGAAAGATGGGGAGGGGAAGATGGTCGAGGTGGGGAACAGGGGAGAAGACAAACCATCGTGTTCGTACTAGGTCGTGAGACGAGTCGGGTTGTGCAAGTGCCTCAAAAAGAAAGATGGGGAGTGGAGGGGGAGGTAGAGGTGGGGGAAAGGGGAGAAGACAAAGAATAACGTTCCTACTAGATTGTGAGAAAATTTGGGTTCTGCAAATGCTGTAACAAGAAAGAAGGGGTGGGGAGTAGCTGTGCTGAATAGTGGAGAAGACAAATAATAATGTTCCTACTAGGTCGTGAAACAATTGGGTTGTGCAAGTGCCATAAAAATAAAGATGGGCAGGGGGTTGAGAAGTTAGAGGTGTGGAGCAGGGGAGAAGACAAACAAAAATGTTCCTACTAGGTCATGAGACAATTTGGGTTGTGCACCTGCCATAAAAAGAAAGATGGGAGGGGGAGAAGGTAGAGGTGGTGAACATGGGAGAAGACAAACAATAACATTCCTACTAGATTGTGAGAACATTCGGTTTGTGCAAGTGCTGTAACAAGAAAGATGGGGAGGGGAGGAGAAGGTAGAAGTGGGGAACAGGTGAGAAGACAAACAATAACATTCCTACTAGGTTGTGAGACAATTCGGGTTGTGCAAGTGCCGTAACAAGAAAGATGGGGAGGGGGAAGATGGTAGAGGTGGGGAACAGGGGAGAAGACAAACAATAACGTTCCTACTAGGTCGTGAGACAATTCAGGTCGTGAAAGTCCCCTAAAAAGAAAGATTGGAAGGGGGGGCTAGAGGTGAGGAACAGGGGAGAAGACAAACAATAGCGTTCCTACTAGGTCATGAGACAATTTGGGTCATGCAAGTGGAGTAACAAGAAAGATGGGGAGCAAGGGAGAAGGTAGAGGTGGGGATTAGGGGAGAAGACAAACAATAAAGTTCCTACTAGGTCGTGATACAATATGGGCCGTGCAAGTGCTGTATAAAGAAAGATGGGGGTGGGGGAGAAGGTAGAGGTGGCGAAGAGGGGAGAAGAAAAACAATAACGTTCCTACTAGTTCATGAGACACTTTGGATCCTGCAAGTACCGTAACAAGAAAAGTGGGGAGGGGAGGATAAGGTAGAGGTGGGGAACAGGAGAGAAGACAAACAATAACGTTACTACTAGGTCGTGAGAAAATTCAGGTCATGCAAGTTGCGTAACAAGAAAGATGGGGAGATGGGAGAAGGTAGAGGTGGGGAATTGGGGAGAGGACAAACAATAATATTCCTACTAGGTCGTGAGACAATTTGGGTTGTGCAAGTGCCGTAAAAAAAAAAGATGGGTGGGGGGGCTGGAGGGGAGGATAAGGTAGGGGAGGACATGGAAGAAGACAAACAATAATGTTGCTACTAGGTCGTGAGACAATTCGGGTCATACAAGTGCCATAAAAAGAAAGAAGGGGAGGGGGGGAAAGGTAGAAGTGGGGAACAAGGGAGAACACAAACAATAACGTTTCTACTAGGTCATGAGACAATTGGGGTTGTGCAAGTGGAGTAACAAGAAAGATGGGGTGGGGGAGAAGGTAAAGGTGGGGAACAGGGGAGAAGACAAAAAACGTTCCTACTAGGTTGTGAGACAATTTGGGTTGCTCAAGTAGAGTAACCACAAATATGTGGAGTGGGGGAGAAGGTAGAGCTGGGGAACAAGGGAGAAGACAAACAATAATGTTCCTACTAGATCGTGGGACAATTCGGGTTGTGCAAGTGGCGTAAAAAGAAAGATCGGGAGAGGGGAGAAGGTAGAAGTGGGGAACAGGGGAGAAGACAAACAATAACGTTCCAACTAGATCGTGAGACAATTTGGGTTGTGCAAATGCCGTCAAAAGAAAGATGGGGTGGGAGTAGACGTGCAGAACAGGGGAGAAGACAAACAAAAACGTTCCTACTAGGTCATGAGACAATTCGGGTTGTGCAAGTGCCGTAAAAAGAAAGATGGGCTGGAGGAGGAGAAGGTAGAGTTCGGGAACAGGGGAGAAGACAAACAAAAATGTTCCTACTAGGTCATGAGACAATTCGGGTTGTGCAAGTGCCATAAAAAGAAAGATGGGAGGGGGAGAAGGTAGAGGTGGGGAACAGGTGAGAAGACAAACAATAAGGTTCCTACTAGATTGTGAGACCATTTGGGTTGTGCAAGTGCCGTAACAAGAAAGATGGGGAGAGGAGGAGAACGTAGTGGTGGGGAATAGGGGAGAAGACAAACAATAACATTCCTACTAGGTTGTGAGACAATTCGGGTCATGCAAGTGCTGTAACAAGAAAGATGGGGAGGGGAGGAGAAGGTAGAAGTTGGGAACAGGTGAGAAGACAAACAATAACATTCCTACTAGGTTGTGAGACAATTTGGGTTGTGCAAGTGCCGTAACAAGAAAGATGGGGAGGGGGAAGATGGTAGAGGTGGGGAACAGGGGAGAAGACAAACAATAACGTTCCTACTAGGTCATGAGACAATTTGGGTCCTGCAAGTGCCATAACAAGAAAGGTGTGGGGGGGAGGAGAAGGTAGAGGTGGGGAGCAGGGGAGAAGACAAACAATAACGTTGCTATTACGTCGTGAGACAATTTGGGTTGTTCAAGTAGAGTAACAAGAAAGATGTGGAGTGGGGGAGAAGGTAGAGATGGGGAACAAGCGAGAAGACAAACAAACATTTTCCTACTAGGTCGTGAGACAATTCGGGTCGTGCAATTGCTGTAAGAAGAAAGATGGGGTGGGGGGAGAAGGTAGAGGTGGGGAACAGGGGAGAAGACAAAAAATAACATTCCTACCACGTTGTGAGATAATTCAGGTTGTGCAAGTGGAGTAACAAGAAAGATGGGGAGGAGAAGGTAGAGGTGCGGAACAGGGGAGAAGACAAACAATTACGTTCCTACTAGCACGTGAGACATTTTGGGTCGTGCAAGTGCTGTAAAAAGAAAGGTGGGGAGGGGGGAGAAGGTAGAGGTGGGAACAGGGGAGACAACAAACAATAACGTTCATACTCGGTCGTGAGACGATTCGAGTTGTGCAAGTGCCGTAACAAGAAAGATGGGGAGGAGAAGGTAGAGGTGCGGAACAGGGGAGAAGACAAACAATTACGTTCCTACTAGGATGTGAGACAATTTGGGTCATGCAAGTGCCGTAACAAGAAAGATGTGGAGGGGGGATAAGGGAGAGGTGGCAACAGGGGAAAAGACAAAAAATATCGTTCCTATTAGGTCGTGAGAATATTTGGGTTGTGCAAGTAGAGTAACAAGAAAGATGTGGTGTGGGGGAGAAGGTAGACCTGGAGAACAAGGGAGAAGACAAACAATAATGTCCTACTAGATCGTGAGACAATTCGGGTCGTGCAAGTGGCATAAAAAGAAAGATGGGGTGGGGAGAAGGTAGAGGTAGGGAACAGGGAAAAAGACAAACAGTAACATTCATACTAGGTCGTGAGACGATTCGGGTTGTGCAAGTGCCGTAAAAAGAGGTAGAAGTGGGGAACTGAGGAGAAGACAAACAATAACGTTCCTACTAGATCGTGAGACAATTCGGGTCATGCAAGTGGAGTAACAAGAAAGATGGGGTGGGGGACAGAGTTGCGGAACTGGGGAGAAGACAAACAATAACGTTCCTACTAGGTCATGAGACAATTTGGGTCCTGCAAGTGCCGTAACAAGAAAGGTGTGGAGGGGAGGAGAAGGTAGAGGTGGGGAGCATGGGAGAAGACAAAGAATAACGTTACTATTAGGTCGTGAGACAATTTGGGTTGTGCAAGTGCCGTTACAAGAAAGATGGGGAGGAGGGAGAAGGTAGAGTTGGGGAACAGGGGAGAGGACAAACAATAATGTTCCTACTAGGTCATGAGACAATTTGGGTTGTGCAAGTGCCATAAAAAGAAAGATGAGTGGAGGGCTGGAGGGGAGGAGAAGGTAGGGGGGTAGAGGGGAGAAGACAGACAATAATGTTACTACTAGCTCGTGAGACAATTCGGGTCATACAAGTGCTGTAAAAAGAACGATGGGGAGGGAGGAAAAGGTAGAGGTGGGGAACAGGGGAGAACACAAACAATAACGTTCCTACTAGGTCCTGAGACAATTCGGGTCGTGCAAGTGCTGTAACAAGAAAGATGGGGAGTGGAGGAGAAGGTAGATATGGGGAACAGGGGAGAAGACCAAAAATAACTTTCCTACTAGGTCGTGAGACAATTCGAGTTGTGCAAGTGCCGTAACAAGAAAGATGGGGAGTGGAGGAGAAGGTAGATATGAGGAACAGGGGAGAAGACAAACAATAATGTTTCTACTAGGTCGTAAGACAATTTGGGTCATGCAAGTGCCGTAAAAAGAAAGTTGGGTAGGAGGAGAAGGGGAGGTGGCAAACAGGGGAGAAGACAAACAATAACGTTTCTACTAGGTTGTGAGACAATTCGGGTTGCTCAAGTGGAGTAACAAGAAAGATGGGGTAGGGGGAAAAGGTAGAGGTGGGGAACAGAGGAGAAGACAAACAATAACATTCTTACTAGATAGTGAGACAATTTGGGTTGTGCAAGTGCCGTAACAAGAAAGATGGGGTGGTGGGTAGAGGTGCGGAACAGGGGAGAAGACAAACAATAACGTTCCTACGAGGTCGTGAGACAATTCAGGTTGTGCAAGTGCCGTAAAAAGAAAGATGGGCAGGAGGGGGAGAAGGTAGAGGTGGGGAGCAGTGGAGAAGACAAACAAAAATGTTCCTACTAGGTCATGAGACAATTTGGGTTGTGCAAGTGCCATAAAAAGAAAGATGGGAGGGGGGAGAAGGTAGAGGTGGTGAACCGGGGAGAAGACAAACAATAACATTCCTACTAGATCGTGAGACCATTCGGTTTGTGCATGTGCTGTAACAAGAAAGATGGGGAGGGGAGGAGAAGGTAGAAGTGGGGAACAGGTGAGAAGACAAACAATAACATTCCTACTAGGTTGTGAGACAATTCGGGTCGTGCAAGTGCCGTAACAAGAAAGATGGGGAGGGGAAGATGGTAGAGGTGGGGAACAGGGGAGAAGACAAACCATTGTGTTCGTACTAGGTCGTGAGACGAGTCGGGTTGTGCAAGTGCCTCAAAAAGAAAGATGGGGAGTGGAGGGGGAGGTAGAGGTGGGGAAAAGGGGAGAAGACACAGAATAACGTTCCTACTAGATTGTGAGAAAATTTGGGTTCTGCAAATGCTGTAACAAGAAAGAAGGGGTGGGGAGTAGCTGTGCTGAATAGTGGAGAAGACAAATAATAATGTTCCTACTAGGTCGTGAGACAATTGGGTTGTGCAAGTGCCATAAAAATAAAGATGGGCAGGGGGGGGAGAAGTTAGAGGTGGGGAGCAGGGGAGAAGACAAACAAAAATGTTCCTACTAGGTCATGAGACAATTCGGTTGTGCACCTGCCATAAAATGAAAGTTGGGAGGGGGAGAAGCTAGAGGTGGTGAACATGGGAGAAGACAAACAATAACATTCCTACTAGATTGTGAGAACATTCGGTTTGTGCAAGTGCTGTAACAAGAAAGATGGGGAGGGGAGGAGAAGGTAGAAGTGGGGAACAGGTGAGAAGACAAACAATAACATTCCTACTAGGTTGTGAGACAATTCGGGTTGTGCAAGTGCCGTAACAAGAAATATGGGGAGGGGGAAGATGGTAGAGGTGGGGAACAGGGGAGGAGACAAACAATAACGTTCCTACTAGGTCGTGAGACAATTCAGGTCGTGAAAGTCCCCTAAAAAGAAAGATTGGAAGGGGGGTGCTAGAGGTGAGGAACAGGGGAGAAGACAAACAATAGCGTTCCTACTAGGTCATGAGACAATTTGGGTCATGCAAGTGGAGTAACAAGAAAGATGGGGAGGGAGGGAGGGAGAAGGTAGAGGTGAGGATTAGTGGAGAAGACAAAAAATAATGTTCCTACTAGGTCGTGATACAATATGGGTCGTGCAAGTGCTGTATAAAGAAAGATGGGGGTGGGGGAGAAGGTAGAGGTGGCGAAGAGGGGAGAAGAAAAACAATAACGTTCCTACTAGTTCATGAGACACTTTGGGTCCTGCAAGTACCGTAACAAGAAAGGTGTGGAGGGGAGGATAAGGTAGAGGTGGGGAACAGGAGAGAAGACAAACAATAACGTTACTACTAGGTCGTGAGAAAATTCAGGTCATGCAAGTTGCGTAACAAGAAAGATGGGGAGATGGGAGAAGGTGGAGGTGGGGAATTGGGGAGAGGACAATCAATAATGTTCCTACTAGGTCGTGAAACAATTTGGGTTGTGCAAGTGCCGTAAAAAAAAAGATGGGTGGGGGGGCTGGAGGGGAGGAGAAGGTAGGGGAGGACATGGAAGAAGACAAACAATAATGTTGCTACTAGGTTGTGAGACAATTCGGGTCATACAAGTGCCATACAAAGAAAGAAGGGGAGGGGGGGAAAGGTAGAAGTGGGGAACAAGGGAGAACACAAACAATAACGTTTCTACAAGGTAATGAGACAATTGGGGTTGTGCAAGTGGAGTAAAAACAAAGATGGGGTAGGGGGAGAAGGTAAAGGTGGGCAACAGGGGAGAAGACAAAAAACGTTCCTACTAGGTCGTGAGACAATTTGGGTTGCTCAAGTAGAGTAACAACAAATATGTGGAGTGGGGGAGAAGGTAGAGCTGGGGAACAAGGGAGAAGACAAACAATAATGTTCCTACTAGGTCGTGGGACAATTCGGGTTGTGCAAGTGGCGTAAAAAGAAAGATCAGGAGAGGGGAGAAGGTAGAAGTGGGTAACAGGGGAGAAGACAAACAATAACGTTCCAACTAGATCGTGAGACAATTTGGGTTGTGCAAATGCCGTCAAAAGAAAGATGGGGTGGGAGTAGACATGCAGAACAGGGGAGAAGACAAACAAAAACGTTCCTACTAGGTCATGAGACAATTCGGGTTGTGCAAGTGCCGTAAAAAGAAAGATGGGCTGGAGGAGGAGAAGGTAGAGTTCGAGAACAGGGGAGAAGACAAACAAAAATGTTCCTACTAGGTCATGAGACAATTCGGGTTGTGCAAGTGTCATAAAAAGAAAGATGGGAGGGGGAGAAGGTAGAGGTGGGGAACAGGTGAGAAGACAAACAATAAGGTTCCTACTAGATTGTGAGACCATTCGGGTTGTGCAAGTGCCGTAACAAGAAAGATGGTGAGAGGAGGAGAAGGTAGTGGTGGGGAATAGGGGAGAAGACAAACAATAACATTCCTACTAGGTTGTGAGACAATTCGGGTCATGCAAGTGCTGTAACAAGAAAGATGGGGAGGGGAGGAGAAGGTAGAAGTTGGGAACAGGTGAGAAGACAAACAATAACATTCCTACTAGGTTGTGAGACAATTTGGGTTGTGCAAGTGCCGTAACAAGAAAGATGGGGAGGGGGAAGATGGTAGAGGTGGGGAACAGGGGAGAAGACAAACAATAACGTTCCTACTAGGTCGTGAGACAATTCAGGTCGTGAAAGTCCCCTAAAAAGAAAGATTGGAAGGGGGGGGGGGGCTAGAGGTGAGGAACAGGGGAGAAGACAAACAATAACGTTCCTATTAGGTCATGAGACAATTTGGGTCATGCAAGTGGAGTAACAAGAAAGATGGGGAGGGAGGGAGAAGGTAGAGGTGGGGATTAGGGGAGAAGACAAACAATAACGTTCCTACTAGGTCGTGATACAATTTGGGTCGTGCAAGTGCTGTATAAAGAAAGATGGGGGTGGGGGAGAAGGTAGAGGTGGGGAAGAAGGGAGAAGAAAAACAATAACGTTCCTACTAGTTCATGAGACACTTTGGGTCCTGCAAGTACCGTAACAAGAAAGGTGGGGAGGGGAGGATAAGGTAGAGGTGGGGAACAGGAGAGAAGACAAACAATAACGTTACTACTAGGTCGTGAGAAAATTCAGGTCATGCAAGTTGCATAACAAGAAAGATGGGGAGGTGGGAGGAGGTAGAGGTGGGGAATTGGGGAGAGGACAAACAATAATGTTCCTACTAGGTCGCGAGACAATTTGGGTTGTGCAAGTGCCGTAAAAAAAAAGATGGGTCGGGGGGCTGCAGGGGAGGAGAAGGTAGGGGAGGACATGGAAGAAGACAAACAATAATGTTGCTACTAGGTCGTGAGACAATTCGGGTCATACAAGTGCCATAAAAAGAAAGAAGGGGAGGGGGGAAAAGGTTGAAGTAAGGAACAAGGGAGACCACAAACAATAACGTTTCTACTAGGTCATGAGACAATTGGGGTTGTGCAAGTGGAGTAACAAGAAAGATGGGGTAGGGGGAGAAGGTAAAGGTGGGGAACAGGGGAGAAGACAAACAATAATGTTCCTACTAGGTCGTGGGACAATTCGGGTTGTGCAAGTGGCGTAAAAAGAAAGATGGGTGGGGGAGACGGTAGAGGTGGTGAACAGGGGAGAAGACAAACAATAACGTTCATACTAGGTCGTTGGAAAATTCGGGTTGTGCAAGTGGAGTAACAAGAAAGATGGGGTGGTGAGTAGAAGTGCGAACAGGGGAGAAGACAAACAATAACTTTCCAACTAGGTCGTGAGACAATTCGGGTCGTGCAAGTGCTGTAACAAGAAAGATCGGGAGAGGGGAGAAGGTAGAAGTGGGGAACAGGTGAGAAGACAAACAATAAGGTTCTTACGAGATTGTGAGACCATTCGGGTTGTGCAAGTGCTGTAACAAGTAAGATGGGGAGGGGGAAGAAGGTAGAGGTGGGGAACAGGGGAGAAGACAAGCAATAACTTTCCTACTAGGTCGTCAGACAATTTAGGTCGTGAAAGTCCCCTAAAAAGAAAGATGGGGAGGGAGGGAAAGGTAGAGGTGAGGAACAGGGGAGAAGACAAACAGTAACATTCCTACTAGGTCATGAGACAATTCGGGTCATGCAAGTGCCGTAACAAGAAAGATGGGAACGGGGGGAGAAGATAGATGGGGGAACAGGGGAGAAGACAAAGAATAACATTCCTACTAGGTCGTGGGACAATTCGGGTTGTGCAAGTGGCGTAAAAAGAAAGATGGGTGGGGGAGACGGTAGAGGTGGGGAACAGAGGAGAAGACAAACAATAACGTTCATACTAGGTAGTTGGAAAATTCGGGTCGTGCAAGTGGAGTAACAAGAAAGATGGGGTGGTGGGTAGAGGTGCGAACAGGGGAGAAGACAAACAATACCTTTCCTACTAGGTCGTGAGACAATTCGGGTCGTTCAAGTGCTGTAACAAGAAAGATCGGGAGAGGGGACAAGGTAGAAGTGGGGAACAGGGGAGAAGACCAACAATAACGTTCCAACTAGATCGTGAGACAATTTGGGTTGTGCAAATGCCGTCAAAAGAAAGATGGGGTGGGAGTAGACATGCAGAACAGGGGAGAAGACAAACAAAAACGTTCCTACTAGGTCATGAAACAATTCGGGTTGTGCAAGTGCCGTAAAAAGAAAGATGGGCTGGAGGAGGAGAAGGTAGAGTTCGGGAACAGGGGAGAAGACAAACAAAAATGTTCCTACTAGGTCATGAGACAATTCGGGTTGTGCAAGTGCCATAAAAAGAAAGATGGGAGGGGGAGAAGGTAGAGGTGGGGAACAGGTGAGAAGACAAACAATAAGGTTCCTACTAGATTGTGAAACCATTCGGGTTGTGCAAGTGCCGTAACAAGAAAGATGGGGAGAGGAGGAGAAGGTAGTGGTGGGGAATAGGGGAGAAGACAAACAATAACATTCCTACTAGGTTGTGAGACAATTCGGGTCATGCAAGTGCTGTAACAAGTAAGATGGGGAGGGGGAAGAGGGTAGAGGTGGGGAACAGGGGAGAAGACAAGCAATAACTTTCCTACTAGGTCGTGAGACAATTCAGGTTGTGAAAGTCCCCTAAAAAGAAAGATGGGGAGGGAGGGAAAGGTAGAGGTGAGGAACAGGGGAGAAGACAAACAGTAACATTCCTACTAGGTCATGAGACAATTCGGGTCATGCAAGTGCCGTAACAAGAAAGATGGGAACGGGGGGAGAAGATAGATGGGGGAACAGGGGAGAAGACAAAGAATAACATTCCTACTAGATCGTGAGACAATTTGGGCCGTGTAAGTGGAGTAACAATAAAGATGGGGAGGGAGGGAGATGGTAGAGGTGGGGATTATGGGAGAAGACAAACAATAACGTTCCTACTAGGTCGGGAAACAATTCGGGTCGTGCAAGTGGAGCAACAAGAAAGATGGGGTAGGGGGAGAAGGTAGATGTGGGGAACAGGAGAGGAGACAAACAATAACGTCCTACTAGGTCGTGAGGCAATTCAGGTCATGCAAGTGGCGTAAAAAGAAAGATGGGTTTGGGGAGAAGGTAGAGGTAGGGAACCAGGAAGAAGAAAAACAATAACATTCATATTAGGTTGTGAGTCAGTTCGGGTCATGCAAATGGAGTAACAAGAAAGATGGGGTGGGGGTAGAGGTGCGGAACAGGGGCGAAGACAAACAATAACTTTTCCTACTAGGTCATGAGACAATTCGGGTCATGCAAGTGCCTTAACATGAAAGATGGGAACGGGGGGAGAAGATCGATGGGGGAACAGGGGAGAAGACAAACAATAGCATTCCTACTAGATCGTGAGACAACTTGGGTCGAACAAGTGCCATAACAAGAAAGATGGGGGGGGTAGAGATGGGGAACAGGGGAGAAGACAAGCAATAACGTTCCTATTAGGTCATGAGACAATTTGGGTCGTGCAAGTGGAGTAACAATAAAGATGGGGAGGGAGAGAGAACGTAGACGTGGGGATTATGGGAGAAGACAAACAATAACGTTCCTACTAGGTCGTGAAACAATTCAGATCGTGCAAGTGGAGTAACAAGAAAGATGGGGTAGGGGGAGAAGGTAGATGTGGGGAACAGGAGAGAAGACACACAATAACGTCCTACTAGGTCGTGAGGCAATTCAGGTCATGCAAGTGGTGTAAAAAGAAAGATGGGTTGGGGAGAAGGTAGAGGTAGGGAACAGGGAAGAAGACAAACAATAACATTCATACTAGGTCGTGAGTCAGTTCGGGTCATGCAAGTGGAGTAACAAGAAAGATGGGGTGGGGGTAGAGGTGCAGAACACGGGAGAAGACAAACAATAATGTTCCTATTAGGTCATGAGACAATTCGGGTGGTGCAAGTGCAGTAAAAAGAAAGATGGGAAGGGGGGGGAAGGTAGAGATGGAGAACAGCTGAGAAGACAAACAATAACATTCCTACTAGGTCATGAGACAATTTGGGTCCTGCAAGTGCTGTAAGAAGAAAGTTGTGGAGGGGAGAAGAAGGTAGAGGTGGGGAACAGGGGAGAGGACAATCAATAATGTTCCTACTAGGTCATGAGACAATTTGGGTTGTGCAAGTGCCGTAAAAAGAAAGATGAGTGGGGGGCTGGAGGGGAGGAGAAGGTAGGGGGTAGAGGGGAGAAGACAGACAATAATGTTTCTACTAGCTCGTGAGACAATTCGGGTCAAACAAGTGCTGGAAAAAGAAAGAAGTGGAGGGGGGAAAAGGTAGAGCTGGGGAACAGGGGAGAACACAAACAATAACGTTCCTACTACTAGGTCGTGAGACAATTCGGGTCATGCAAGTGCTGTAACAAGCAACATGGGGAGGGGAGAGAAGGTAGAGGTGGGCAACAGGGGAGATGACAAAATATAACATTCCTACTACGTCGTGCGACAATTCAGGATGTGCAAGTGCCGTAACAAGAAAGATGGGGAGTGGAGGAGAAGGTAGATATGGGGAACAGGGGAGAAGACCAAAAATAACGTTCCTACTAGGTCGTGAGACAATTCGGGTCGTGCAAGTGCTATAAAAAGAAAGATGGGGATGGGGAGAAGGGAGAGGTGGCAAACAGGGGAGAAGACAAACAATAACGTTTCTACTAGGTTGTGAGACAATTCGGGTTGTGCAAGTGGAGTAACAAGAAAGATGGGGTAGGGGGAAAAGGTAGAAGTGGGGAACAAGGGAGAAGATAAACAATAACGTTTCTACTAGGGCGTGAGACAATTTGGGTTGTTCAAGTAGAGTAACAAGAAAGATGTGGAGTGAGGAAGAAGGTAGAGCTGGGGAACAAGGGAGAAGACAAACAAAAATGTTCCTACTAGGTCGTGAGACAATTCAGGTGGTGCAAGTGCTGTAAGAAGAAAGGTGGGGAGGGGGGAGAAGGTAGAGGTGGGGAACAGGTGAGACAACAAACAATAACATTCATACTCGGTCGTGAGACGATTCGGGTTGTGTAAGTGCCGTAACAAGAAAGATGGGGAGGAGGGAGAAGGTAGAGGTGGGGAACAGGGGAGAAGACAAAAAATAAAATTCCTACCACGTCATGAGATAATTCAGGTTCTGCAAGTGTAGTAACAAGAAAGATGGTGTGGTGGGTAGAGGTGCGGAACAGGGAAGAAGACAAACAATAACATTCCTACTAGCACGTGAGACGATTAGAGTTCTGCAAGTGCCGTAACAAGAAAGATGGGGAGAAGGGAGAAGGTAGAGGTGGGGAACAGGGGTGAGGACAAACAATAATGTTCCTACTAGGATGTGAGACAATTCGAGTCGTGCAAGTGCTGTAAAAAGAAAGATGGGCAGGGGGGAGAAGGGAGATTTGGCAACAGGGGACAAGACAAAAAATATCGTTCCTACTGGGTCATGAGAATATTTGGGTTGTGCAAGTAGAGTAACAAGAAAGATGTGTTGTGGGGGAGAAGGTAGAGCTGGAGAACAAGGGAGAAGACAAACAATAACGTCCTACTAGATCGTGAGACAATTTGGGTCGTGCAAGTGGCATAAAAAGAAAGATAGGGTGGGGGAGAAGGTAGAGGTGGGGAACAGGGGAGAAGACAAACAATAACATTCATACTAGGTCGTGAGACAATTCCGGTTGTGCAAGTGCCGTCAAACGAAAGTAGGGGAGGGGGGAGAAGGTAGAGGTGGGGAACATGGGAGAAGACAAACAGTAACATTCATACTAGGTCGTGAGACAATTCGGGTTGTGCAAGTGCCGCAACAAGAGGTAGAAGTGGGGAACTGGGGAGAAGACAATCAATAACGTTCCTACTAGATCGTGAGACAATTTGGGTCATGCAAGTGGAGTAACAAGAAAGTTTGGGTGGGGGATAGAGTTGCGGAACAGGGGAGAAGACAAACAATAACGTTCCTACTAGGTCGTGAGACAATTTGGGTTTTGCAAGTGCCGTCAAAAGAAAGTAGGGCAGCGGGGAGAAGGTAGAGGTGGGGATCAGGGGAGAAGACAAACAGTAACATTCATACTAGGTCGTGAGACGATTCGGGTTGTGCAAGTGCCGTAACAAGAGGTAGAAGCGGGGAACTGGGGAGAAGACAAACAATAACAGTCCTACTAAATAGTGAGACAATTTGGGTTGTGCAAGTGCCATAACAAGAAAGATGGGGTGGTGGGTAGAGGTGCGGAACAGGGGAGAACACAAACAATAACGTTCCTACTAGGTCGTGAGACAATTGAGATTGTGCAAGTTCCGTAAAAAGAAAGATGGGCAGGGGAGGAGAAAGTAGAGGTGGGGAACGGGGGAGAAGACAAACAATAATGTCGCAACTAGAGCGTGAGACAATTTGGGTTGTGCAAGTGCCGTCAAAAGAACGATGAGGATGGGGGGAGAAGGTAGAGGTGGGGAACAGGGGAGAAGACAAACCATCGTGTTCGTACTAGGTCGTGAGACGATTTGGGTTGTGCAAGTGCCGTAAAAAGAAATATGGGGAGTGGAGGGGAAGATAGAGGTGGGGGACAGGGGAGAAGACAAAGAATAACGTTCCTACTAGATTGTGAGAAAATTTGGGTTGTGAAAATGCCGTAACAAGAAAGAAGGGGTGGGGAGTAGAGGTGCGGAATAGGGGAGAAGACAAACTAACGTTCCTACTAGGTCATGAGACAATTCGGGTTGTGCAAGTGCCATAAAAATAAAGATGGGCAGGGGGGGAGAAGGTAGAGGTGGGGAGCAGGGGAGAAGACAATCAAAAATGTTCCTACTAGGTCATGAGACAATTCGGGTTGTGCACGTGCCATAAAAAGAAAGATGGGAGGGGGGATAAGGTAGAGGTTATGAACAGGGGAGAAGACAAACAATAACATTCCTACTAGGTCGTGAGACAATACAGGTCGTGAAAGTCCCCTAAGAAGAAAGATTGGAAGGGGGGGCTAGAGCTGAGGAACAGGGGAGAAGACAAACAATAACGTTCCTACTAGGTCGTGATACAATTTGGGTCGTGCAAGTGCTGTATAAAGAAAGATAGGGGTGGGGGAGAAGGTAGAGGTGGGGAAGAGGGGAGAAGAAAAATAATAACGTTCCTACTAGTTCATGAGACACTTTGGGTCCTGCAAGTACCATAACAAGAAAAGTGGGGAGGGGAGGATAAGGTAGAGGTGGGGAACAGGAGAGAAGACAAACAATAATGTTGCTACTAGGTCGTGAGACAATTCGGGTCGTACAAGTGCCATAAAAAGAAAGAAGGGGAGGGGTGAAAAGGTAGAAGTGGGGAACAAGGGAGAACACAAATAATAATGTTTCTACTAGGTCATGAGACGACTGGGGTTGTGCAAGTGGAGTAACAAGAAAGATGGGGTAGGGGGAGAAGGTAAATGTGGGGAACAGGGGAGAAGACAAATAATAACGTTCCTACTAGGTCGTGAGACAATTTGGGTTATTCAAGTAGAGTAACAACAAAGATGTGGGGTGGGGGAGAAGGTAGAGCTGGGAACAAGGGAGAAGACAAACAATAATGTTCCTACTAGGTCGTGGGACAATTTGAGTTGTGCAAGTGGCGTAAAAAGAAAGATTGGTGGGGGAGATGGTAGAGGTGGGGAACAGGGGAGAAGACAAACCATAACGTTCATACGAGGTCGTTGGACAATTCGGGTCGTGCAAGTGGAGTAACAAGAAAGATGGGGTGGTGGGTAGAGGTGCGAACAGGAGAGAAGACAAACAATAATGTTCCCACTAGGTCATGAGACACTTTGGGTCGTGCAAGTGCTGTAACAAGAAAGATCGGGAGAGGGGAGAAGGTAGAAGTGGGGAACAGAAGAGAAGACAAAATATAACATTCCTACTAGGTCATGTGACAATTTGGGTCGTGCAAGTGGAGTAACAATAAAGATGGGAAGGGAGGGAGAAGGTAGAGGTGGGTATTAGGGGAGAAGACAAACAATAACATTCCTACTAGGTCGTGAAACAATTTGGGTCGTGCAAGAGGAGTAACAAAAAAGATGGGGTAGGGGGAGAAGGTAGATGTGGGGAACAGGAGAGAAGACAAACAATAACGTCCTACTAGGTCGTGAGGCAATTCAGGTCGTGCAAGTGGCGTAAAAAGAAAGATGGGTTGGGGGAGAAGGTAGAGGTAGGGAACAGGGAAGAAGACAAACAATAACATTCATACTAGGTCGTGAGTCAGTTCGGGTCATGCAAGTGGAGTAACAAGAAAGATGGGGTGGGGGTAGAGGTGTGGAACAGGGGCGAAGACAAACAATAACGTTCCTACTAGGTCGTGAGACAATTCGGGTCATGCAAGTGCCATAACAAGAAAGATGGGAGGGGGGAGAAGAGAGAGGTGGGGAACAGGGGAGAAGAAAAACAATAACGTTCCTACTAGGTCGTGAGACAATTCGGGTCGTGCAAGTGCCGTAACAAGAAAGATGGGAGGGGGCAGAAGGTAGAGGTGGGGAACAGAGGAGAAGACAAGCAATAGCGTTCCTACTAGGTCATGAGACAATTCCGGTCATGCAAGTGCCCTAAAAAGAAAGATGGGGAGGGGGGGAAAGGTAGAGGTGTGGACCAGGGGAGAAGACAAACAAAAACATTCCTACTAGGGTGTGAGACAATTCGGGTCATGCAAGTGCCATAACAGGAAAGATGGTTAGGGGAGGAGAAGGTAGAGGTGCAGAACAGGGGAGAAGACAAACAATAACGTTCCTACTAGGTCATGAGACAATTTGGGTGGTGCAGTGCAGTAAAAAGAAAGATGGGAAGGGGGGAAAGATAGAGATGGTGGACCATCTGAGAAGACAAACAATAATGTTTCTGCTAGGTCATGAGACAATTAGGGTCCTGCAAGTGCCATAACAAGAAAGATGGGGAGGAGAAGATAGAGGTGGGAAACAGGGAAGAAGACAAACAATAACATTCCTAATAGGTCATGAGACAATTTGGGTCCTGCAAGTGCCGTAAAAAGAAAGGTGTGGAGGGGAGGAGAAGGTAGAGGTGGGGAACAGGGGAGAAGACAAACAATAAAGTTACTATTAGGTCGTGAGACAATTCGAGTTGTGCAAGTGCCGTTACAAGAAAGATGGGGAGGAGGGAGAAGGTAGAGGTGGGGAACAGGGGAGAGGACAAACAATAATGTTCCTACTAGGTCATGAGACAATTTGGGTTGTGCAAGTGCCATAAAAAGAAAGATGAGTGGGGGGCTGGAGGGGAGGAGAAGGTAGGGGGTCGAGGGGAGAAGACAGACAATAATGTTTCTACTAGCTCGTGAGACAATTCGGGTCATACAAGTGCTGTAAAATGAAAGATGGGGAGGGGGGAAAAGGTAGAGGTGGGGAACAGGGGAGAACAGAAACAATAACGTTCATACTAGGTCATGAGACAATTCGGGTCATGCAAGTGCTGTAACAAGCAAGATGGGGAGGGGGAGAAGGTAGAGGTGGGAAACAGGAGAGATGACAAAATATAACATTCCTACTACGTCGTGAGACAATTCAGGTTGTGCAAGTGCCGTAACAAGAAAGATGGGGAGTGGAGGCGAAGGTAGATATGGGGAACAGGGGAGAAGACCAAAAATAACGTTCCTACTAGGTCGCGAGACAATTCGGGTTGTGCAAATGCTGTAAAAAGAAAGATGGGGATGGGGGAGAAGGTAGAGGTGGTGAACAGGGAAGAAGACAAACAATAACGTTTCTACTAGGTCGTAAGACAATTTGGGTTGTGCAAGTGCTGTAAAAAGAAAGATGGGGAGGAGGAGAAGGGAGAGGTGGCAAACAGGGGAGAAGACAAACAATAACGTTTCTACTAGGTTGTGAGACAATTCGGGTTGTGCAAGTGGAGTAACAAGAAAGATGGGGTAGGGGGAAAAGGTAGAGGTGGGGAACATGGGAGAAGATAAACAATAACGTTCCTACTAGGGCGTGAGACAATTTGGGTTGTTGAAGTAGAGTAACAAGAAAGATGTGGAGTGGGGGAGAAGGTAGAGCTGGGGAACAAGGGAGAAGACAAACACAAATGTTCCTACTAGGTTGTTAGACAATTTGGGTCGTGCAAGTGCTGTAAGAAGAAAGATGGGGTGGGGGGAGAAGGTAGAGGTGGGGAACAGGGGAGAAGACAAAAAATAACATTCCTACTACATCGTGAGATAATTCAGGTTGTGCAAGTGGAGTAACAAGAAAGATGGTGTGGTTGGTAGAGGTGCGGAACAGGGAAGAACACAAACAATAACATTCCTACTAGCACGTGAGACAATTTGGGTCGTGCAAGTGCTGTAAAAAGAAAGGTGTGGAGGGGAGGAGAAGGTAGAGGTGGGGAACAGGGGAGAAGACAAACAATAAAGTTACTATTAGTTCGTGAGACAATTCGAGTTGTGCAAGTGCCGTTACAAGAAAGATGGGGAGGAGGGAGAAGGTAGAGGTGGGGAACAGGGGAGAGGACAAACAATAATGTTCCTACTAGGTCATGAGACAATTTGGGTTGTGCAAGTGCCATAAAAAGAAAGATGAGTGGGGGGCTGGAGGGGAGGAGAAGGTAGGGGGTCGAGGGGAGAAGACAGACAATAATGTTTCTACTAGCTCGTGAGACAATTCGGGTCATACAAGTGCTGTAAAATGAAAGATGGGGAGGGGGAAAAGGTAGAGGTGGGGAACAGGGGAGAACAGAAACAATAACGTTCATACTAGGTCATGAGATAATTCGGGTCATGCAAGTGCTGTAACAAGCAAGATGGGGAGGGGGGAGAAGGTAGAGGTGGGAAACAGGAGAGATGACAAAATATAACATTCCTACTACGTCGTGAGACAATTCAGGTCGTGCAAGTGCCGTAACAAGAAAGATGGGGAGTGGAGGCGAAGGTAGATATGGGGAACAGAGGAGAAGACCAAAAATAACGTTCCTACTATGTCGCGAGACAATTCGGGTTGTGCAAATGCTGTAAAAAGAAAGATGGGGATGGGGGAGAAGGTAGAGGTGGTGAACAGGGAAGAAGACAAACAATAACGTTTCTACTAGGTCGTAAGACAATTTGGGTTGTGCAAGTGCTGTAAAAAGAAAGATGGGGAGGAGGAGAAGGGAGAGGTGGCAAACAGGGGAGAAGACAAACAATAACGTTTCTACTAGGTTGTGAGACAATTCGGGTTGTGCAAGTGGAGTAACAAGAAAGATGGGGTAGGGGGAAAAGGTAGAGGTGGGGAACATGGGAGAAGATAAACAATAACGTTCCTACTAGGGCGTGAGACAATTTGGGTTGTTCAAGTAGAGTAACAAGAAAGATGTGGAGTGGGGGAGAAGGTAGAGCTGGGGAACAAGGAAGAAGACAAACACAAATGTTCCTACTAGGTTGTTAGACAATTTGGGTCGTGCAAGTGCTGTAAGAAGAAAGATGGGGTGGGGGGAGAAGGTAGAGGTGGGGAACAGGGGAGAAGACAAAAAATAACATTCCTACTACATCGTGAGATAATTCAGGTTGTGCAAGTGGAGTAACAAGAAAGATGGTGTGGTTGGTAGAGGTGCGGAACAGGGAAGAACACAAACAATAACATTCCTACTAGCACGTGAGACAATTTGGGTCGTGCAAGTGCTGTAAAAAGAAAGGTGGGGAGGGGGGAGAAGGTAGAGGTGGGGAACAGGGGAGACAACAAACAATAACATTCGTACTCGGTCGTGAGACGATTCGGGTTGTGCAAGTGTCGTAACAAGAAAGATGGGGAGGAGAGAGAAGGTAGAGGTGGGGAACAGGGGAGAGGACAAACAATAATGTTCCTACTAGGATGTGAGACAATTCGGGTCGTGCAAGTGCTATAAAAACAGAGATGGGCAGGGGGGAGAAGGGAGAGGTGGCAACAGGGGACAAGACAAAAAATATCGTTCCTACTACATCGTGAGACAGTTCGGGTTGTGCAAGTGCTGTAAAAAGAAAGATGGGTGGGGGGCTGGAGGGTAGTAGAAGGTAGGGGGGTAGGGGATATGACAACAATAGAGTTCCTCCTAGGTCGTGAGACAATTCGGATATTGCAAGTGCGGTAACAAAAACGCTGGGGAGTGGAGGGGAGGAGAAGGTAGGTGGGAACAGGGCAGTAGACAAACATGACTGAACAACATCTGGTCAGCCGGAAAACCCAGCGGTCAGCAGATGTTTCTGCCCGCCCATATTCTCACCACTACCAACAGGGTGCACAACCGCTCACAATGACCAACACAGGTGCACACTCCCCTGTTGGTACAACGCCAGACAACCGCCCAACATTCATTGTTGCCTGGAGGACAACCATGTCCACGAGACTAGTTGCAGATCACCAATTATTCTCATGGCATGTAGCTCAGCGCTCTGATGGAATGCCATTATCGGGCAACGAAGGCGGGCATGGAATACCAACATCGGGCAACGAAGGCGGAAGCGGGCATGGAATACCAAAATCGGGCAACGAAGGTGGGCATGGAATACCAACATCGGGCAACGAAGGCGGAAGCGGGCATGGAATACCAACATCGGGCAACGAAGGTGGGCATGGAATACCAATATCGGGCAACGAAGGCGGGCAATTAAGGCGGGCCCGTATTTCAGCTCAGGACCACTGCAAAAAGACTGATGAAATAAGCCCCGCCCACACAGGCTCATCTGTGGAGGAAAGGGGAGCATTTTCCATCTATTTGGAGCCAGAAACACACGCAACCATTTGTGGGCGAGAGCAACAAGGAGCACGTGTTGCATCCATGTTTTACTGCAGGCTACTCTTGCCATAATGTACATACCCTGCGCAGTGCATTTTAACTGCACACGCCCATGGGTGCACACTGCACAGGCAATGTTAACAAAACAAAGGCCACGACAGAGGCAACACCAACCTGACAACTTCAAACTGGCCGCTCATCACAACTGCACTATGAATAACAACACATTAAATGATCTTGACCTGCGTACATTATAGTCTCACGTATAACAGACCCATACCACACACGCTGCAATATCATACCGTATTTCTTTCCACGTTCTAGTGGCCCATTGCAACTCTACCTCCTGCAAGATAAACGGGCTTAGTGTGCCTTGACAGTGCCTAAGAACTCTGCTAGCACACCAGGCGCCTCGAAGCTGCTAGGAGCTCCTCCCACTGGATGCATGTCACACCTCGAGCATCCGGCTTTTAATACCATACACCCTAAGACGTTGTTTACTCCTTGAATGCAGCAGATCCCCAACATCTGCAAGACCATTAACATTAGGGATGTACATATCCTCCTTGTATTCCACACTGTACGCCCATAGAGCCACAGACCAATCCGTGTAGCCGGTAAAATGGCTCAGCGGGTTAAGTGCTCGTTGCTGTGATATGCATATGATCTGCAGGTCGCAGATTCAAATCCTGGCAAGTTTGACTCATCCTTTCGTCCTTCTGAGGTTGATGAAGTGAGTACACATTTCGATTGGGTAACAATAAAAATAATAATGCATATATATATGCCCTTTGGAAAGTGCCATATAAATACATTATTATAAATTGCTCGCTTATTGCGGGGAAGCACATACAACCTTCTTGGGTCCAACTGCTTGAAGGCTTCGTCTGAGGGGCGGGGCGGGGCGGAGGGGAGGGGCGCTCTGTCTTCCCCCACCAGAGTGCTCTAGAGTCTACCTCTGGTCTCCTCCTTTCATCAGCTCATTGCCAGCAATGTTCAAGAAGTCCATGGAGTGCACAGAGCCTCAGGTAAGTTCAGAGGTAAGTCCTTTATTCGTTAGGAGCTTAAGGCAAGCTACTATATAGATATAGGACCCACTGGACCCCTCCCCCCAGGTGACTGTCATGGCTGGAACATTCAGGGGCAATACATGTCATCACACATACTCTCTGACATCACGCTCACTCGGTATCACACAATCAGCGACAGGGGCAAGGAGAGGCCATATGCGTGGATATATTTCTAGAAAAGTCGATGGATTGTTAATATCCACACATGAGAAGGCCATTTATAAGCAGTCTGACAAGACTGATACGTTTAGAGACATTCGGGGATCATTTTGTGAGACATATGGGTAATATGTCAACTATGTACCAATATTATTATTTGTGCAGTTGTTTCCTCTTCTCATTTGTTCCCTTATCTCTCCCCTTTTTCTTCTTACTTTATTTTATTTCTAATTTCATTTTGCTGAGTTCCTATTTGATTGATAATTGTGGTTGTTGTTCTGTAATCCTGCTTTGATTGTTCGGAATGTAATGTTGTCATGTACCATTTGTTGTTTATGCTATATAAAACAAATCATTTTGAGCAAACTACCAACAAAAAAAATCGAAAAGACGATTCATTCTAACACGATTTAATTGTGTCTGGACATGAGAAAATCGTCAGCGGACCGTTCCAGATAAGCCCGGCTCTGTTGGGAGGAATTTCGCCTGTTAAAATGTCTGCCAACAACTGGTCCGAACTTCAGACTTCTGACTTGATTCACAAAACCAATCGGGTGTCATTGACTGCCCGAAAAGCATATGCATGTTACAAAGCCTGATCAATAATTGCCCACTTACACCCCACTTTGGTGGTCTTATGTGGTGTTACCATACGCCATAGAAAGGGTAGGACGCCAGACAGGAAAACACACTTTTAAAAAACTGTTGCCTATCAATCTAAAAAGGCTTTGCACTGCAAATCCCTTTTCAGTCCACACATCTGTAAAGACTTTCAAACCTAACATTATTTCCAGGAAGACAGGTTTTCGCTCAAGCCTTTGAGAAGGCTTTGAACGTTTGTGAATGCACGTGAGGTTACGATTTTTTGGGCCTAATTCATGGAACTCTAAAGCACTTTGCAAAGTCATTTTGTACTGCAATAGTACTCTTTACACTGCGCTAAATGGGCCTAAAGCCCAGTTCAAAGAGTACTTTTGCAGTGCAAAGTGACTTTGCTCTGCAAAAATACACTTTGCACTGCTCTGTGAATCTGGGTGTTTGATGGCAGTGCAAAGTCACTTTGCACCACGCTAAAAGTTCCATGAATCAGGCCCGTGGGGCGTGATTTATGGATGTTTTTGCACGACACCAAGTGACTTTTCACCGGTGCAAAGTCACGTTGCATGGCAAAAAAACACTTTGCACTGTTCCATGAATCAGGGTGTTTGTTGGCAGATCAAAGTCACCAAATTTGCACCGTGCAAATAATTCCATGAATCGGGCCCTTTCTTGGTTCTACGCCCATCATTTCCAGACAGGACCAAGGGAACGGCCGGAGTTACTAGTCTACTTCTGCTGCCTTTATGCTCTGTCAGGACACGCACAAGTGCATAAGCTGACACTGACGCCTGGCTGACAAGGGTGTACACCTGTTTGCGAATCGTGATTAATGAATAGGTGTCAATCATTTCGCCAGGAGTGAGTTTGACTTACTCCATGAAACAAGCTTTTGCAAATTGGAGCTAAACTTTGCAGAGAAAGAAATCTAAATCTATCGGTGAAGAATCTGTAAAGTTAGGACTGGACGCTTCCAAAATATACAAACATCTATCAAATAAAGAAGCGGAAGCCCTTGGTCACAACCGGAGACGTTTTTATGGGTGGGCAAAAGGGGCACTTGCCCAGGGCCCCCAACTTGGAAGGGGCCCCACAAGGCTGACTGATCTAAAGTAGTAAGATGCCTTTGTTCACCAGACTTAAATAGCACACATCAGGATATTTGATGGCATGGTGCTGAGGCTTTAAACCTATTGCCTGTCTGTTTTGGCAAGTACATTCTGCCTCGATCAATACATCATGTAATGCTTTCTGTGTTCACTATGGTATATATAGTTTGTGTGTTCGTCCCTTGCGTCAAAACTTCTGTAGCATTCTTTCCTTCCTGTGGGAATTATGTTGATCATGTGCAATTGCAATGTATATTGGTAAATTGAGTGCCACAATGGTTCAGAGGTTAGCTTGGTGCTCAGTGTCTTAAGCGCTCATTGCAGAGATATGTGTTCCTGTGCAAGATTAGAATAGCACATTCCTGTGAGGCTGGCTGGGCATTTCCTATGTCTGAAATGTATAAACCTGCCTGCGTATGTGGTCTTGCAGCACAACGGGTGCTATTATCAGCAATGTACCTGCACCAGATAGGGGTTGCTATAAAAACGAACATGTCATCCTTCTTCTGAAGGTCTAGAAATTGGTTTGTTCAGATGGGGTGTTGTAAAACCTAGGAAATCACCTCCAACGATGAGCATAAACAGTTAGTCCAAGAGAGAAATTAGTATCCACATTTGGAACCAAAGCATTCCTGCGTGTATCCTGGCTTTGCCAGCAGACAATACAGTGATCCTGGTCACATCATATAATATCTCCTACATTACTGTACTGTGTTCTGTGGCATCGTTTAGCCCATTACTTGATCATTCTTCTTATGTAGGCCATTTGAGTGGAAGGGGTGGTAGACAGAAGGGAGCGGACCAGATGTTGCAGGACTCGGGCAAGCATATTTTAAAGTCTGCTCATTTGACACAAAAAACACTTTGCATTTTTGTAAAAGTCAAAGGTTTTTCTGCAATTTCACAAGACAGTGTTTTGGAACTATGTAAAACTTTAAAATACAAAAGATCAACCCACATTAAATCACACTGTTTGGTAGGCTGGTACTTGGATAGTTCTCTTGATGATGGAGAAAAATGAAGCTAGAATCATTGTGTTACACCCTTATATAATATTTTGTTTTTTTAAATTGTCATGTTTGGTAATGTGCTGCGTGTACTTTCCAAGTCAGTTTTATAAAATGAGATTATTTTAGTTCATGGTATGAACTGGCGATGAAAGTGTTTAATGCAGAAATTGCAGCGTTAGCACATATCCCACATTCACCCCCTTAACCAGTGTGCGTAATGCTGGGCATCTCATTTAATCTTGTATTGCCTAGCCTCTTGAAATTGCCAGTCTCTAAACCTTTCAAAATTGTCCGCCCTTCAGAGTGATTTCCTTCTCAGGGTCTGAGCTTCAAAACTGCCTCACTCATGGTTTCACTGGCTATAGTGGTGATTCCACTATAATATTGAGCATTGATAAATTGCTCACCACAGGCACTTCATTCTTTTGATCTCTAATGGCAACACTATTTGAAAACCATGTCCCACTTATAATCTCAGTCTGTCTGGATACATACACCTTCCTGATAGCTTCTAATCTGCATCCACCATCCAACCTCTGGTATGTATAGCATTCTCCTTACTTCCAATTGGTCTCCTCTATTAACGCTTGAGCACCTTTGGGTTCTGTGAGGCAGCAAATGTGAGTTCTGTCTATTCCGGATTACATGTACCTTTCACAAACAGTCCTGCATAAATACTACAGGCTGCATACTTTCCTGGATTCTATTGATAAAAAGTCTCCTGAGTATATGGTAGAACAGAAGCAACCTCTTTGTAGACTGATAAGGTTGGCCTTCAAATGGTACCTGTTTATCATTCAGATTAGAGCAAGAATGAAGATGGACTTAAAGGGAGTAAACATGCTTATTTTTAATGCTGTGAGGCAGCCAATGGGTTGTGATTGCGGCGGGGGCAGGGCATATTCTTGATCACTTAATTCCTTTGGTTTGGTGCAGGGGGGGCCCAAAGATGTCTGTGCTCAGGGCCCCAAATGTGCTTAAGATTGTCCTGGTCACAACATGCACAAGTTGTTGTGGCCCTCTAACATATGGAGTGATAGAAAACTGTGGCTCCATCCATGTAAGAATGGCTAAATTAAAGCCTCTAGGAAAGCTTTCTTTTATTAGAACAACACGTGTGTTCTGCATGATCTACTGTAAACCATTTGAAATGCATTCAAAATGAGAGTTTTTTTTAACTTGGAAGGTTATTACTTGTATTTTGGTTCAGCAAAAAATACATTCCTTTTGGCTGGATATTTTCGAAAGAGTAAACTTTGCATTAGGAACATCAGTTTCTATGACAACAGAACTAATAATATTAGGAATGACGCAAGCACAGGAGCTAAAAACAGAAAATAAATGCTGCATGTCGAGAGGCAAAATAGTTGAAAAAACATTGATAATGATGTTGAAAAAATAAGATTTTTGGGGGGAAATCGCTAATTGTGTGGTTGAGAAACGTTTGCTAGCGTTGCACGAGAAGGTGCATTTTAAAAAACACAGAACCTATCTATCTCGGTTTCAGGAATAAACACGTAATAATGATCACCTGGAGACGACTTACGGACCCGATCGAAACAAAGGCACTTCTGGAGGGCTTACAGTATCCAGTATAGACGAGGGGGGGGTTAGAGGGGGAGGGTGGGATTGTAGCGATAAAGTTATTAGCAATCAGTCATTAGCCAAAAGTGTGATTATGCTGCAAAAAAAGGGTGACAAGATATCCCGGTTTTGCCGGCACTGTCCCGGAATTGAACCCTCTGTTCAGAGAGTTTTTTAAATGTTAAATGTTAATGTTAAAGGTATTTGTACCGCGCACCGTCACCAACGGAATTGGTCCCCAGGCGCTCTGGCGGATCTGTAAATGATAAGGGGGGGATCGGTTAGTAGGGTGAAGAGGGAGTAGGATAGTGAGAGGAGTGGTGTTCTGTTGGCAGCTTCAACTCGGTGTACACCGGGTGCTGAGCTTTGGTGCGGGTATTGGATCGGTGTCAGTCCGCGTGTGCTGTTGTTCCGGCTTATGTGTTGTTGCAGTGTTGTGAGGTGCGTGCGGCTTGTTGTGCGAGAGATGGTTGTGTGAGTTTTTTGAGTGAGATAAGTATGCAGAGTTTGAGCTTACATTGGTTAGTGGGTTACATGACCTTTAGCATGCTGACATTCACAGTTTTGTCTAAGTGTGGCACTTGTTGGCCTTCACATGTGGGCATGCCAACATTCACAGTATTTTCTAGGTGCGGCGCAGGCTAGTGTTTAGAAATCTGTCTAGGTGTGGGCATGCTAACAATCCTAACTTAATCTGGATGTGGCGCAGGCTGGTGTTCACAATTCTGAGTGTTGCACCTGCTATCATTCAAGTTTCGTCTAAGCGCGGGCATGTTATCCTTCAATCAATCGTATCTAGATGCGACGCAGGCCAATTGTCCACAATTCTAAGTTTGGCCTGTGCTAGTCTTCACATTTAGCGTAGGTGCGGGCATGCTAATATTCAGAGTCCTATCTAAATGCGACGCAGGCTAATATTCACAAATCTAAGTGTGGGCATGTTGACATTCAAGTTTCATCTGAGTGCGGGCATGCTAACATTCAAGGTCCTATCTAGATGCGACGCAGGCCAGTATTCACAATTCTATCCAAGTGCGGGCATGCCAACATTCAAAGTTCCATCCAGATGCGACGCAGGCCAATGCTAATATTCACAATTCTATCTAAATGCATCTGCCTGTCTGGATATGGTCCGTCCGGTACGTACGAAAAGTAAATGCATGTCATTTGACGGCAGCTAGGGGTACCAGCTTCTACCCCTGGCAAACTTCTTGCTATGCCTGGTACTGCCTCTGTGACCCATGGCCTAAAGCCCTACACATTTCTACCCTGATTCATGGAATTATTTGCGTGGTAAATCGGGACTTTCCGCACCAAACCACATGCGCAACTCAGTTTCTAGATTCACATGTGTACCGGAAAATGAAAATGTTTACGATACGTGATACGCATGTTGAAGGGGTGCTGGGAATAGTTATGGGCGAACATACTCAACACTCCCACCGGGGTGCTGACCTGGTTGGAGTGGTTTGCAGGCCGTTTTTCCAGGCTGTTTTTCCAAGATGCATTGCTACACGCGCAAGGAGTGCGCAAAGGTCTGTTTCCCTGGCTGTAATGGCTCTGCGTGTTGGCTTGTCCTGTGCGTTCCGGACGCAACTTGAGCATGGGGTTACTTTTCGTGGGCAATTCCATGAATATGCATGGCGCGCAGATTTTCTTATGCGCAACGGCCCATGCAGGTGTGTTCTCGGCGTGCAGGCTTTGCGGGATATATGCACACTTTTTTTATGAATAGGGCTCTTAGATATCAAAGAAGGATTTATTGCACAGTGAAAAAGTCTGTTGGCCTGAAATAAATCGCTTTGCGTTTAGCCCAATTCCCCTTCTAAAAATGACTGCTTATGTGGTGCGAGCCACTGCCATACGTGATTCCTGACGAAGGCATACTGTGCCCATTTGCATAAAGAAATTACACATTTTCACAATAGCACTTGTCATTGCATCTTCAAAATGATTCTTATGAGGGAAACTCTATTCAGATGTGTATGTTTTCTCTCTCTCTCTTTCTTTGTGTGTGTGTGTGTGTGTGTGCTATCTCTGTGTTTGATGTTTATGTGTGGCACTTCATTGTAAACTGTGCAAAAACCTTTTTCTATGGACTTCTAAACATGTTTAAAATGTTCATTCTTTATGTAGAAATGGATGGGCATAGTTCAGTGAGTTGCGTGACTGCATCTCATTATTGTGTTTCACCAGCACCCCATCACAATCATACTCGTTTTGCTCAACAGGTTATAGGGTTCATGAAAGGTTTCTTTTATATTTTCAGATTTATTTAGATGTGATTTGATGCTTCTCATATCTACTTTATTAAACACAGATCTGTCTGCACATGAAAGAGCAAATTGCAAACTTAGTATGCTGGTGCAAAATTAAAGATGAGAGGGTCAGAGATGTGGCCTCCACTTGGAGACAGTGAAATAGACACAAGTCCTGGCTTCCTCACCTGTCAAACCTGAGTGATCCTGGGCAAATAATTTACGTCACGAGGTCTCTTTTTCCCTAACTTCGTAAATTGAGCTCGCTAAAAGTGAGTCTGTTTTATAATATATGATATGATAGGTTGTTTATAATGCACGTAATACCCAGAGGTTTCTAAGCGCAGACCCCGGGATCGAACCTTTGTTGCTCCGTGTTGTCTTGATTCCAAGGCGAGCAAATTGCCGCTGAGCTATCCTCCCGAGCGAAGCAACAAGAAATCAAACAAGCTGACCCGTGTATCCAGAATGTCAGCCTTTTCCTAGCATAAGGTTACAGTGCTTGGGCGAGTGAGTCTGCACTGGGCAATGAACACAGCACTTGAGCTTGTGAGGCTGCAGCCCCCATACGATGATTGTACAGGGTGCATGAGACTTAAACTGGTATAAAATGACACTGTAGGTTACACAAGGTTGCATGTGGCATTCCATAGCAGTGCCTGGCATGCGAGGAGGCATTTAGCATATTATGGATGTACTTGGCATGGGATATCTTTAGCAGATATAATATGCCAGTGAATGGACATCAGAGGACATACTGGCATAAGAAATCAGTTTTCCTGGCCCATGATGGTTCTACCTGGTGCGCCCATGTGTGTCGCGAGTGCCCCTATTACATATTGAGACATCATCCTGGTTACATATGGTTCAAAACTAAAATATTATTTCCTCTGCTTTAGTATGCTTTGTTATTTTATTAAATGTACACTTATTGTAGGATTTTCTTGAACATTTGCAAACCCTCTTCCTGTGATGTCACTACGGAAAAAGGTCATTTGTTATCACTTCTGGTAATGCTGTAGTGGGCAAAGGTTATGTGATGTCCCTTCCTGTGATGTCATCAAGCATGTGCTGTCACTTCTGCTACCCCAGGGCATCCCAGGGAAAGGAGAGTGACTATAATTCCCGGCACCTCGCTGCTTTACCAACATTTATACATCAAATAAAGGTTATCATAGCTTGTGATGCACATGTAAGCCATCGAGGGCTGGACTTGAGCCCCACACCTGTCAGTCAGCAGCCACATGTATTAGCAGGCTACACGGACTGCACAGGAAAGTGCGTCATAGCAAGGCCCGAAATTGCAATCAGAGCAAAAGTGCCTCTGTTTCGAACATGATCACAGTCACAGCTAAATCCGCACAGTTGATATCCCGGGGAAAAACTGGAATCCCCTCCACCCCCAACAGCTTTTCCCACTAATGAAGTGTAGGCATGGTCGCCACTGCCACATTGAAGTCCTTTTATTTTGTTTTAAATCTGATCACCCAAGCCAAAAAGAAGAAAGAAAATTGAACTAAAAATCTTTTAGTGCTTCCCACCGAGTAATGGACGCCCAGCGGCTAAACTAGTGTAGACCGTTTACTCTTTCCGCAAGCTCAGGAGGAGCCATAGGGGTGCAGGGGAGAAAGCAGAAGAGCTGTGGACGAGCAAGTGAGGGAGTGGAGGCCTGCACCAGGGGATGCATGTGGCCATAGGGGTGCAGGGGAGAAAGCAGAAGAGCTGTGGACGAGCAAGTGAGGGAGTGGAGGTCTGCAGCAGGGGGATGCATGTGGCCATAGGGGTGCAGGGGAGAAAGCAGAAGAGCTGTGGATGAGAAAGTGAGGGAGTGGAGGCCTGCACCAGGGGATGCATGTGGCCATAGGGGTGCAGGGGAGAAAGCAGAAGAGCTGTGGACGAGCAAGTGAGGGAGTGGAGGTCTGCAGCAGGGGGATGCATGTGGCCATAGGGGTGCGGGGGAGAAAGCAGAAGAGCTGTGGATGAGAAAGCGAGGGAGTGGAAGCCTGCAGCAGGGGGAGGCATGTGGCCATAGGGGTGCAGGGGAGAAAGCAGAAGAGCTGTGGACGAGCAAGTGAGGGAGTGGGGGTCTGCAGCAGGGGGATGCATGTGGCCATAGGGGTGCAGGGGAGAAAGCAGAAGAGCTGTGGACGAACAAGTGAGAGCGTGGAGAACGCAGAAGAGCTGTGGATGAGCAAGTGAGGGAGTGGAGGCCTGCACCAGGGGGGTGCATGTGGCCATAGGGGTGCAGGGGAGAAAGCAGAAGAGCTGTGGACGAGCAAGTGAGGGAGTGGGGGTCTGCAGCAGGGGGATGCATGTAGCCATAGGGGTGCAGGTGAGAAAGCAGAAGAGCTGTGGACGAACAAGTGAGGGAGTGGAGGCCTACACCAGGGGGATGCATGTGGCCATAGGGGTGCAGGGGAGAAAGCAGAAGAGCTGTGGACGAGCAAGTGAGGGAGTGGGGGTCTACAGCAGGGGGATGCATGTGGCCATAGGGGTGCAGGGGAGAAAGAAAAAGAGCTGTGGACGAACACGTGAGGGAGAGGAGAATGCAGAAGAGCTGTGGATGAGCAAGTGAGGGAGTGGAGGCATGCATCAGGGGAATGCATGTGGCCATAGGGGTGCAGGGGAGAAAGCAGAAGAGATGTGGATGAGCAAGTGAGGGAGTGGAGGCCTGCAGCAGGGGGATGCATGTGGCCAAAGCGGTGCAGGGGAGAAAGCAAAAGAGCTGTGGATGAGCAAGTGAGGGAGCAGAGAATGCAGAAGCGCTGTGGATGAGCAAGTGAGAGTGGAGACCTGCACCAGGGGAATGCATGTGGCCATAAGAGTGCAGGGGAGAAAGCAGAAGAGCTGTGGATGACCAAGTGAGGGGGTGGAGGCCTGCAGCAGGGGGATGCATGTGGCCATAGGGGTGCAGGGGAAAAAGCAGCAGAGCTGCGGATGAGAAAGTGAGGGAGTGGAGGCCTGTAGCAGGGGGAGGCATGTGGCCATAGGGGTGCAGGGGAGAAAGCAGAAGAGCTGTGGATGAGCAAGTGAGGGAGTGGAGGCCTGAAGCAGGGAGATGCATGTGGCCATAGGGGTGCAGAGGAGAAAGCAGAACAGCTGTGGGCGAACACGGGAGGGAGTGGAGGCCCACAGCAAGGGGATGCATGTGGCCATAGGGGTGCAGGGAAGAAAGCAGAAGAGCTGTGGATGAACAAGAGAGGGAGTGGAGCCCTCAGCAGGGGGATGCATGTGGCCATAGGAGTGCAGGGGAGAAAGCAGAGGAGCTGTGGACAAACAAGTGAGGGAGTGGAGAACGCAGAAGAGCTGTGGATGAGCAAGTGAGGGAGTGGATGCCTGCAGCTGGGGGATGCATGTGACCATAGGGGTGCAGGGGAGAAAGTAGAACAGCTGTGGGCAAACACGTGAGGGAGTGGAGGCCTGCAGCAGGGGGATGCATGTGGCCATAGGGGTGCAGGGGAGAAAGCAGACGAGCTGTGGAGGAACAAGTGAGGGACCGGAGAAAGAAGAAGAACGGTGGATGAGCAAGTGAGGGAGTGGAGGCCTGCAGCTGGGGGATGCATGTGACCATAGGGGTGCAGGGGAGAAAGTAGAACAGCTGTGGGCAAACACGTGAGAGAGTGGAGGCCTGCAGCAGGGGGATGCATGTGGCCATAGGGGTGCAGGGGAGAAAGCAGACGAGCTGTGGAGGAACAAGTGAGGGACCGGAGAACGCAGAAGAGCTGTGGATGAGCAAGTGAGGGAGTGGAGGCCTGCAGCAAGGGGATGCATGTGGCCCTAGGGGTCAAGGGGAGAAAGCAGAAGAGCTGTGGACGAACAAGTGAGGGAGTGGAGGCCCGCAGCAAGGGGGTGCATGTGGCCATAGGGGTGCAGGAGAGAAAGCAGACGAGCTGTAGACGAACAAGTGAGCGAGTGGAGGTCTGCAGCAGGGGGATGCATGTGGACATAGTGGTGCAGGGGAGAACGCAGAAGAGCTGTGGATGAGCAAGTGAGGGAGTGGAGGCCCGCAACACGGGGATGCTTTTGGCCATAGGGGTGCAGGAGAGAAAGCAGAAGAGCTGTGAGCGAACACGTGAGGGAGTGGAGGCCCGCAGCAAGGGGGTGCATGTGGCCATAGGGGTGCAGGAGAGAAAGCAGACGAGCTGTAGACGAACAAGTGAGCGAGTGGAGGTCTGCAGCAGGGGGATGCATGTGGCCATAGTGGTGCAGGGGAGAACGCAGAAGAGCTGTGGATGAGCAAGTGAGGGAGTGGAGGCCCGCAACACGGGGATGCTTTTGGCCATAGGGGTGCAGGAGAGAAAGCAGAAGAGCTGTCAGCGAACACGTGAGGGAGTGGAGGCCCACAGCAGGGGGGTGCATGTGGCCATAGGGGTGCAGTGGAGAAAGCAGAAGAGCTGTGGGCGAGCACGTGAGGGAGTGGAGGCCTGCAGCAAGGGGATGCATGTGGCCATAGGGGTGCAGGGGAGACAGCAGAAGAGCTGTGGGCAAACACGTGAGGGAGTGGGGGCACGCAGCAAGGGGGTGTATGTGGCCATAGGGGTGCAGGTGAGAAAGAAGAAAAGCTGTGGGCGAACACATGAGGGAGTGGAGGCCCGCAGCAAGGTGGTGCATGTGGCCATAGGGGTGCAGGGGAGAAAGCAGAAGAGCTGTGGGCGAGCACGTGAGGGAGTGGAGGCCCCCAGCAAGGGGGTGCATGTGGCCATGGGGTTGCAGGGGAGAAAGCAGAAGAGCTGTGGGTGAACACGTGAGGGAGTGGAGGCCCGCAGCAAGGTGGTGCATGTGGCCATAGGGGTGCAGGGGAGAAAGCAGAAGAGCTGTGGGAGAACACATGAGGGAATGGAGACCCACAGCAAGGCTGTCCATGTGGCCATAGGGATGCAGGGGAGAAAGCAGAAGAGCTGTAGACGAACAAGTGAGCGAGTGAAGGTATGCAGCAGGGGGATGCATGTGGCCATAGTGGTGCAGGGGAGAACGCAGAAGAGCTGTGGATGAGCAAGTGAGGGAGTGGAGGCCCGCAGCACGGGGATGCATGTGGCCGTAGGGGTGCAGGAGAGAAAGCAGAAGAGCTGTGAGCCAACACGTGAGAGAATGGAGGCCCACAGCAGGGGGATGCATGTGGCCATAGGGGTGCAGTGGAGAAAGCAGAAGAGCTGTGGTCGAGCACGTGAGGGAGTGGAGGCCTGCAGCAAGGGGATGCATGTGGCCATAGGGGTGCAGGGGAGACAGCAGAAGAGCTGTGGGCAAACATGTGAGGGAGTGGGGGCACGCAGCAAGGGGGTGTATGTGGCCATAGGGGTGCAGGTGAGAAAGCAGAAGAGTTGTGAGCGAACACGTGAGGGAGTGGAGGCCCCCAGCAGGGGGATGCATGTGGCCATAGGGGTGCATTGGAGAAAGCAGAAGGGCTGTGGGCGAGCACGTGAGGGAGTGGAGGCCTGCAGCAAGGGGATGCATGTGGCCATAGGGGTGCAGGGGAGACAGCAGAAAAGCTGTGGGCAAACACGTGAGGGAGTGGGGGCACGCAGCAAGGGGATGCATGTGGCCATAGGGGTGCAGTGGAGAAAGCAGAAGAGCTGTGGGCGAGCACGTGAGGGAGTGGATGCCTGCAGCAAGGGGATGCATGTGGCCATAGGGGTACAGGGGAGACAGCAGAAGAGCTGTGGGCAAACACGTGAGGGAGTGGGGGCACGCAGCAAGGGGGTGTATGTGGCCATCGGGGTGCAGGTGAGAAAGCAGAAAAGCTGTGGGCGAACACGTGAGGGAGTGGAGGCCCGCAGCAAGGCGCTGCATGTGGCCATAGGGGTGCAGGGGAGAAAGCAGAAGAGCTGTGGGCGAGCACGTGAGGAGTGCAGACCTGCAGCAAGGGGATGCATGTGGCCATAGGGGTGCAGGGGAGACAGCAAAAGAGCTGTGGGCGAACATGTGAGGGAGTGGAGGCCCCCAGCAAGGGGGTGCATGTGGCCATAGGGGTGCAGGGGAGAAAGCAGAAGAGCTGTGGGTGAACACGTGAGGGAGTGGAGGCCCGCAGCAAGGCGGTGCATGTGGCCATAGGGGTGCAGACGAGAAAGCAGAAGAGCTGTGGGAGAATACGTGACGGAATGGAGGCCCACAGCAAGGCTGTCCATGTGGCCATAGGGGTGCAGGGGAGAAAGCAGAAGAGCTGTGGGCGAACACTTGAGGGAGTGGAGGCCCGCAGAAAGGGGATGCATGTGGCCATAGGGGTGCAAGGGAGAATGCAGAGGAGCTGTGGGAGAACACGTGAGGGAGTGGAGGCCCGCAGCAAGGGGCTGCATATGGCCATAGGGGTGCAGGGGAGAAAGCAGAAAAGCTGTGGGTGAACACGTGAGGGAGTGGAGGCCCGCAGCAAGGGGGTGCATGTGGCCATAGGGGTGCAGGGGAGAAAGCAGAAGAGCTGTGGACAAACACGTGAGGGAGTTGAGGCCTGCAGCAAGGGGGTGTATGTGGCCATAGGGGTTCAGGGGCGAAAGCAGAAGAGCTGTGGGCGAACACGTGAGGGAGTGGAGGCACGCAGAAAGGGGATGCATGTGGCCATAGGGGTGCAGGGGAGAAAGCAGAAGAGCTGTGGGCGAATACGTGAGGGAGTGCAGACCTGCAGCAAGGGGATGCATGTGGCCATAGGGGTGCAGGGGAGACAGCAGAAGAGCTGTGGATGAACACGTGAGGGAGTGGAGGCCCCCAGCAAGGGGGTGCATGTGGCCATGGGGTTGCAGGGGAGAAAGCAGAAGAGCTGTGGGTGAACACGTGAGGGAGTGGAGGCCCGCAGCAAGGTGGTGCATGTGGCCATAGGGGTGCAGGGGAGAAAGCAGAAGAGCTGTGGGAGAACACATAAGGGAATGGAGACCCACAGCAAGGCTGTCCATGTGGCCATAGGGATGCAGGGGAGAAAGCAGAAGAGCTGTAGACGAACAAGTGAGCGAGTGGAGGCATGCAGCAGGGGGATGCATGTGGCCATAGTGGTGCAGGGGAGAACGCAGAAGAGCTGTGGATGAGCAAGTGAGGGAGTGGAGGCCCGCAGCACGGGGATGCATGTGGCCATAGGGGTGCAGGAGAGAAAGCAGAAGAGCTGTGAGCCAACACGTGAGAGAATGGAGGCCCACAGCAGGGGGATGCATGTGGCCATAGGGGTGCAGTGGAGAAAGCAGAAGAGCTGTGGTCGAGCATGTGAGGGAGTGGAGGCCTGCAGCAAGGGGATGCATGTGGCCATAGGGGTGCAGGGGAGACAGCAGAAGAGCTGTGGGCAAACATGTGAGGGAGTGGGGGCACGCAGCAAGGGGGTGTATGTGGCCATAGGGGTGCAGGTGAGAAAGCAGAAGAGTTGTGAGCGAACACGTGAGGGAGTGGAGGCCCCCAGCAGGGGGATGCATGTGGCCATAGGGGTGCATTGGAGAAAGCAGAAGGGCTGTGGGCGAGCACGTGAGGGAGTGGAGGCCTGCAGCAAGGGGATGCATGTGGCCATAGGGGTGCAGGGGAGACAGCAGAAAAGCTGTGGGCAAACACGTGAGGGAGTGGGGGCACGCAGCAAGGGGATGCATGTGGCCATAGGGGTGCAGTGGAGAAAGCAGAAGAGCTGTGGGCGAGCACGTGAGGGAGTGGATGCCTGCAGCAAGGGGATGCATGTGGCCATAGGGGTACAGGGGAGACAGCAGAAGAGCTGTGGGCAAACACGTGAGGGAGTGGGGGCACGCAGCAAGGGGGTGTATGTGGCCATCGGGGTGCAGGTGAGAAAGCAGAAAAGCTGTGGGCGAACACGTGAGGGAGTGGAGGCCCGCAGCAAGGCGCTGCATGTGGCCATAGGGGTGCAGGGGAGAAAGCAGAAGAGCTGTGGGCGAGCACGTGAGGAGTGCAGACCTGCAGCAAGGGGATGCATGTGGCCATAGGGGTGCAGGGGAGACAGCAAAAGAGCTGTGGGCGAACATGTGAGGGAGTGGAGGCCCCCAGCAAGGGGGTGCATGTGGCCATAGGGGTGCAGGGGAGAAAGCAGAAGAGCTGTGGGTGAACACGTGAGGGAGTGGAGGCCCGCAGCAAGGCGGTGCATGTGGCCATAGGGGTGCAGACGAGAAAGCAGAAGAGCTGTGGGAGAATACGTGACGGAATGGAGGCCCACAGCAAGGCTGTCCATGTGGCCATAGGGGTGCAGGGGAGAAAGCAGAAGAGCTGTGGGCGAACACTTGAGGGAGTGGAGGCCCGCAGAAAGGGGATGCATGTGGCCATAGGGGTGCAAGGGAGAATGCAGAGGAGCTGTGGGAGAACACGTGAGGGAGTGGAGGCCCGCAGCAAGGGGCTGCATATGGCCATAGGGGTGCAGGGGAGAAAGCAGAAAAGCTGTGGGTGAACACGTGAGGGAGTGGAGGCCCGCAGCAAGGGGGTGCATGTGGCCATAGGGGTGCAGGGGAGAAAGCAGAAGAGCTGTGGACAAACACGTGAGGGAGTTGAGGCCCGCAGCAAGGGGGTGTATGTGGCCATAGGGGTTCAGGGGCGAAAGCAGAAGAGCTGTGGGCGAACACGTGAGGGAGTGGAGGCACGCAGAAAGGGGATGCATGTGGCCATAGGGGTGCAGGGGAGAAAGCAGAAGAGCTGTGGGCGAATACGTGAGGGAGTGGAGGCCCACAGAAAGGGGATGCATGTGGCCATAGGGGTACAGGGGAGAAAGCAGAAGAGCTGGGGGGAACACGCGAGGGAGTGGAGGCCCTCAGGAAGGGGGTGCATGAGGCCAGTAATATCTTTGGTGGCGAGGATGAAGTGTAATGGCACCGGAGCGGGAAACAGAATCCTCTTAGCCCAAAGGAACGTTCAGGTACCAGTGATTGTTGTCTAAGTACCATATGTGTTACAAATCACCTCAAAACATTTCTCTTTGCTTCTGCTTTTACTCCTTCTCTCCCCTGATGAATTTCCTGGCTGATACTGAAACTGCACTGGTTACCTGGCCACCTGATGATCTCGGGCCCAGGTCCCCTCCCCCGCCAGTTGTATTCCTGCACTGCCTTCCTGGCAACCCCACACTTGGGGACTGTTTTCTGTATCTCTACAGTCCCACCACCAGCACTTGACACCTGATGTCTGCACTTACCTTGCACTTGCCGCCAGCTGGCCGTACTTTCACTTATTGTTATTTATTCTATTATCCCATGTTCTGCACTGTCCCTCCCCTCCTGCACTTGTGCGATCTGAATGTCACCTGGCCTAGTAGGATCATTGTCTTTGTCTTCCCTCTGTTCCCCCTCGCTTGCCTCGTCGCGCCTTGAAACACTTTTGTATAGGCATGTTATAAATGCCATATCATAAACAAAATGGTAAGTCACCCATCTTCCCAAAAGAAAGACGTCATGGAAGAGAGAAGAAAAGTTAGCTTACGGTCACATTGCTCGAGTATTCATATGATGGCAATTTACAGCACTCTGTAGTAGGGGGGGTAGTGGATCACGAAAACCGCAGCTGAGGCAGGACGCCAACAACCTCATACTGTCCTAGGCAGCAGAAACTGGCATTCTCCACCCCTGGTCTCCCTCCCTCTGTGGTGTAATGATGCCCTAGGGCAGGGGTCTGGAACCTTTGGCTCTCCAGATGTTTTGGACTACAAATTCCATCATTCCTGTGCAGCACATTCAATGGTGAGGGATCATGGGAGTCGTAGTCCAACATGTCTGCAGCGTCACAGGCGGCCTTAGCGGGGGAGGTCAGGGTCTGTGCACTTCAAAATGAACCTCTCTTAATGGTCGTGCTTGCAAAGGTAAAACAGCTAAAGAAGGAATTATGCCCCCCCTGCTCTTGCCCCCTCCAGGAAGGAACAGTGGGGGGTGAGTGAGAGGGGCTTAAGCTGATTAATAAACTGCTTTAAAACACTATCCGGATGGCAGATAAGAAAGAACTGTTAGGAAATGTTATCTTTCCGGCTGGGCTGAAATCTGCCCAGTTTGGTTCTGACTGTTGTATTCCCAGCCCCGCGATGATGCATTTCCAACCTGCCCAATGGGGTCTGCAGTCTCTTGATGTGTTCTTTCTTGTCGGGAGCGTGGATTAAAATGTCGTCGCTTACATTCAGGACGCCAGGTATGCCACTGATGACTTCTTGAATGGTTTGTTGAAAATCTTCAGCGGATGACGAGATCCCGAAGCTTAAGCGTTTGTATCTCCGTAGTCCTAGATGCATCGAGAATGTTGTAATGTAGCGGGAGTCTCTGTGGAGTTTGAGCTGGTGGTACCCCGCCTTCAGTTCGACTTTTGAGAATACACAAGACCCCATGAGGTCAGCCACAATTTCATCGATCGTTGGTGTGATGTGTCGTTCCCTTTTGATTGCGGCGTTTGGAAGGCGCATGTCTATGAAAATCCGGACTTTTCCGGGTTGCTTGGGCTTCCTTGTCACCACCATCGGAGAGACCCAGGGTGTAGGTCTATGATGCCGGCTGATTCTAGTGCCTTGAGTTCTTTCTCCACTTGTTCCCTCATGTGGAATGGTGTTTCGCCTGTGCCTCACTGCTCTTGGCTGTACTGACTCATCAATGTGCAGTCTGATGGTTTTGCCTTTTAGACAACCTATTCCCTTTTGCAGGTTGGGGTATAGACTGAGGATGTGTTCTACCTCAGCGGCTGAGTCGACATGGCAGATGAATTTGACCACACCCAGGTCTTCCGCTGCGTCCCCACTTAGAAGGCTTTCAATCCCTGCTCTCACAACATACATTTTTGACCACAATTTGTTTTCACTGTTACCCAGCGTGGTGCGGAACCTGCCGATGACTGTTAGGGGCTTCCAGCTGCCGTATGCAAACAAACGCGTGTCAGTACTTTTCAGGTTTGGTTGTGGGTTTAAAGTTTGGAATACGCTCACGGGCATGACATTTACCGAGGCACCCGTGTCAATGGTCATCAGGATCTGCTGGTCTTGGATGGTAACCATGCACTTTCGCCTTCGTACAGCTTTTTTTTTTTATTTTTGATCTTGGTCTAGTGTGGACACCAGGTATACCTTTCTGCCTTTTCTGTCATTTTCCTTGCTGACGTCCTGTTGCATAGCTGAGACATCATCTCCTTCTTCTTCCGTCGAGGAGTTGGTGACAACGACTCTTCTTGCATTGGCCTGCTTCTTTTTCTTGGTCGTGTTCTTCTCCTGAGGGTTCTGTGATGGTTGTGACGTCACGTTCACTGATCTGCATACTTTCGCATAATGGTCCTTTCTGCCACATGCTCTGCATGTGGTGTCTTGTGCTGGACAGTTCCGTCGACCATGTCGTGGTCCACCGCACCAGCCGCATTCCATGGGCCCTGGGATGCGAGGTTGCCACCTGTTCTGGGCATGACCACCACTCAAATCGTCCCTTGTGAATTGTCTGTTGGAGATCTGCGCCACCAAAGCTGTGTTGCTGGGGGGTTGTAACTTGTGCAGTGTGGCCTCCTTGTTGGCAGCTGTGGTGTGGGCTAATTCCCTTTGTCGTCCTAGCTCAAGGATGCGTTGTAAGGGAATACCTCTCTCGCTGAGCACCAGTCGCCTCAGCTTTTCTGAGTGGATGCCATTGATGATTTGCCTCTGTATCGCTTTCTCAACTTTTGTGAACTCACAGGACATGGCCAACTTCCTCAACCGTGTGTGGTAGGCATCCAGAGTTTCATCTGCTGCCTGTATGGTTGTGCAAAAGATAAACGTTTCGTAGTCCGGGTTCAGTTGTGGGAGAAAGTGTGCTGTAAAGGCATCCTTCGCACTCAGGTATGCATCCTGGCCATCATCAACGTTTAGGGAGTTAAAGATGCGCAGTACCTCATCGCCCACACTGAGCAGTAGATGTGCCTTCATTTTTCTGGCCGTCGTTATGTCTTTGCATTCCATCGCCATCTCGAACTTTTGTATCCATAGTTGCCATCATGGTCCGCTGGACGATGGGTCAGTGAATGGGTCAAAAGGTTGTACCAGTGTTGATGACCCTCCTTGTGTGCGAAAAGGTGGTGTTGCCATCAATAGGTTCGCCGCTATCCTAGAGGGCGTGGAGGGCCCATGGGTTGATGTGCTGGCAGCCATGATGACGTGCACCCACACAGACTTGGCGTGGGCCCTTCAGAGGAAATGGCGTGGGGCCTTGTTGGGCTTCCTTGGGCTTTGCTGCGGTTTACCGTTCCCTGGGGGAGGAGAGAATGTAACACTGACTAATATTTCTCTGACCAGGTTGCACAGATCGCCAACATTGGCAGCAGTCTTGCCTTTCTACACCTTTGTTGCCGGGGAGTTGCATTGAAATAACCGAAGTCAATCCCTTATGCAAATGCTTTGCCCTTTGCCTTAGAATCCTTGACATCAAAACGTTGATGTATGTGTTACACCCGGCCCTTCCCAGGGTAGTAATCTGATTTTTCTTGACACGTTGTTAGACATTATTACTTCATTACCACTCGATGTCTGGGCACCTCACACGTTGTGGCGATGAGCGATATTAATTTGCTGGTCCATATCCCCACATATAAACTGGCCTATGATTTTTTTTAGCGTCTTGCTTCCCTAAACTCGGTACAGAGGGTGGCTTCCCCCGTGCACGTGACTTATTTACAGAAATCACAGACGTTTTTATGGGAGAGCAAAAGGGGCACTTGCCCAGGGCCCCCTCCTTGGAGGCGGCCCCCACAAGACTGCCTGATCTAAAGTAAGATTCGTTGTTCACCAGACATAAATAGCACACGCCAGGAGATTTTATGGCATGCTGCTGAGGCACTAAACCCATTGCCTCTCTGTTTTGACAAGTACATTCTGCCTTGATCAATTAATCATGTAATGCCTTCTGTGCTCACTGTGGAATACATAGTTTGTGTCTTACCTAATGCGCAACTTCTGTGGCATTCTTTCCTTCCTGTGGGAATTATGTTGATCATGTGCAACAGCCAAAGTTGAAATCCATATTGATGAATTGAGTGCCACAATGGTTCAGAGGTTAGCTCAGTGTGCAAAGCACTAATTGCAGAGATACATGTTCATATGAAAGATTAGAAGAGCACATTCCAGCAAGGCTGGCTGAACCTTGTGCCTATGTCTGATGTTTATAAACATACCTCCATATGTACTTGGCTTTGCACCATAAGAGGTGCTATTATCAGCAATGTTCCTGCACCAGATAGGGGCTGCTATAAAAACTAACATGTCATTCGTATGGTGAAGGTCTAGAAGTTGGTTTGTTCAGATGGGGCTTTCTTAAACTTAGACAATCCCCTCCAAAGATGAGCTTAAACTATTAGTCCAAGAGGTGAATAAGTATCCAAATTCAAGACGGTGGAACCAAAGTGTTCATGCTTGTATCCTGGCTTTTCCAGCAGATGATACAGTGATCCTGATCAAATCATATAACATCTCTTGCATTACTGTGCTGTCTTTGGTGAGGTTTGCCTTCTTGCATGCTGGTGGCATCGTTTAGCTCATTACTTGATATTTCTTCTTATATAGGCTATTTGAGTGGAAGGGGTGGTAAACAGGACAGAGCAGACCAGATGTTGTAGGCCTTGGGCAAGCATATTTTAAGGTCTGCTCGTTTGACACAAAAAACATTTTGCTTTTTGTGTAAAAGTCAAAGGTTTTTCTGCACGTTTATGAATGACAATTTCACAAGGCATTGTTCTGGAACTATTTAAAGCTTAAGAGTACAAAAGACATACCTAGATTAAATATGTTAAATTACATCGATTGGTATGCTGGTACTTATATACTTCCCTTGATAATGGAGAGAATGGAGCTAGAATCATTCCCATTTTGCGTAACACCCTTCCGTAATATTTTGGTTTTAAAAATGGTCAGGTTTGGAAATATGATTTGTGTACTTTGCAAGTCGGTTTTATAAAATGAGATTGTTTTAGTACATGGTAAGAGCTGGAAAAGAAAGTGTTCAAATGCAGAAATTGCATAGGTGGCACAAATCCCAGCTTAACCCCTTAAGCAATGTGTGATCCTGGGCATCTCATTTAATCTTTTATTGCCTAACCTCTCAGAATTGCCAGTCCCAAAAACCTTTCACAATTGTCAGCCCTTCAGAGTGATTTCATTCTCAGGGTATGATCTTCATAAAAGCCTCACTGATGATTTCACTGGCTATAAGGTTGCCTCCACTATAATAATGAGCATTGATATACTGCACACCACAGGCATGTGGTCTCTTGATCTCTAATGGCAACACTATTTGAAAACCATGTCCCACTTCTAATTTCAGTCTGTCTGGATAGAGACACCTTCCTGATAGCTTCTAATCTGCATTCACTATCCATGCTATGCTATGTGTAGCTCTCTCCTTCCTTCCAATTGGTCTACTCTATCCATGCTTGAGCACTTTTGCATTCTCTGAGGCAGCTAATGGGAGTTCTCTTCCTTTTCTTGGTTACATGTACCTTTTACATACAGTCCTGCATTAATACTGCAGGCTGCATACCTTCTCTGATGCTATTGATAAAAAGTATCCTGTTTCTATATTAGAAGAGAAGTAACCTCTTCGTAGATTGCTAATTTTGGCCTTCAAATGCTACTTGTTTATCATTCTGATTAGAGCAAGAATGAGGAGGGTAAAGGGGCTGAAAGGGAGTATACATGCTTATTTTGAATGCTGCGAGGTAGCATATCAACCTATAGGTTATGATCACGGTGGGGGTCGCCTGGATCCCACTTTCTACCTCCACTAAGATCCCCTACCCCCACCCCACTTACCTGCACTTCAGTCCGCACCTGAACTGCTGCACTATCCTTTGTTTCAGGCAGTGCGTCAGTCTTTCGTGCAGCAATGGCCTCCTATCTGGCTTTGGAACAGTGAGTTGGCGGCGTCCTGCCCGTTGACGCACAGGATTGTGGCGCTTTCTTTACTAATGTTAAGATACATTTCTAAACTCTGACCTGGTGGGCAGAAGATTAAGAGGCCACCCTAGTTCTTTAGAACAGGGGAACCTTCTGGACAAACCAGACCAATCTACGGTAGCTTGGCAGGCGATCAAGACTAAGTCTCAGGAGGGTTGAGGGTGATCGGAAGCCCATAATGAGCCCACACAGCAAAACTCCACAGATTACTCTTAGACAGATGTATATAAAAAATACATTTATTATAGGCCTTTATCACAAAACAAAATTAAACCACAGTATCAAGAAAACATTTACCACACACACTATGTGACATATATACAAAATGCGTTTAGCCTAATGCTGATGAAAGGGGAGACAATAACCACAACCTGCAACAGAAAGGGGGAAGTCCAACACAAATATTGCATTGGACAATTCTTCATGGTCAATCCCCAATTTATGTAATCCAGCCCTAAGAAGTGAGGAGCCTTGTGCTCAAAGTGTAGCAGTGCGTTAACAACACGTGGTTGTGTGTAAAGCAAAAAGCTGGTTCCCTTCAGGGAACTGTAACTGCTCAGGACGGGGATTGAGGAGATGAAGAATAAAGTCCTACTCCTTGAGGAGAGTCTACCATTGCAGTTAGAGCAACTTGCAGAGTTCAGGATTAGCTGGGGAGCAGAGGCTAGCCCAGCCAACTTGAGTATCTGTTAAGGGATTCTCTTTCGAAAAAGCAGATGGATGTGGCAGGGGACCACCAGTAAGTGATGAAAGTGCTCACCAACCCTCAACCCAGTCCAGACCAAACTTTGACCGTCTAGTCCACTTCGCTAGGAGGTTTCGCCCCTGCAGTTACAGGATGCTCCGGCTCTTAGCGGCTGCGGGACGGGACGATCGTCCGTGGTGAGACAGTAGCCTTTTCTCAGCTCTCAAAGAAAAGAGAAGAATAGTTCCGGTGTAGCACGTCTCAGGACATAGTGGGGCAGGTATGCAGGCCATTACAGCGGAAGTCACGACCGCAGGGTGACACAGGGCTGCAAATGTTTGCGGTGTGGCACACCCTCATAAATTACGGCCCAGAGGAGGTAGGACAACAAGTTTTGGGGGGAGACGGCCCAGGACTACAAGTAAGCGATTCCCTAAGTCTTGAGTCTAAACTCGGCACAGCAGCATTCCTGTGTGATACCCCGTGTTTGAGCTGGACAGTTCACTGGGTGACACAGGAACACCTCTGGAGGGACTCTTTGCAAGGGTAAGCAGGAGGTGCCGAGAGTAGTTGTTCGCACTACTCCAAAGAGCTGAAGCACCCTTGCAGGGCTTCATGGTATGATGCAAAAGCAGGGGTCCGATGGGACAACAGCGGAGTAAGGGTGCCAAACCTTCCTAGCACGTCTCTGGCAGTTCCTGGAGTCTGCTCTTCTGCCAAGGATGCTTGGCGGATTGCTGCGTTTTAGGCTTGTGGTTGTGTGTGGTTAGAGTTTGAGAGGTGTATACAGAGGTATGAAATTGTTAGTGGATTGGTTAGTTGGAATTGTTGTCCTTGCCATTATGTCTAGGTATGATAGTTGCTATCATTCACTATTCCATCGGAATGTGGCGCTTGCTAATTTCAATATTCTGTCTAGATGTGAGGCAGGCTAGTGATCACGATTCCATTCAAGTGTTGCACTTGTCATCATTCAGAGTTTCATTTAAGTGTGGCACATGCTAGCATTCACATTTCTATCTAGATGCAACGGAGGCTAAGGTTAGGAATCCCATCTAAGTGTGGCACATGCTAACATTGACATTTCTATCTAGATGCGACGCAGGGCAAAGTTAAGAATTCCATCTAAATGTGGCACATGCTAACGTTCACATTTCTATCTAGATGCGACGCAGGCTAAGATTAAGAATTCCATCTAAGTGTGGCACATGCTAAGAATTCCATCTAAGTGTGGCACATGCTAACATTCATAATCCTATCTAGATGTGATGCAGGCTAAGGTTAAGAATTCCATCTAAGTGTGGTGCATGCTAACATTCATAGTCCTGTCTAGATGTGATGCAGGCTAAGGTTAAGAATTCCATCTAAGTGTGGCACATGCTGACTTCCATAATCCTGTCTAGATGTGACGCAGACTAAGGCTAAGAATTCCATCCAAGTGTGGCACATGCTAACATTCACATTTCTATCTAGATGCAACGCAGGTCAAGGTTAAGAATTCCATCTAAGTATGGCACATGCTAACATTCACATGTCTATCTAGATGTGACGCAGGCCAAGGTTAAGAATTCTATCATAAGTGTGGCACATGCTAACATTCACATTCTATCTAGATGCGACGCAGGCCAAGGTTAAGAATTCCATCTAAGTGTGGCACATGCTAACATTCACATTTCTATCTAGATGCAACGCCAGCTAAGAATTCCATCTAAGTGTGGCAAATGCTGACTTTCATAATCCTGTCTCGATGGTGACACAGGCTAAGGCTAAGAATTCGATCTAAGTGTGGCACATGCTATCATTAACAATCCTGTCTAGATGTGACGCCAGCTAAGGTTAAGAATTCCATCTAAGTGTGGCACATGCTGACTTCCATAATCCTGTCTAGATGTGACGCAGACTAAGGCTAAGAATTCCATCTAAGTGTGGCACATGCTATCATTCATAATCCTGTCTAGATGTGACGCAGGCTAATCTTGACCGTTCTCTATAGGTGGGGCACTAGTTAACATTGGCTAATATGTTAGTGCGTAATGCAATGCAACATTTACAGTCCAGCCAGGCACGGATTTAGGCTGGTGGTCACAAATCTCTCTAAGTATGCATGTTCTAATTCTATGCAGTCTGCATTATGGAGATGTAAGGTAGAGTGGTGAGGGCTTTGTGGAGTAGAGTAATTGCTCTGCACCCCACCCATGCCACACTTACAGTTTTGTTGGTATCGGTTGGCTGCTGGCTTCCTTTGCTTCCCCTGCAGACACCTGCAGACACATCTTGGAGCCGCTGATGTAGGAGTCACTCTTTGCCTTGGGGCACTTAGCCGTGGGGATGCGCGGGCAGAGCGCTGCCATAGTAAGGACACTTATGACCTAGAAGTGCAGAATCACAGATGGAGGGTGGACTGGGAGGCGGGAGGGGGAGAACCACGGAAATGGAGAGCGAGGTGCGGGCAAAGGCAACCAGGGTCGCACACGGGCCTAGGGGGTCCCAAAAGAAATGAAATAGAAAATGTGGGACAACACAAGGGTCTGGGGGCACAACACTCACCGGGGGCTGCAGGTGCATGATGGCAGCGTTGCGTGCCTTGCGGGTCTGTAGGCTCGGCTGCTTCTTGGAAGTGACCAATCACGGATGGAGGGTGAGCTGGGAGGCGGTAGGGGGAGAACCACGGAAATGGAGAGCGGGGTGTGGGCAAAGGCAACCAGGGTCACACGGGCCTTGGGGGGTCCCAAAACAGATGAAATACAAAATTTAGGACCACACAGGTTCTACGGGCACAAAACTTACCAGGGGCTGCAGGCGCATGATGGCAGCGTCGCCTGCAGTGTGGGTCTGTAGGCCCGGCTGCTTCTTGGAAGTAACCAATCACGGATGGACGGCGGCTGGGAGGTGGGAGGGGGAGAACCACGGAAATGGAGAGCGGGGTGCAGGCGAAGGCAACAAGGGTCGCACATGGGCCTGGGGGGTCTCAAAACAGATGAAATACAAAAATTGGGACCACACAGGGGTCTGGGGGCACAACACTCACCGGGGGCTGCAGGTACATGATGGCGGTGTCGCGTGCAGTGCGGGTCTGTAGGCCCGGCTGCTTCTTGGAAGTGACCAATAATGGATGGAGGGTGGGCTGGGAGGCAGGAGGGGGAGAACCACAGAAATGGAATGCGGGGTGCGGGCGAAGGCAACCAGGGTTGCACACAGGCCTGGGGGGGTCCCAAAACAGATGAAATACAAAATGTGTGACCACACAGTGGTCTGCGGGCACAGCACTCACCGGGGGCTGCAGGCCCTTAGCGTTAGTTATGCTGTTGCTCGGCCACAACATTTACTGGCACAGCACCGTGTCCTGTAATCTCAATCACTCCCAGAAATCCTTTATATCTTCCCCAAAGCTTCTACCATCTTTCAGACTCGGACTGGCCTATAGGGCAATGCCCAAAACAAAAACGCAAAATGCTAGCGTGGGCCAGTTTTTTGGTCAAAGTGGGCCAGTTCGATGAGCTACTTCACCATGCGGCTTGTCGTTTTGACCATTGGTGTTGAATAAATATTCTATAAATTGAACAATTTGCATTACATTTTTATAAAAAAACTCCACCTTGGGCACTATTCAAACATGTCACAAAAGGAATGAATTCCCATTTGCAACTGTGGGCCACTTTTTCATTGGTGCCTGAGACAATTGTATGTCCAAGTCCGACGCTGCCCTCTTCCTGTCCAAAAAATAAGGTCCTTCCTCGAATAGCCTTCTCAAAATCTTTACGCTTTTCTGGGGGATTCAAAAATAAAATAAAAGTTCCATTGAGATGACTGATAAGTCCCTTACCCTTTTAAATGTTTAGCCGACACCTAGTCTCACTTAGAGACAGCATCCTACCTTTTCTCTCTCCTTTTCCCAATACTATGTTTTACAGGATCATTGACCTGAAACCAACAGAATCCGTCATTGAATTTATTTCAGCTTGGGCCCTCCAATCCCATGAGGAGCGCACAGCAACCGATGTGAGAGATATCCTGAATGACTCTTTTTAGATGGATACTGTAGCCGCGACTTAAAAGAAAGGTATGTTCAACCTTGCTTAAAACAAATCTCTTAATTTTGCCATATTGTCTAATTTTTGGTCCACTGCCATTTTGTATCTTACTTGCAAAGATCCCACAGACCAAAGATGAGAAACAAGCATGGACCCTTTTGGTTAGCCATCAACTCCTGCACTTTATTCTTTCGGGGTTCAGACCCCGTCAGTGAAGAGAACATGCCCTGCTAGAGGTCTGGTATAGCATCCTAGCTGCCACCATTATGGGAAAGGCTTCCTTGCTAGTGTTTTTAAACCTCTCAGCAACCTTTGACGTAGTCAACTTGAACATCTTGGTTAGAGGCCAGGTGACCTTGAGATGGTTTTCCTAATTTCTGAAGGCTTGGCGGTCCACCGTCGTCCTACACCATTTCTGTTCTACGTGGAAGCATATTGCATGTGGTGTCCCACAGAGATCACCACATTCTCTCATCCCCATCAATGTATAAATTACCCGCTTCTCCACCAGATCCTGTCCTCTGGTCTGGGGTGGCACTCATAATCTGATGATGACTATTGTGAGTGTGCAGAGCACTGCCGACCAATTTGAAGTGTTGAGTCATTGCATGTCTGTGATTTGGGCCTGGATGAGAGAAAGTTGGTTTCAATTTGATGCAGGGATGGACTTGGTGGACAAGGCCCCCCCTTACCATCCTTCTTTCCTCCCTCTATCGCCGTTCAAGAATAACTAAAAGCGTATGCATTTGGTGGAATATCAATTTATCCATAAGTACACACATTTCTAGAACAGTGTAAGCCAGTGTTTTATTACCTGAGCAGATTAAAGGACATACTCCACTGTATCCCTAAAGACGATTGAGATATGGCTGTGGGAGGAGGCCAGCTCTTTAGCCGGCCTTCCAGCCAGTGTGGTCCACAAGCTGAGAATTGCCCAGCTCACATCGTGCTATTAGGGTCATTCACCTATTGGGCATGTAAACTAAACCATGTTCCCGCACTCAGAAGATCGGTTGACTGGCTCCCCATTAGGAATAGGGTTGTGTTCAGCGTTGCTTGTCTGATCCAGATAGACTTAGCCAACAATGCACGCAATCTACCTACTCTGACAAATGAAGAAATATTTCCCGAGCCACCCCTTGCGGTCGAAACATAGACAGATGGGGTGCGGATGTAAAGCAAATCTCCAGCTTTCACCAGGTTATCTGATCCTCTGCTTTTGGACTCTGTCAACTATGCCGCTCTACCTGTCCTGTGTGCAGTTGTGGCTTGCACTTTTGTGACTGTTAGTTCCATAGTGATTGTGCCTTACAAATATTACCATGCCTTCTTTCTCCGGTTCACGGGTTGTGGGAAATCACCACACCTACTACCAGAACAACAAGATGCATTTACAAAAGATTCTGTTGAAGTTGAGAGCTGGTCCTGTGCATGGATGCCCCTCATATGCACACCATGAAAATGCTTGCACCCCCTTCCTGAGCACAAGATATGACAAGCCCTTCCTGAGTCTGGCCAAGGATAAAAAAAAATGGTGCCACATAGTAGGGGTCGGAGAGGTGTGTTAGTAATTATAGATGGTTACAGATTCAAAGGTAAGGAAGCTTTTGTTACTCTTTCAACCAACTCTCTTCAGTTTCAGCATTAAGGAGTCATTTACCAAGCACATAAACCTTCAGAGGATTAGAATTTGCAACAAGACACCCTGTTCTTTGACTCTAGGTTAGGCATCCCGAGAGTTATGTTTATTGAGAGTTGTGGAGATTCCCATGTGGAAACCTTACCCTTATCTCAGACAAAGAAAACGCGCCTGGAGAGCCACAGATGTTGCCCTCTCTCTAGAGTAATATGTAAGAATACCCAGAGGACGATACATCAACAGATGCCATCACAGTGGCAGATGCAGTTTATATCCCCCAGCCTATGGATGTCTTTAGAGCCTTCTGTATAACTCCCCGGCCCTCAATATGGAAATAGCAGGTCTAGGTAGAGATTCAATATTTTGATGCTATGTAGATTAAGGGATCGTCTGACGTTAACATGTTCATGGACCCCTGTGAGGAATTGACCATCCACACGGTGGTGTGCTCTCACCTAGGCTTTTTTTGAAATTTTATTTGAAATTGAATAAGGTAGGCCAACCTACGCAAAATGTGTGGGGCTAATCTGCACACATTATCCTATGTTCATCGCACAACATACACATAGACCTGTGTACAGTGGGTGGACACAGTCTACAGATGCAGTCCTCCTTGTCACATTTAGTTGGAATGTGACACCCAGGAGTACACCAAGGCATCTCAAAAAGGGGAAGGAATAAACCTTCCCCCTTCCATGGCCAACATAAATACATAACAAAGTCACCATGGATCCGCCCTATTCTTTGTTGGGCCAGCAGAATGGTGGCAGCAATTAAACATAATTAGCATACTAATAGAGCATACTTCAAGCAGGCCCATATGGGGCCTAGCTGCAGAGACTAACAAAAGACAAGAAAACCCCCAATAACCTTTGATATGCACTGTGTCAGCCTGAAGCCAGCTCCTTCCCCTCAGTATCAAGGGCAGTGGGCAACCTCTCTTTTTTACAGTAGGCAATGCACGCAGGGGGACCCCATTCAGAGGGTAGGAGTATGTGATTTGATGGAGACAGAAAGTCTGTTCTCGCCACAACTTCAAGGTAGGCCTGCCTTTAATCAGGAACCACAGAGCTCAATTAACAAGAGTGACCCTTTGATCTAAGGTCTTTGCAATAGTGTGAAATCACAGGTTCGAGGATAATGGGTCTGCAGATTTCCATGCAGAATTGTGAGTCTGATCTTTTAAAGGGATAGTCATTGCAGCTTTACCCCATTGTTGTAGTGTGGACCAGGTGATCCTCTCCACACTGCCTCCCGACTCCTAGCGTAGTGAGATGTGGTACTCAGCCACCTGAGATGCCCCTACGTGCAGTGTAAGGGCATAACATCATAGAAGTTAAAGGTCCAGTGCAAAACAACAAAAAAACACAGATTTGCCAGTCATGGTTTCTAAAGCAATCATAACTCACCCAGAGATGTCATAAAACAACCATAACCCTAGGCATATAATACAGAAACACACCACAAAGACAACATCTAAAGGAGTAGAGACATAAGAACAGTAACCACATAACTCAGAAGATGACACTCAAGAAATAAAAGTAGCAAGAAGGACAAAGCTGTGCAACACAAGGTGATAGATGGCACAAATAGCAGTCTAAACTATGGACCTAGGCAATCAAGCAATATCAAAACAGTTAGATCAGAAAGCCAAATGACAATAAGTCATGATGAACATTTAAACGCAGTTTAAAAATAACAAGCAATGTCAAACTAGTCAGATCAAAGTGCCAAATGACAGAAAGTCATGATGAACATTTAAACATGTAATTGATTACAGTTCAAATGACAACAAATGGGAGAAATCATAAAAAAGGCAATTGGAACTCAAATATAAAACCGTCGAGATTAACAGTAATAAAGCATGAAACATCTTTCGTATGAGCATGTACCCAGTATTAAAGAAACCCCAAAGAACACAATCTGATAGTGTTGGGGTTTTTCTTATTTGCTCTTGCTCTTTTAAAAAAATGTTTTAAATGTTCATCATGACTTATTGTCATTTGGCCTTTTGATCTAACTCTTTTGATATTTCTTGTTCTTTCTAAATTATGTGTTTAAATGTTCATCATGATGGATTGTCATTTGGTTATTATTATGTTTTTTATGTTGTATGTTGTATATTTATTTTCATTTGATTGTATCAGAAATTGCCTTAAAGAAGGACCCATTTGGTCCTAAATGCATTGGCCATCGGCATCTGCCAGCATTGTCTTATTAAATTCATATTGTCACTCATATTGGATTGATGAATTATTTTTGAAGGATTTGACATCACTACCATATGAATGTTGATAACGTTAATAATACTAGTTTGACTGTGTTATCTTAGGGTGTGCAATCCTCACCGACGGCTAATTGCCTAGGTCCATAGTTCAGCTTGTGAGTGGAGTACCTTAGGTGGTACACTGCTAGAGGGTTTGCACCTCAATAAATCTCCCTAATTATATTGTTAGTTTGACGTAATCTTTATAAACTGTAGCCGTGCACTTGCACACTCTGAGTAAGTATAAAACTAGCAACCACTACTCGTGATAGAATTAAAACACCAACCCACTCGAGCCAATCAACGGGCAGGCATCACTTGCATTGAACAAACACACATCCCTATATTCTACCTTACACCATACCGAAGCAAAATGCAATAAGGACACTACATTATCATGGAGACCTCACTGGGTAGCGCTGAGTACCAGAAACAGAGAAAGATACTGTGGGGGTCATTACGACCCACGCGGTAAGTACGCCAACTTTACCACCATGGTGTAAACTACGTTTACACCATGGTGGATGGCGGATTTACCGCCCCATTCCAAGGTGAGTGGGCGGTAAATCCCCATTTCCCATTTTACCCTTCCCCATTCCCATTTTTGCCCCATAGGGCATAATGGGAGTGGGAAAGGCGCTAATTACGCCACCGTAAATTACGGTGGCGTAATTAGCACCAAGGCGGTTTAGCGCCATGGATTTTAACGGCTGCTAAAAGCAGCCGTTAAAATCGGAATCAGGCGTTAAGGGTTAACGACGGCGTTAACCCTTAACGCCTGAGTTGTAATGAGGCCCACAGACTTGACCACAGAAGATTACTGCATGGCAACACGCAACAAAAACAAGAAAAACCCAGAAAACACCAAATACATGCTTTTCAGAGTCACACCATTCAACACCAATAACAATCTTCCATGACCTGTCCAAGATGTACTACATGTCATAACCAATCAGGAATATAGAAATTACACCTGGGACTGTGAGACAAAGAACTGTCCATCTCTACCACAATACGTGACCGTTTCTCACCATGTATTCACATTCACCCAGATAAACCAGCCAAGAGGGTAAGAGAACATGCCCATACAGGGGGACATCCAAATACCTTGAGCCACAATAGCACATGTACTTACAAATTCAACTCAAAAGGCTAGCAAGAGATGGGAAATCCTCCCAACAACAGCACCAAAATATAACAAAAGACAGGCAGCAGGCTCAAAAATGCAGTTCAATCTCAAAAGTGGTGCTACAATCACATAGACCGTCTCTTCTCTTCTTAAATGAAACATGGTTCACCGCAAAATTTGCAGCAATAGTATGTGATGCTAAACCCACCCAACATCAAGATAATCATGACAAACCCTATAGAAAAGGGAGGAGTAACAGCTCTCATCCATAAAGATCACATTGATAGAAATGTAACCCCATTGATAACAACACCAGATTGTGAATCGCTTCTACTCCACAATAAAGCCAATCACTACCCCTCTTGGAGCTTCTGACTAATTTCTAGACCCTCAAAAGTCAGCTTGACATTCAGAAAAATGTAGTAGTTATTGCTCTCCCTCAGGTTCTCTGATCTACGGCACAGTCATCAAGATAGAAGAGGCGGGTGAAACACCTACAGGTTCTAGGTAAACTAGAAATAATGAAAGTCCCATTGGTGATAGGTGCAAGGAGGGGTCAACTTAATGTGATTCCAGGCCTAACTCTTGGTTTGAGTGTCCCCAATATGTCCTCACTAAATTTCCTTCACAGCCTCAGTAATATAGACGACAGCCACTTCTTGTTGTCAGTATTAGGGATATAGCACCCAACCTCTCTTTTTCATTTTCCTTCTAGCAAGTACTTCTTCACCCTTGTTTCTGGGTAATATTTCAGGCAGTGATATTCCTACCCTAGATCCGCAGGACACTCTCCTGGGTAAGTCCATGGTTGAAGGTCTCACACTGAAAATAGCCAGATATTCCCTCTCTATGATAAGGTCAAACCTGGCTCTTGTTTCTGAAATTGTAATAGCCAGATGGTGTCACCCACTGGAAAGGTTGCCCCCCTGTGCTCAGGGTTTTCACATCTTCAGTAGCCAGATATCCTCACTCTGCCAATGTTGCTCTCCTAGGCCAGCATTATTACCTTTTACACACTCCTACCAGCAAGTATGTCTTCTCTTTTGCCTAAGAATTTTGTCATGCTGTTATACTCTCACACTCCACCCAAAGGTCACCCTTCTGGACCCTGCCTCTTTTCTGATCTGGTGTGCCAAGTGTCTGAAATACCTGAAACCCCTTATAAAATCAGCGGTCATGAAATTATAAAAGTCATGTACCAAATATCTACATGTGAGCATGTGTTGTGATATCTAAATAGCCATTGAAAATAATATATACACAGGCACCTGTTCAGGCTTATAAATCACTTCATTGCATTTTAAAATGTAAATTGCAAATGTAATGGGCTCATTTATGCTTATGGCATGTGTAATGGTTTTTACATGTGCACCGATTGTAACTGGAATACATTACCGTTGCAGCATTATAACTTACCTTTACTTATAAAGCACTGTGCTTCTGTAAATAAAACTCATGAAAACAAACACCAATTTAGGTACTCACCTGCACCTACCTGGATGACTGACCTTGTTATGGGCTAGCAGATGAACACATTGCACTTTGAGGTAAAAATGTGTGTTTAGGGCTGTCACCTCTCTGGGCACAGCAGTACGTAGCACAGAGCAATGGTTGCACCCCCGTGCTTTGAGGGAGCTGATGGCAATCCGAGGGAGGAGGACCTTTTGTTCAGGGGATACTGTCACACTCATCAGTAGGCTTAATACTGCTTCGGTCTCCAAGAGCCACACAGGGTGCCTTGTCTCACTCTGCAAAACAGAAGAGGAAAGGGAGGGATGAGCCTTCTGAGTGATCCTGGCTGCTCACTTAGCAGTGGCCTGAGTGCAAAAAAACTGCTGGTCCTAAGTGATCCGGGCCCCTCTCCAGACTAAAGGGTGAAGAACCACAAAAAAACAGAAGGTGAGAGTCTTTCCAGTCAGAGCCGCGTACACCCATCCGCTCACTAGGAGCAGCTTCAGCCATGTTGTTATTGATGGGCGCCATTACAGATGAGCCACCGTTGGCGCTCCTGTGTTGTAAGATGGCTTGGGCTCTCATCCAGCTGTCGTGGCACCTGGAGATATTGGAAGCCATCCCTACTCTGATTAAAGGGACTGCCCACCACTGCGTCCCGGGAGTTAAGAAAGAGAAGTGATATTGTGAAAAAATAAATCGAAGGCGTCCTTGCCTGCATGCAGCAGACCCTCATTCCAATGTCTCTCTAAAATATAGGTGCCTGTACGTTTTATATAAGGGAGAAGCTTCCTCCTGCATATCAGCACTGCACTGTGTGAGTGAAAGAAGATGGCCCCACTTCTGTACTCTCATCCATTTAAAGAGGGTCTAATTGAAAGAGCTGTTTAGGGCCCATCACACGGCAAAGTGTTCCTGCGATCACAGAGATAATAAAGGGGGTCATTATAGGTTTGGCAGTGCTGTAACAATGCTGGTAAAAGTCCAGGGAAATCTGGTACTGGCACATTTTTCCGCACTGCCGAATCACAAGCTTGTCGGTGGGGGTCTCTGATTTACCTCTAGTGTACAGCTGGATGTAAATCACACCCCCACTGTCAAGAAAATGGTAGTATTACCGGCAGCGGTATTACTGCTGCTGGTAATACCGCAATCACCTCCTTGGAGTGCTATAGGATCCCACGCAATGGGTATTTAACGCCAATTTCTCGCCACCTGTAATGTCCTGGTCATACCGGATATCAGGCAGCAGAAACGGTAGCTAGGTTTGCCGGTCCCTCACTGGAATTATTGGTGGGACACTGGCAAACCTAGAATGACCCCCAAAGACAGTGGGGGTCATTACAGGTTTGCCCGTAACCCACCCGTAATACCTGTGGGTTACCAGCAAACCCGCCTTACCGTTTCCGGTACCTGATATCCCGGGATATTGCGAGTGCCAGCAACAGCGATAAGTTACTATTCCATGGAATGGGTTTGCTGCAATCACTGGCACAAGTAGTACCAGGGCCGTGGATTTCAGCAATTATTTGCTGGTAAGAGCCTGAACTCCCGGCAGATCAGGCCTGTCGGTAATTCACTGCCCTCTACCGGCAAACTCGGAGTGTGCCGCCCTGGTGAAAATGCTGAATCCAGTATTACTGGCATTTCCCCCATCATTTTTACCAGGCCGGCACACACGTAATGACTCCCTGTGAATAAGATTACCATATGGAACTATTTTCTCCTGAGCCCATGACGTATATAATTACACATAATACTATGTTCTAGTGTACTCAGAAGTGCATGCTTCTGCACTTACCCACAGGCAGAGCCATTCTTCAACAAACAAAGTCTGCAGTGAATTTGGGTTATTCTTACCCCCACACACCGCAACCCTCAGCTTAGCCAGGGCCTCAACGCTGATAAAGAAGAATGTTTCCTCTCAAACATACTGTAAGAATTGTTGAGGACACTGCCCTATTTCTGGTCTTTTACCATCACATGATATAAAGGGATGTTGTGCAGAGAAAGAAACCCCTCCATCCAGCATCATCAGAAGATCACCTACCACCTACCAGCAACTGACTGCTATAGGCCAAGGAGATGCTAGATGAAGTAATATTCCCTGGCCCTGTCAGCCCTTTTAAAAACACAGGTCAGCTACAGGCTAGGCCCCCATTTTACCAAAAAGGAGGAAGCCCCCCTGAGACACAACAAGAGCGTATGGCCAGACCGCTCAGCTCCTGTTACCATTCACAGCCTCCTGCACCTTTAGCACCATAGAAAGGAAACAAGATCCAGAGAATGAATAAACCCAGCCCTAGCTGGCGGGCGCCTTCTGCCTCCAGCAGCCACCAGCATACTAACAAAGCATCCAGGAGCAGGTAGAAGGTCCATACTCTTGAACCTGCTTATGCTTATGCCTTTTATATATTCTTGGTTTTGGGGTACCCCAAGATTTCATTTAGTGTTTAATTTATTGTTGCTATTGTATACAGTGTTATATTTGTTAGTCTTCAGCCACTGTTACGTAGAGGTTACTATTATACTAGGGTGTTATGCTTGATCCAAAATGGCGGGATGCATTCTGGGAGCGCTCAGAGCCATGTTAGATATTTACTTCATACCGCAGTGAAACGCCGCACACATTTTGCTGATTGTTAGATTCACAGTGCTGAGACAAACATGCTTTTCCAAACCTGGTATGCGGTCAAGGCCATTTCTGCTGGGAAAGCTAACGTTGTTATGGCTTGCTACTGTTCTCTGTGGAGTGTGTTTTTAGAGAAGGAAGGCACTGCGCTTCTTGGGGGGAAGCTCTCGATTGACCCAGCTGGCAACCGACGGCTGTTCCTCAACTGCGCAAGTGCAATTTCCAGAATGTTCGAGAATTAACTCCCCTTTGTGGAGTGTGTATATATGCGGAAACCCGGAGGTGGTCAGGTGAGACTTCAGCCGGAGAAGGACACTTATGTCCGGCCTTCCTGTGAGCTGTGGTACTCTCGGCCTGGCTGTTCCCGGTGTCTTCCAGCCGCTTCTGGACGAGATGAGGAATCCTGTTACGCTCACGGTGATGTATTTCTTTTTGACTTCTTTACTTCTTCTGTGATCTATGTCCTTATTATTTTTATGAGTTATTTCTATGTATTTGTAATCTTTGAATAAATAGCCGTAAAGAGCTGATTATCTTCTAAAGAGTGCATGGCTGTGAGTTATTGTGTCTGTCTGTTTATGGTTCAAAGTATTTGCTCTATAATTGCATTGGTGATTTATGGTTGTTCCGTGCACTTTTCGGGGAAGAGCAATACATAGGGTTAGCCCAGAAACCTAGCAAATAATTTGCCAGGCAATACAAATGGCAGGGTTGAAACAGTTTACATTGGACAAGGACTGTTTTCTTCTAGAGCCGCTGTAGAAAAGGGAATCCAGGAGCAGGAGGATAATGCACAGACAAATAATGTACTCAAATTAGAGACTGTGATTAGAGATTGGACTGTTATATTACATTTATGCCGACTTTAATCTGTGTAATGTTGGTGAAGACTGGTGTACTCTATTTAAGCACTACGTTTTATGATGTTGCAAAATGTTTAGAGAGAGTTATTTATGAACTGCAACCCACTTAAGACCTGCTTATAATGTATTACTGAGTTATGACCTGTTATTTATTTGTTTATATATTTCCCAAGGTGAAGGTGTGAGGGGTGATGGGTTTATTGAGACTTTCCTTACTTTAATTGAATGACCTTTTACCTGTATTTTGCATATCTTTCGTTACAGCTGAGGAATCCAGGAATACATCCACATTCACTCCCTGTCAATGCATTATATCCACAGGGATGGTCTGAGCCAATGCCTGAGATATTTCTCTCAGCAACCATCTTGGTCACCTTCTGTAGCGGATCTTAGCCAGTGGCTGAGTTATTCTCCCAGTAACTTCTCTGATCTTGCCCTTGTTCTTTTCTCCTTCCTGCTCATGCCTTCTAGCTCAGGTTCCTTCTCTCCACGGTATGTGACCCTAACTCGAAAGCCTTGGACTCTATTATAATAACCCCGGTCCATTGCATTATCTAATGAAGAATTATATTACTTATTCCCTGTTCTTTCATTAGCCCGAGTAAGTGATTGGTTAGTCCTCCATTTATCTTGTTCCCTTGCATGTTTTCTCTTGCCTTTACTAGGAGTTAGGCAGTGTAAATGATGAATCTGTCCCTGTCGGGAATCAACCTGATTATTCTACATACTGTGACAATATAAGTCTTTAAAAGGCCAGTTCATTGTTCTGATGACAGATGGAAGTTTAGTGATGGTCACTATCCAAAGACTAGCCGAGAAAAACAGGAGCCGAAAGGCACAGCAAGCCCACTTGAGCCAACACCCATCAGATTACCAAGCCACAAATACCTGAGGACAAACTTTGATTTCCCCACGGTGCCAAGGAATCCAAGGAATCCGGCTCTGTCATTGCTAATGGGATTGTCCAACCGGCAAGCCATAAACCCATCAACCATGGGCAGCCAAGAATAAATTTAGCCTTGAGAAAGAACCTTAAGGGTCAAAACATGTGTTGGCTGACCTACCTAAATCACTGATTAAATCCTTTACATGAAAACCTGAAAAACATTGTGTACCTTATTATCAGCGCACAACTTACTGGGCCCATCCCTTTCATGTGCATACAAGAGGTGTGGGCAACACCTCTCCCTCCCCTAAACTTGCTGCTAATTCAATTTACCAAAACTTAAATAAACCGTATACCTAATGACCCAGTGCTGTATGAGTTGATTCTGCCTCTAGTACCCACTGCATGTGGAACAGTTTTGTTTTTCTTCCTCAAGGCAAACCAGCTCACCACCTAAGAGCAGACACCTTATTCTGGATTGGCTACATTCTGGCACCATTAACCCCAATGGACATTGAATTCTTTTTTGAAGTATTTTATCCTATTGATGATGCTTTTTTGTTGAAAGTAACATGTTGCATTAGTATGTGTCTTTTTAATATTTTTGGAATGTTTCAATTTGTCCTTGAATTGCGGATAATCCCAGGTATCCAGTCTTCTCCAGCCCTCTCCACTCCCTACCTACTACTTAGTTAGTTAGTATGAGAGTTATTTTACCCTTCATTTGATATCACATTGAGAAAGGTATTGAGGTATTGGTTGAGGCAGATGCTTCTATGAGGTTGACTATCAGGATTTGGTGAGGCAGGTGCTATTGCCTAGCATGATTTGTGAGGTCGCCTATCATGACCTGGTGAGGCAGGTACCTGGTTTTTAAGGTGACTATGATTTCTTGCAGAAGGTTTATCAGTCTTAGGGCCTCATTATGTGTGTGGCTGGCTGAAAATTAGGGTGCCGCTAGCAGCGTACCGACACCCTTTCCGGACCGCCACAATCCGACTCTGTGGGCAGGGGCTGTTATGCCTGGCGCAGGTCTGACATGCCAGGCACAACAGCCCCCGCCCGCAGAGTCTTCACGGAAGCACCGGCACCGTTAACAACAGTGCTGGTGCTTCCGTGAACCCATTCCCGTGGAGTCCTATGGGACTTGTAATATCCCGGTGGCACCGGGATATCAAGTGGCAGATTCAGTGTTACGAGCATGGCGGCAACCTACCAGTAAAAATGGCGGGTTACCGCTGTCCTCGTAATGAGGCCCTTAGTCTTTATTTGAGGTGGAGGCAATGACAATGATTTCAGCTTTTTCATTAATGACTTTTTGCATTTTGTGCATAGGCATGATACTAATGTCAAAGTTTCTTTATTACAAATTTCTCATGAATAAAATATCAATTCGTTACATGAGAGTGCTTGAGCATGCACTTAAAGAATGGGGCACCTATCTAAATGCATTGTGTATTCATGTGTTATATATAGTACATGTCTTTTTATCGACATTTTAAGGGTTACTGGACGATGTGACCAGTGGACTATTAATATAAATATAGGTGGCATTGGTAAAGCCCACCCACTGGAAGGGGTTGATCGCCTGCTCTCATTACTGATACGCAGTGACAGGCATATGCATTTCTCCTACCACACGCCCTCTTGGGGCGGGGGACTCTTAGACATTCCACTGGGGGTGGAGGGAAGGCTCTGGAGGAAGGGGTGGTGGAAAATCACGCCATCTTGAACAAGTTCATTACTGGATGACACAAAAGCAACTCAAACCGAACCACAGCAAAACGTAAGTACTAACCTGCTTGGGCAAAGTACAAATCCTCACAACATTCCTGGGCCATACAAAATATGTACCTGCCCCCGACATCGAAAATGGCTCAGAACCTGACAATCCTGTTGACAGCCACCTTGCACAAATCAAAAACCTGATGCAAAATTGCTTCTTTTACCCAAAATCAATTAGACATATAATGCCTTTCCTTACTGTTCTACAAAGGATACGTACCCCTAATCTACCCAGTTCTCTCAAGGCTGGGGTATGCAAAAGCCTTGATCTAGGGCTTTTCAAATATCTCTTGACCTCACAGATCATGCAAATAGTGAATGCTGTTCTACAGCAAGAACCAGTAACATTATTGCATTGAAATTATTACTGAAAAGCCAAAATAGCTCGAAAATAGCATACAGGGAAAAAGTGAATGTGCCAAACAAATTTGCATTTGATCCCATTATTGGGTAGAGAAAAAAGCTCACACCTGCATATCTCCTTTATTCTTGCCTCACTGATACTGGTATCAGTACCTTTTAGTAAGCATCTGTGGAACTGAGTGATATTGGTTTAAAACATGTTTTATATGTTATTACTGAATATTTTTCATCTCATATTTTTCATATCTTCTTTTCACAATGCCAGAATTCAGGTTTTCCCAAAGTTCATGGTGCATAGCTTTTTTTTAATCACAATTAAACCTATGCTCCAAATTTTTGGGACTGGTTGTACGAGTGTAGCTGTGTTGAGTTACTTGTTCCGGCTGTTTTATTATTTGCACACGCCATCTTCTTTTCTTATGATCAACATTTGTAAGTTTACTGAGGGAGTGTGAGTAAGCAAATAATATAAGCTAAGTACTACTTGTAGTGAGGGAATGCAAGGACAGAAGGGTAGCAGTGTAATGTAGTGCCTATCTGTGGAAAGGCATCTTCTGTTGTTATACATAAGTGTGTCTATTTTGTGTAATTGTAGTGTAGAGGTAGGCACTAACATACATTACAGTGCACATTGTTGGCGCTGTACCATGGAGCCATTCTGCTCCCCACTAATGTTTTGTTATTTTTACGGATGCTGATTATTTGTTTGATTTTCTTTAGCGATTAGGTAATATACCATGTTTGCATTGCACTCCACCATTTAAGTTTAAGAGTTATACCATATAGGCATTATGTTATGTCGTGCAAAGTTGATTTATACCACGCACCGCTGCTATTTCCATGGTCTCCAGGCTCTCTGCTCCACACCCTTTTGTGCATTACACTGCATTTGCTTGCCATCATTTTTCAGTGATTAATTGTAATTTATCGCAATGCACACTTTCTGAGATGTTACTAATAGGCATTGCACGCCACACTCCTTATTGATAAATTTATCAGGTTTAGTGATTATAACTGTACTTCATTTTTAAATTAACTAACACTATTTACACAGTACAGTCAAGACTGTATGAGCTGTACCGTGAATGCATTATAATCCACCCTATTTATTGTGATTAGATGCACTTTTTGTCGTTATTATTAGTTGATGTTGTGTCGTGTTTTTATACCGTGTCACATTTGAAGGTCTATTTGCTTATTTTTGTAAGAATTTATTTAATTATATATCATGTTCACATTACTTAAGGTCTCTAGGAGTCTTTCTTTAATAGTTGAAGTATCATTACAGCATTCATACCCTCAGGAGTTGATGGTACAATGATGGCAAATCATTACTTGTGCTTTGTAGTTGATTCCAGATATTGAGGCTTCTTTGAGTCAACAACTCAATAGTATCTGGAGGTGAAGTCTATTGGCCTTATAATTCAATACATTTTATATTAAGGAATTAACACAATAGGTTATGTTAATACTTTAGTTTATTGAATTGCATATTGGGCACACGACTCATCACATAAACATTTTGAGGTTAGTTTAAAAGTGATTTTGTCCAAATTTGGTATATGCACAAGTACTGCATTTTATTTATTGAAGTGCTTTGGTGTCATTCATACAAAGGACACTGTTTAAAGTATTTGTAGAGCACTCCAATTGTGTGGTTTATCTTGCTACTGGGAGGTGGAAAGAGTTGAGAAATAGACAGTAACAGTTCATATGGATCTTGTTGGTCATTGTTTGGAAACATTAGCGGGACAGCTGAAACTGATTAGCAATGGGCCAAAGCACAGGAGCACTTACATTGGTTTTGCCAAGGTTAACAGTTATGTTACATAAACGTGTATTTCATGTTACATTTACCTCATGTACTGAAGTCATTTGACTTTCTTTTATTAAAGGTGCTATTTGTAAGAGTACATATAATGTGTCATTAGCAAAACAATTTACTTCTGTATTATTTGAGAAAGTTAGGGGATGTGGTAAGTCAGAATCAGGAGACGGACGCAGTGTTATTTTGGTTAACCTGCCTCTTTATTCAATATAAATGTATCTGTCCCTATCAGTTCTTGGCCCTATCGTATAGAAAATAAAAAAAAAAGTCTTAAGGGTAATTGTCAGGCTGTCCTGCAACATAATCTCTGTTCGATGTCCAGAAAACCTAACCTATCCTGATCTCTGTCCCTACCACTACAACAGAAAAGTTAGGGCCTCTTGCCCCATGGATAAATGGTGGTTGATTTTTGACCCTGACCCTGTTGCTCAGCTCAAAAAAACAGGCACCAGAATGTCTCTTTCACCTTTTCCCACCTACGACTGCGAGCTTGCTGTAATTCAATGTCTTTTCTTCCCTCTTTGGATTTTGCCAGAAACTTTGTACCAGTGGTGGGCATGTGCTAACCGTGGTATTTCTAGGTCTTGAAAGTCCTGTTACAGGTACTCTCTTGGAATCAATTTCCAGTGATAACAATAATCTGCTCTCCACTCCTGTTGTCGATTTCCATTGCCATTGGGTTGTTTAGTGTTCATTCCACTCTAGATATGCTGACAGCCGTTCGCCTGTTGCCGGAATCAATTAGGACATTTGCCAGATTTGATTTCCTCAGACCAGTTTGCGAGCTTGGAAGGTAATGGTGGTACACAGTAATACATCAGTTTCTTCCTTGGTTTTGCACCTGTTCTCCTCCCTTTCTCTCCATTCTTCTTCTCCTAATCAACCTATTTCCATGGGCTCTTCGAGTTGGTCCTTTAGTCAGAGACAAGCAAAATGCCTTTTTTCCACATGAGAAACAGGTGGGGTTTCCCAGGAGGAATAGGTTTGGCTCTAACAGTAGCTTTGTTGGGTGTCCCCGAGTGTTTGAATGAGGTAGGGTGACCGGTCTTCTGACTAGCTCGTCCTTTGTTTTTAAGATGGCAAGGGTCAAATTCTCAACCCTTGGCAGTGGGAAGAGGGCTCTCCTTAAAAGAAGGTTTAAGGTCTCTCCTATGCTCAGAGGGATTTACAGGGTGATGTTTAAAGAATTAGAATGCCTCAGAAAGGGCCTCGGTAATCTGGATGGCTGTCTCCAGAGATTGTTGATGATATTGTAAGGTGACAGCCTGGAGAGGGGCAGGTAATGAATTAAACAACTGCTCAAAGGTTAAGACTTCCAAGACCTGGGGTAAGGTCTTCCTCCCCAACCACTGGCTGATTCAATGTTGTATTCTCATAGCCAGTTCCATATGGGTCTCATTGGAGAGCAACTGTGTATTCGAGAGTTTTCTTTGAATGAAGACTCTGTCCAGCCTTATTCATGTAGGCTTTCTCTATCTTATTGAAACGGTTAATCCCAGTGGCATTAATGACTTGATATAACAGTTGCAATTCCACCTTTAGAAAAGGTGCTAAATAACATGTTTCAAGTGTGCCGTCCCAATTAAATTGGGTGGCTAATCTTTCAAAATCTACAAAAAAGGCACCCAAGTCTTCCCCTTCCTGAAAACACTGTAGATCTCTGGACCTCAGTGACGGAGTGCCTGGTTACTTAGGACTCCAAGTAGGTTGAGGGTTTCTTGGTGGTGCTGATCTGCTCCCACCTGACTATTCACGATTCTCTCTCAGAGAGATTCCAGAAATGGAGGGGAGGCCATAGTCAAGTTGGAGACCTCTTGTGCGACGACCTTGACAGAACTGTTGCTTGTGGCAGACAAAACCTTTGGGACCAGACGACCAAAATTCTTCCTCATCTCCAGAGTCACTGGGGAGTTTGCTATTTAAGGGAGTGGCTAGATGGTTTGATGAGTGCTCTTCCATGACTAGGGAAGGTTGTTTTCTGGCTATACCTAAAGATGACTTGATCCCACAAAGTCCTCTAGGGGCTACCCTTATGAATAGTCCTGGACATCTCTGTCCTTACTAGTTCAACAGAACAGAAGCTAACATAAACCAGGTTAGAGCCCAGATCTAAAGTCAAACAATCCCCAGGCCACACCTCCCAGGAGGAGTGTTCTGTTGTTGGGCTCCGCGGGCCTTTCTATTTGCTACGGCAAATGTGGGTGGGATCTCCACCCCCTTGGTAGCGAGGGTGTGTGTTTATGTCTTGTTCTCTGGGCCGTATTAAGGATAGTGCCTGAGTAGGGTCGGAAAGCACGCCAGCCAGTGGCACATGAAGTGGCACCTCTTTACATATGTCATTTCGGATTTCACCAACAAACTTACTGTATTCTTGAGAGAGGAGAGGGTAACACATATCCCTATCTAGGGATTCCCTGTCCTTAAAGGGGGCCAGTGAAAGTCCCCCAGTGCGATCCCACTTGCTCTGTCCCATTGATGGTGTTAAGCTTAGCAGGCTTATCTCCCTCGCACCAATTCATCACTGGGGCTATTTTGTAAGGCTGCCGTAATTGATGGTGCATTTCAGAATGCATTTATTGTATTTTTTACATTCTGTTTCTTTCCTACAGCTTAGGTTGCACTTTTACTTCATAAAGGTATCTTCTCTTTTGAATTCAAAGAGGACTCTGCATCACAATACCATTACATACAGATGCTCAAGGAGATGCTGACATTAACATTGGAGAATAATATTTTTATGTTCGACAACAAATTCTACAAGCAAAAGAGAGGGATTGCTATGGGCACAAAGTATGCTCCAGCATTGGCAAACCTCTTTATGGTGATGTATGAGTAACAAAAAGTTTATCTGGATGAAGCATTTGCAACACATGTAGTACTATGGATTTGTTTTATTGATGACGTTCTACTGATCTGGGATGGTACAAGGTTGGAACTAAATGTTTTTAGACACAGAATGAATCACAATGATCTTGGAATCGAATTTTTGGGCCACGATAGCCCAAGTGCAATAAACTTTTTGGACCTGACAATCTTTGTGGAAGTTATGAAACTGTCCACTCGTACATTTCGCAAGGAAACAGAGGTGAATTCGACTCTACATGCTCAAAGTTATCACCACAGACCAGTGAAATGGAACATCCCGACGGGCGAATTTATTAGAGCAAGACGCAACTGCAAAGACACCAAGGATTTCATAGCAGAATGCAACTTACTTCAGCAACGCTTTAATCAGAGGGGTTACTCAAAAGCATGCAGTAGACCAGCCAGACAAAAGGCCACAACCATGACATGGGTAGCAAACATTGATGCCCAAATCAAACACAAGTAATAGGGATCTGAATCAGATCAACTTTTTCACGACCTTTAGTAAGAACAGTGTGGACCTGAGGAAAACACTCAACAAAAACTGGCATCTCCTACAGCTGGACCCTCATCTCACAGACTACATTAATGAAAGGCCCAAGATCACATATCGTAAAGCCAAAACCGTAAAAAATGACTTTGAGTCCTTCGCTTCCAGATCTAAATCCAGAACCGACAAGAACTTGGCTGGTCACCGGAGTGTCTGGCTTTAAAAAATGTGGGACATGTACCATGTGCCTTTATGCTCATGAAACTACCAAAAGCTTTGTGGATGCAAGAGGAACATGTATGAACATGAATGAGAATATCAATTGCCACTCTCAATATACTGTTTATGCCATAATCTATCCTTGCAAGCTGATATATATTGGGAGCACAATAAGAGAAGTTAGAGTACGCATCCGTGAACACTTCTCATAAGTTGGGAGCCAGGATGTGTCATTGCCTCTGGCCCAGCACTGGCAATTACAACACCAGATGGATGATTAAAAAAAATTGAAATTTATTGGATGACAAAAAATGAAACTAGGAAGAAGAGGAGGAAACCTGGAGGAAAGGATCAGACAGATGGAAGCAAGACTCATCTGTAAATTTTGATCAATTGAGTTTGGTCTTAACAAGGATAATGAGATGGTTAATTTTTCATGAATTAGGAATAATAGTTAACATGCAAATAATATTTTGATCTGCTTTATCTAATATTTTGCACAGATGTTTGACCATGGACATGTAATGTATGATAAAAAAATGGGGGGGTCTACAATGCTGTGGAATGAAACTGCCATGTGAGAATGTACTATTGTCTTTTGCCAAGTCTCTGTAGGTCATGCAAGTACATATGTGATCTGCCAATACATGGATAGTACTGATGGACAAAACTGTGCCGGACAGTCATTTGGCTTGGAATCTGAAAACAGAACTTGAACATACTGTGATATGGTAATGGTGAACAAAGTCCTCTACTATGGTGAGATAGAAATCTAGACATTCTATGTGTTATTAATAATACAGGTGGAGGTTTTTTGAAATAACGTTTTACTGCTGGTATCATCAACTAATTTAGGTAATTTTGATAAAGGATTTTCCTTAAAATGGGGGTATTTTACTGATCACATGCTCCATATTGATAAGGAGATCCCTTTAAATGGGGGTAGTCTACTAATCACACGCTGCTTATTGTTGTAAATGGGACATTCGCATGTCTTATATGGCATGGGTCTGAACGTGCGCCAAGTAGTTAAAATTACATTTAATCTCGAAAGTGCAAACCGTTTCAGGTCCTGTTAGGCATTAGCCAATCTTACTTATCGATTCAGCGGGATTTAAAAACAAGTATCTGAAATAATGGAGAATGCTCCCTTTGAGGGGGAATTAATATGCACTACATATATAAGCGACACCATTGCAATATGGTGGCCATCTTGAATGGCCCTGACATTGAGAAGGGACAACCTATGTTGTCCGAGCTACAGATATACACAAGCAAGATCTGCGCAGCAGTGTTTTTATCCTGCACTGCCGACACGAGGAACACTGTGCTCTGAGTAGGAAGGTAAGATTAGAGGGGCAAGGGGGGACATTATATTATGTACGCGTTCCCGTGCTCAAACTATGACTTCTGAAATGACACGTCCAATTTAGCATTTTGCAAAGGTACCTAAGTTAGGGACTCGGGCTTGGATGGAAGCTAAATGGATAAGTCTTACACTGATTGGGAACGTCTTTACAAGGCCGTAATTTGTCTGACTGTGAGCATTTGAACTAGGAAGGAATTATGGAAATTAGGATTGGCCCTATTCAAAATGATCTATTTGTATATTTATCAGATTCCCTCAGAAACTGAATTTGGGGCTCGTTTGGAACAAATGCTTTTTGTCATTTTAGGGATTATCCCGGGACACACTTGAATGCATATTTGGTAAGGAGCTTCACTTGGTTCATTTAAAGACCTTGCAATTGCTTGGGTGATAATTTTGAAACAGGTATTAGTACGGATTATGAGAGATTTCTTAATATTCTGTGCTATGTGCCAGCTGTAGCATGTTCTAGCCACTATCACAACAAATTTGTCAATTGCGCACAATGTAATCAAAATGATTTTGATCAAAACATTCAGACTAAATGTTGGTGATCAGTGAACATGATTAGCCAATGTGGCATTTAATGACTAAGGTGCATGGAATGGAAGAGCATTTAACTTACATATGAATTTTTTTCTTTTTCTCTTTCCTTTTTTCTGTGTATTTTGTTGACTGTTTTTCTTTTGATGTATGTTTAAATCCTATTATTTCAATCCTCATCCCCATCCTATTTCTCTGGTGTTCATCTTCATTTGGTTGATTTTATTTATTTTTATTTTGAAATTGTTATCAGAATATTGACATGATCAAATTGCCCAAATCGTTTTGTTTTGAGAAAGGCTCTTGAGTGGTCGAAACACGTGTTAACCATCAGTGGGCACATCATTTATAAAAATGTATGTTTCGCTTGATCTGCTTACAAATATAAACCACTTGAAATCAAAATTGGATCTTGTGTGGTGCAGTCAATATGTGGGAAATACCTTTATCTTCTCTTTACACCCCTTTTGTATTTACTTTGGTTTGTCAGTTTGCGGAATGTGAGTTGTGTATAAAGAACTTAAACTATTATATTCTGTGATACAGGGTGCGTTGTGCAGTGGTTATATTTTTTTGGATATGCAGTACACACAGTCCATCTGATGTGGCTGCTCTTGAAAGTACAACATAAGTCATTCCATTGGTAAATAGCCTATTTGCAACAATTGCTTTGTCTAAACGTATTCCGTGTGGTTTATGTATTGTCAAAGCATATGCCAGTTCGGCAGTGAATTGCTCTTGTGTGACATACTTTTCAAAAGATTTGTTGAAAAAGTACAATTAAACTTTTAATTATTGTACATCTTCAGTATGCTGAACGTTTATTTTGATGGACTGTAGCAACACGTTTCTCACATGATTTGGGTAGCCTACTATATAACCCATGGCTCCACTGACTAAACCTCGTTCTATATTTGCATTTCTTCTCAATATGACTCTAGATTTCAAGCAAAACAATAGCATGTTCTATGTAGTCCAGCAAGTCTAGAAAGTGGACTCTTTTTTTTTTAGCTTGCCCTTACATTTTACTATGTAGACCGTTACATTGTGTTTATCATTACAGCATTGATGGTTGCACAGTTAGCTAATATAGACATTAGACACGCTTTTTGCATTTTTTGCAGTAAGTCCATCAGCTCCACAAATTGGTGTTGGCAATGCTACCAATGGTTTTGCTGATATCTTTGTACTTATGGTGTAGAACGCTGGTTGCCTGTGTGCTGGATTCACTTGAAATTGGTTTTCAAATAAAATGGTATGCTTGCTTGCAAAAATGCAATTATCATTTGTGTGTACTATTTCTTGAAATATGAGAAACATGAACGCACAAGCATGATATTTGATGCCATACTGACCTCAGCCATTATGAGAACTTTCACATTCTGTAATAGCTTTGCAATTTCATTTGCTGCTTCCGCTTGGAATTTGTAATTTTCAATGCTCCAATTGTTCATTATACTGTATGGCACAAAAAGCACCGTAAAGTAATTCTACCTATTTTATACGAAGCAAGATCAGTTGGTGCTGCCACTACGCTAGCTAATGGACTTTTAAGTGTCTCTCTAACTAAGGTGGATATTACTTTAATTATGCAGCTTTTATCTGTGCCTGCCTCACCCCTAATGTGTAATAGAGTAATTTGCATTTCTAATATTTACATGCACAGGGACTGTGGAGAAATTATTGACCTAGGTTACTTATAATTATGTGTACATATTGTTCAGCATTCAAATTAATTATAGTGTTTGTTCATCTGATTGTGCCTGAATATATGCGGCAACTATATCGTGTGTTGCCATTTGAGCTTCATTTTGTATATTTTGTTCACCTAGAGGGGCTGTTGCATTTTGAATATGCATACAACTAGAGTTTAAAAAGAAAACATGTATTTATTATGGTTAATTAAAACCTGTTGCACACCACACCATAAGTAACAAAGGCCATTTCCTATACAATTAATGGCTAAAGACATAAAATCACTATATACAAATAGAATCCATATATGAGCAAATGCATTCATAAAATAACACAAGTCATCAGCAAACTGCAATGCCAACAGTGGTGCAGACAATCATGAGTTCCATGTAATTTTCAATAAATGTATTAAACAACCTATATCGTCAACAAATGTGTATGTAATGTAATCATTGTTTTCCTTATATAATATGATGCACCAGTAATGGCGAGTGATTCGGCCGAATAAATAGCAGCCCAGAATTGATCACAGGAGATGCTAGTCGGGCAGCTATCCAGGTTAAAATAACCCTTAAGATAAAAAGTCCTTAAAATGTTACAACCTGTTAAAATGTGTCTAGCCGTGTCTACCTCACACTTGCAATAATGGCACTTTCTTTCCTCAAGGGGATACCAGACCTGACACCATAATATTAAAATCAGGGAAGAATATTAAAACAAAGATAAAAAATAAAACATTTAAAATCATTATTACAAAATGTCATTAAATAACTTAAATGTTTCCCCAGCATAAAACTCTGGGTGGCATACAATGCGTACCACTTTTTGAAGCTAAGCCCTTCAAGATTTTTGATTTTATCCCACTCCATTGCTTTGGTTTTCCATTTCAAATGTAAATTTAACAATGACCCCTCATAAACTGTCGACAGAGGCAAGCAGATTTTCTGTAGGAAATCATCTGCCATGCTCTTTAAGTCCTGATGCAAGGGGTTAACATTACTGTCCAGAGAGACTCTAGCAATAATGCCCATGAGAGAATCCTGTGTTACCTCTGCCCTCGTTATCTTTATATAGAGCTTGCAGCATTGGATTTTCCACAAAGTAAGGAGTGAAGTGTGCCCCAACTCACATCTAACTGCTTCTACGGGAACAGAACGGGGTATCCTCAATACCGCTCTCCATAATTTACCTTCTAATCTATCAATCCATAACACATGTTTTTCAGCATGACCCTTTTGGCCATAAATAACTGCGGGTATTACACTCATCTTATAAACCTGTAAACTTTTTTTGAAGTTCAACTTCTACTCATTATTTTTACTGTATCTCATCATTGAGCATTTTTTATAATTTTGGAACTGGGGCAATATGTGGAATCTTTAACATTATTAAAGATTCTTTATAACTGTTGTGTGCTCTGATTAATTAACCTTCTTCACACCCAACAATAATATTATAATGATTGTTTTCATTATTGCTGTATGTCGGTTTTTGGTGGTTAGTTGGGTTGGATTTATTATGTCAGACAAAGCAACCATTTGATTTCCAAGGTGATGATTAATCATGGTGTTGTCACATTGTTTTCTTAGAAATTGAACACACCGTACTTAATTTTAAAGGTTCTTTTGCAGTAAGAAGTGCATTTATATATATATGGTGAGTGGCCACTTTGTCATGTAAATCACCAATTATATAATTAGTTAAATAATATTATTTGTCCATCATATTCTATTTTGTTCATAATACCCAGTGAATTTGGTGAGCCCATCTAGATTGTTATTTTTGCCCCCAAAAGTAGTTTGTAACAGGACCTAAGAGTATACAAGTGGAATTTTGATGACATGTAGCATTGGTAAACAATCGATGGCGGCAAAACCTGAACTGATTTACAGAGTCCTTGGCACAACATTAATTTGGTGTTAGAGTTTCTATATTTAGATGGTGTTGGATGGATAGTTAAAAAAAATCTATTAGTCCTTCCAAAGCATATTCTGCTCAGCTTAGTGTTACAAACCACATTGCAGGATCAAGGTGACATATCAAACAACAGAATTCTGAGTAATGTCTACACCAGTGTTCTCGTGTTCTCCACACAATGGCTAATCTGTTGCTTCATGCTGCTTTCTCAAATCTGATTTTTATCTTCTTCTTGCTGAACTAGTGATGAGGCTATCATATTTCAGAAACTTTTTTTAGTATTTAATGAGTGTACTGCTCTATAACAAAATGGTGTAGGTTCACTGTCGTACAGTAAGTAATATATGTAATCGGGATTAGGTTGAAATCATGGATCAGCAAAATACATGCAACTTGCATGGTATTCTGAGGCATATATTTGTTCTTGTCTATAATTTAAACCACTGCCATGAGCAGTTGGAAATAACTGTGGAAATGCTGTTTCTTCAAAACTATTTCCCCAAACACTTAACATATGCTTGCCACATTTAGTAGGTTTCTATGGAATCAACCATGGCTCAAACATATTCAAATGGGTGAATGCTGTATTTTCCTTATATACCTTTTCTGTAGTATCAAAGGTACATTTTAGGTATCAGAGGATCCATTTTAAAAAATATATATATTAGACCACATTGATGTGTATGCAAACTTTAAATTTATATTTTCATAGTTTAAATCATGTTGATTTTTATATATGTTATTGCTTTGTAAACTGTGTTCAGATTAAAAGTAACTAGCTCCTGACAACTTTTTGCTTTTTGTTGGAACACTATCAACAAGAAATAGGCATTTATTTTCTTTTGCCTGAATTACTTGTAATAATTAAATATTGTCAGTAACGCTTAAAGGCAAATAAAGTACATGACCTTTTGTTGCTTTGACTGGCTCATTTTCTGGTCTCAATCCAGACTGTGTTGGAAGATGGACAAATGTTTGGAATGTGCAGACTAATTGTGTCATCATGCTTTCATACAAGATTCATTTAGAAGGTGCATTTAGAATTGAATGTGTGTTCATATTAAGTGCTATTGCTCTAGTTGTAATAATGTTTGATCTACTTTGTTGCAACAGTTCAAATACATTTTTGAAACAATAATTGCATGGAATGCTCTCTTCAAGGAATAACTACATAATCAGACAGAGCCAAAGGTTATTAGTGGGATCCCTTTAATTTCCTTCTACAGTGATTAGTGTTACTTGTTTTTTAAATAACAATCATACCTATGCATTCACATTTTGGGGGGTCATAGATGTGTTTGGTAACCTGCATAATAAAAATTGGATTCAGTTGCATGTCAACATCCATTTCATGTGTGCAGTTGCAAGCAGCTTTGGCATTTAAGGTGTCCTGTTTCTCAACTCAAAAGAATCTCAGTTTTGATGTCCTTAAAAAAAGTTATTTATTTCCTCAACTGTTCCCTTTACCATTGTACTTTTCAATTTGTTTAACAATTCTGCAATTTTTTTGGAAGCATAACATTTCAAAAATGTATTGCGGATAAGTTTATAATGAAGTGCCAACATCCTCATACAATGGCAAATACTTGCACATGAATCTCCAGAAGAACGTCGAATGTGGTGTCTTTTTCATTTTGAATGTTGACGTATGGGACATGGATCAATTTTCTGCACAAGGTTTATTTTTCCTTATACTTTATCCATGTTGCACAATATATGTGGAACATCTCTGCTTTAACAGGTCTGTACACATGCCCATTGTTTTACTTGTTTTCTGCATACTTGTGTGCCATGGCAAAACAATACTATTTTATTATCTTCCAGGATCTCAAATTGTAAAAAAGCTTGTGGGTTTCACCATTTATCAATTCAAAGGTTTTAATTACCTTTATCAATGAACGAATGTACAATGTAATTTCTACTTTATTTGTTCTTTCTGCAAAGCATCACTCCATAGATGATAGAAGTGTTCATTTCACAAGAATATTTGTTTTGAACTTCTCTATTGTGAACCTTCCAAATGTTTTCAGTTAATCTTGTTTGGGCATTAGCATGGGATTGATATTGTTAACGATATCAACAGTGTACTTGAACAATTTGTGTTGCATTAGAAAGGCTTTATCTTCAAAAGCTTGCACATATTTCTTCTTTACATAACAATGTGTACCTCTGCATACATGTATGTTTGACATTGCAGTTGGAATATTTCATTTTTGTCGAGAGCTTTAAAGCACATATCATTGTATGTTTAGTGTCTTTTCTTCTGCTAAAAATGGGCATTTCGTCCTATTTCGCCCGTTTGTCTTTGACTGGTACCAGAACCCGTTTTTTTCTCTTGTGTTTCGGAACATTGGCCATTTAGATTTTCCTTTGATGTTACAGAAGTTTATATAATTTTGATTTATCTTCCTTGGCAGGTTTTGTGAAATGAGGGACTGCCACGCTGTGATTCCCTCCAGGAAGGGTGCACAGACTCCCTTTGTGAACCGCACAGGAGATGTGCAAGAAACTCTGATGCCTGTGTGAGTCTGTGAACAGAGCCTCATGCAAATCTCTGAAATTCCCAGCTGTCGGAGTGAGGGATCCGGATGGATGTTGGAATAATCTTGACTTTGTGCTATTGAATTTTGTTGACAGTTTTGGTTAGATCTCCAATAATTTAAGGGTTTAACCAGGTCCCAGGAAAGGGTGGTTAGAGCGTGAATCATGTGTACTTGTAGGATCTTAGTTGTTCTCACTACTCCGTAAGTGGACAGCATTATCTCTGGATGTTTTGTCACTGTCCCCTGCCCTATGATGGCCGTTAATTGATGGAGACCCTTATCCGCATCAGGCCCATAACCTTCTAGTCTGGGAAATTACTTAGATACCGGGTCACCCCACCAGAAGTCCTCATAATTAGGCATGGGACTTTGTCACACAATGTATTAGTATACATCAGTATCTTTTATATACTCTTAATTAAAGGAAATATAGTTTTAAAAATAAGTGCTGCATTGTATTACCATCATTCACATAATGTGGTTATGTTTTTATCATCAGCAAAACAATCTTCGTCAGTGGAATTGAGAAGATAGTTAGGAACATTTTCTCAAGTTTTGGACACCTTTTTCTTTCATTCATAAACCAAATGTGACAATATGATCTGAGGCTCTAAGAACTTTTCCTTTATCCTAAGCTGTGAATGTCACCAATGGTTGTCAGTCACCATCTTGTGCATGTTGCTCGCTGCTGGTAGCACCCTGGAGCGGATACTGTTGTGGTCATTAACAATACTGTCAATGGCAGAATTCCCAGGAAGCGGCTGCTGTAGTGGAAGTCGGAAGCAGCCGCTGTAGTGTGTAGTTTGGTGTTCCTGCGTAGTGTGTCTTCATGTCTGTTTTGGGTCCTTTCCTCTAGCTACCTGCGGTCTGCGGATGCACCGTTGCGAGGCTGCTCTGGAGTGATCTCTTTATTTTTATCTCGTCTCTGCCGGCCATGCTAGTCTCTCGCCTTGCCTCGATGTGTTTGGTGGCAGTCCTTTCTGTCCCCACGCACAGCTTGCTACTTAGGATATGCAGGCGGGGGGGGGGATAGTTGTTTCCACTCTTAACGGTCAGCTTGAAAATGTGTCTGCATCTAACCAGCCTGCATCAGTGAGTGGCTGATGGTTGTTTTTCTCCTGTTCTGAACGGCTGGCGTCTCATAGCCTGTTTACCACCGTATGATGCTGCAAATACGCTTCTAATAGTCCTCTGTTGTCTATCTATTGTCTACCTGACAGATCTACACGGCTTCTTCTATATTGCCCGGGGTCAAAAGAAAATAGGTTTGCAGGGATTCATTTTTGCAGTGAAGCTGCCTGCGTTGCTGGAACATCGCCGTTTTGAGGAAACCAGAGCACTAGTACGGCCGATTAGCCAGCATTTTTGGGGTACTCAGAGTGCACCCTGACGTTGCTTGGACCCGACTGCTGGACTACCGGAATATTGGATTACTGGAATTGAGGAATTGCGAAACCCTTAGCGCTATATATTCTTTACTTCTGCACAGGAGCAGGGAGGGGGAGACAGACTATGGCAGCCTCTCAAGCTGTTGGGCATGCCTTGCTCTGTGCCCTTTTACATTGTCTTTTTACATTGCCTTAAATTGTTTTATGTTGCTATCGTCTTATTAGGTTCTTATTATGTTCTTATTGTGCCAGTGCACTTGACATTACTTCCCTTTTACTGGTAGCATTTTTATAAGACTCAACATACATTTTTATTTTTACCAATTAACTAAAACTAATCGCAAGGCGGTGGGCCCACTTTTGAGTGCTTCAGTTAGGAAGCGTAAGGCTAACTTTGTCGACTGGATCGGTGAGGCCAACGCAATGATTAGCAAAACAGCTGAACTCTTGGTCGATATTGACACCACTAGTAAGCGGCTGACTTGGGGAGCATGAATGCTGGTGGTAAATGCGGGGTAAAAGGTGGGAGTGGTGTTCCGAATGGAATTGCTAATGGCTCAAGGGTACGATCTAATTGTAGTGTTTTAAAGGGTGAGGAAGGTATCGCTGTGGTTGTAGAGAACCGTCCCTTTGATTGAGTGGGGGAGGGGGCACCTGTCAAGGCTCTAGTAAGAGATCATCTGAGCATTGAGGACATGTGTAAACTTGCTAGTGAGAGCATGAATTCTCACAAGGTCAGCTTGTTACTCTAGCAGATGTGGGGAAGATAGTGCCAGGATATCAAATGCGGAACATCCTGTGTCAAAAATGATGGCCAATCCTATCATATACCTGTCGAGGTCAGTTTAAATCCACAGGATGTCATAAGACTGGCCTTAGAAAGGGAAGGGGCGGTGACCCCTCTGGAGCTGTGGTTCACCCAGGTGTACGCAAAGAGGTGTGCACCACTTGTTATCCTCTTGGAGTGTGCACTGGTAATAGATTTTATGTCCTTGCCAATCTTCCTGATCCTGTTTACACCCGCTATGTTGGAACCTTCTTTTGTAAATAGCAGATCCAACATGACCCAGATGGGGCCCAGACTTCCTGTTTATCTCCCAAATGCTACGGTGGTAGACCTCGCCATTACCCCTGTGAAAGCGGTGGGGAGCCATGGTTGAGAGGGATGTAAGAGTGAATTTGAATTAATTGCAACTTTGCGCAAGGAAACTGAGGTGTTAAGATTAGATATGCACCATTTAACTAAACTTGGTAATGACATAACCAGTAAAACAACTAAATGTGCCGGTAAGGTGTTACCACCACTTGGGAGCGTGTCAACAAAGGGCATGGTAACAGGCCCCTCTCCCCTAGCTGGAGAGGGGTACTGCCTGTGTCCTTTCTAAAAACAAAGCAAGGCCTGGCAAAACCCACCCTGAGTGGAACTTGGGGGTCTGATAGACAGGCTCCCTCCCAGTTGACTTCCTATCAGGGTGAAAACATTCTTGGCCTCTGATAAGGATGCCAGCACACTTATCACCCCCAAATTCCTTTTTCTTGGTGAATGTACCCACATTAGAAGGGCTTATGCATGAAGGGGGAGAGTGTTTAGTTAATAAAGCGTGTCATTGGATGAGATCACGGAGGGGCCGCCTCTCTGTCATCCTCAGCGACGTTGTTTGATGCCATTGAAATTCAGTTGAGTGATAGAGCACTGATACAGGGTCTCCTGGAAATGGAACATCGGTCCTTTCCCCAGAGAGAATTGGTTATCAGTATAAAAATTACACCCCCACAATGGACAGCTGAACACGGGGAAACTGGATGGTTGGCGGTGATGGTGACTTGGGCCCCAAATTGCATGGACTGCAATGGTCTGGCCCCTGTAGTGGAGCTGTCTCCTATGGGAGACGCACAGCCTTTCGTGCGCCCCCTTGGCCCTCATGGAGCATTGATAGTGGGACTGGTCACTTTACCTATTGAAATGTTCAGCATAGGCTAATGCAGATCAGTGGAGGCTTTGCAGACTCCTTTAGGAACCGATGGGGCGGGCACCCTGGGGCACCATGGAATAATTCTGGCCCTGTACAAGCCCAGCCACAGGATGGAGAGCTATCTGATTATCCTGTGAGATCGAATCCTCCTTAGTCGGAAATTGGACTAGAGGCTACCGTGGGGGTAGTTGGTACTATCCCGGACCAATTACACACTAGGGGTCTGAGGCAGGCTGACTCCAGGGTGTGAGTCCTCTCGTGGAATATTTCAGGGATGAATAGACATCAAACCGATAACGATTGGCTGGACTTTGTCCGGGCCAGGAGGTTATCAGTTTCCAAGAGACATGGGCACTCGAGACACACCACATGCCCTAGTGGGGGCGCCCTGGTTGGGGGCTGTCTACATGGGTAGATGTGCCATTATATACTTTGGATAAGGTGGTAGATACAGGCTCACTAGACCTTTTGGAAGTACACCTAGGGTTGGGGGATAATTACTTCCTACTATTGTTTAATCTTTACACTAGGATTGTGTCAGGCATAGGAGCAGATTTGATCAGTAGGATAGTTTAACAGATTAGCGTCTGGAGATTGTCTGCCTCCTCAGTGCCTAAGGTAGTGGTTATGGGGGATTGTAATCTTCAGTTTGAGCCACTCCTGGGCACAATGGATATAATGGAGGAGGAAGATGGTCACTGGGGATTAGCCCAATTGTCCAAAGCTTTCCCCCTTAGACAACATAGGAACACCAAAGAGGTAGCCACTTTGTCTATGTCAGTTAATTTAAGAGCCTGTAATGGTAGTTTTGAGGGGGATGTTCCTGCTGTGTCAACTTTTGCCAATATCCAGGGCACAAGCATGATCGATTATATTCTTGGAAATTTGGAAATTTGGGATTCTGTAAAAGCATTTCATGTTGGTACCAGAATTGAGAGTGACCATTATCCGCCCATAATGGAGACAAACGAGGACCTGTGAGGTTTGTTGAAGGGGGGACTAGGGATGTATGAACAATACCACTGGATGTGCGGGGGTGTAACAAGTTGTAATTTAAGGTGGAAGAAGTTGGATTTGGCGCAGGTACTCCCTCAGGTGTACAGTGACATAATCCCTCTCTTAGAATTGATGGCTGTGTTGGACCAGCGGGATGCCACCGCAGTGATTGAGGCTTACGATAATATAGTGGCCCGCATTGGCTTAAAATGATCTAAATCTGCTAGAGAGACTAGAAAACATACTGAGTCTGTAACCATGTGGTATGACTTGGTGTGTAAGTCAGCTAAAGGATGCCTGATCAGAGAAGCTCAGCGTAAGGCTGAACCCTCTGTCGGTGGGCTTAGAGTTGCCAGAGAACACTACCGTAGGATACTGAAGGCAAAGAAGAAGGCTTGACATGAGGACATCTGGGATGCATTGCTTAGCGCCATTAAAAGGGGAGATTCAAGAGGATATTGGTAATTAATTGGGAGGAGTTCTAGAGTAGGTATGAATGCATTAAAATGCTGTATCACAGAGCAAGTCTGAGTGAAGCATTACGGCACACTGTATGGCGAGGAAAGGGCCCTCCGAGTTGAGGAATCCCTTCATACTCCAGATGATTCCTACGAGGTTACTGGTTTCCCTGCCCCCCCTTTTACTCCGACATGTTATGTTATGTTATGTTATTTTGCACTTATATAGCGCCTTATATACCATTGGTATGGTCTGAAGGCGCTGGTAGGTTGAACGCCCTTGGGAACCGAAGTTCTAGTCAGTAGAGGGAGGAGAGAGGGTCCAATAGGTGCGAGTGCGCATCTGGTATGTGTGCAGCTGGTGCGAAATTTCCTGTGGAAGCTGCTTCATAGCGGTAGGTGTGGTGGCTGAGAGGTCAGGAGTATGTGTTCGAATCTGGCAGGAATTATCCAGACCGAGAGTGGCAGCGTAAGGCCTGAGGAGAACGCCTGGCTGGGGGTGCGAGACCAGCAGTGATTACATAGAGTGATGTGGAGTGAGCGGCGTCAGATGTTGATATGAGAACAGTTATACCGAATGGTGTCATAGTATCTCTGTGTTCTAGTTGGGTGGTGGTGTAAGGAGAGAGTAAGCGTGGGGTGTGATATGAGGTATGATCTTTTAAAGGATCCATGCATTCTAGGTATAATATGGACTTCATGCAGTTAAGCGATTCGTCCGTTCTGCACATTCGTCGGCCCTCCACCCGTCTTCTCGCCACACACGTCCTCTCGCTACACATGTCGTTTCGCCACACACGTCCTCTCGCCACAACACGTCCTCTCGCCACAACACGTCCTCTCGCCACAACACGTCCTTTTGCCACCACATGTCCTCTCTCCACCCACGTCCTCTCGCCACCCACGCCCTCTCGCCACCCACGTCCTCTCGCCATACATGTCTTCTCACTACACACGTCCTCTTGTCACAACGCGTCCTCTCGCCACAACACGTCCTCTCGCCACACACGTCTTCTCTCCACACACGTCTTCTCTCCACACACGTCTTCTCTCCACACACGTCTTCTCTCCACACATGTCTTCACTCACTACACCCGGCCGTCCTCCACACCAGGCCGCCCTCCACACCTGGGCGCCCCACACCTGGGCGCCTGATGAAGTCAAAAGAGCTTTGATGGCCCAAAAATTAGGTAAGGTTTCAGGACAAGATAGGCTCCCCATAGACTTGTATCAGAATGAAATTGAGGTTTGGGTGCCTTGCTTGACAACATTTTTAACGTTGTCCTGACCCTAAATGCGGTCCCTGAGTCCTGGACAACTGCAGAATTGGTCCCTATTCATTAGAAGGGTGCCAGAGATCAACCTGTCGATTATAGACCAATATCACTGCTCGACTCGGGTGGGAAGACATTTTCTAGGGCCCTCTTGTTCCACTTGGAGACTTGGGTAAGCAGTAACTGTATAATTGACCATTGGCAGGCTGGTTTTCATGAAGGCTTGAGCATGGTGGATGAGAGCGTCAGGCTGCATTTAATTATTGACAAATACGCGGTCCTGAGCAATAACTGTGTATGCACTCTTCGTCGACCTGAAAACCACGTGTGACACTGTGCCCAGGCAGAATCTTTGGGAAGTCCTCAGGGGCCTGGACATTTCCATATCCCTCCTGAGTGCAATTCAAAGTCTATTATAACAGTGGTGCGCTGGGGGACCGATGGTAGGGTTTAAGAAGAATCAAGGTTGAAAAGGGTGTGCGACAAGGGTGCGTCTTGGCACCTTTGCTGTTCTCTATTTTTATCAATGGGGTTATTAAAGAACTGCTTGCTATACAGTCAGACGCACCATCGTTAGCAGGTGACAAAATTCCAGTTTTGGTGTTTGCGGATGACGCAGTTTCACTATATTCAACCTCTGTTGGTTCCTGAAGACAATTGGATGTGTTTCTTAACTTCTGCAAGATGAATGGATTGGTGCTGAACGTGACAAAGACAAAATCAATGGTTTTCAGCACAAATCAAAGGAAGAAGGGCAAAGGCTTCACTTTAACCCTGCAGGAAGGGGGAGCAGGTTGATTTTTATGACTATTTGGGGACTAGGGTAATGGCCTCTTGCAGTTGGTCAATGCAACTGGAAAAGGATCACCCTAGCTAGACATGGAGGCGAACTGAACAAGTTTACAGTGGAACATGGTAAGAGGGCAGTTTGAGTCTCCCTGGAGGCATACAAGGCCCAGGCGAGGCAGGCTGCAATAAATGGAGCTGAACTGTGGGGGCAGTCCAAGCTCCACTCTCTTGCACTGGTGGAAAACAAGTATTTTAAGAACATTCTTGGCCTACCCACCAGTACCCCCAATCTGCTAGTGTTGTTGGAGACAGGCTTACAGGGTATTGAATTTATGTGCTGGCTTCGACCAGCACTGTACTGTGTTCGACTGTGGTCCAGTGCAAATCTTGTCAAGTACAGGGAAACTTTGGTTGAAGTTATTGAGCAGCAGGACGGTATGTCCTTGAGTTGGGTCATGCATGTGAAGAAGTGTTTGTTGGCCCTTGATCTTGGAGCTTTTTGGACTAACCCAAGCTCAATAACCAAGCAGGCGAAAGAAATGGCGAAGCATGTTGCATTTAGCAAATACCAGAATGATGTAGTTGGGAAGGCGGTTGATTCCCCGCTGTTGGCACGTTACCTAAATATTAAATCATCTGTAGGTTATGAGGATTACCTCGACTTTGTGAATCCCCCCTCTCTCTGTCGCTCTCTCTCTCTTTCTCTCTCCCTGTCCTGCTTCTCTCTCCAGTCTTCCTTTGACCTCTCTCTCTACTTTCTCCCCTTCTCTCCCTCACTACCTCTACACCTGTCTTCCCTTACTTCCACTCTCTTTTACTCATGCCCTCTCTAGCTCTCTGAAACACTTAAATCAGAGTAGCTGTCATTTGACATTTTGGTGGGAGTGTAGTTTCAGTCATGGGTGTATGCTTGTGTTTCGCTTGGTTTTTTAGGTTTAGCCTGTGTTGTGTGTGTGCATGAACATATTTGGTGTACATGTTATTGCATGCATTTTTCATGTGTCCTCACATACTTAATGGGATTACCTCGCTTAAGGGTGTATAGACAAATTGTGCAAATTACTTTACTTGCAGTACTCACATCTTCATAGTGTGGGACCACAAAGTATACCCAAGATCATTGATTTCCCATTAGTATCTCCTTGGTTACAGCTGTCGGTGTGTCATCAGCATTTTTGTGTCAGTCGATGTTGAATGTGATGGATGCTTTGGTTTGTCATTAGGTGAAATGACTATGTTTGTAGAATGTGTTTTGTATCCTGGAATTGGAAATTAACTGTCATGTGTAGTCTACATTTGCATTTAAGTGCAGGTTTGTTAATACATTTGGGTGACAAGTTAGGAAAAGCAGAGGTGCTGCAAGAGTCCATATGCGTGTAAATGTCATTGTTGTATATGTGCAAGTGTGTGTGTAGTGTATGTTATCGTGGTTACAGCTGTGGATGTTTGTGTGCGTTTGGATATGTGAGTGCAAATTAGTGAATGTTTTTTGGAGTGTCATTGTTGTGAGATGGACATGGTATCAACAGTTAGACACAGACACAAGAGATCCAGTTAGAAAACCTTTATTTAAAACTTCAGGATGGGAGTAATGCCTAACTTGCCCTAACTCAAAGAGGGGCCTTCCCTCAACTGAGGTATCTAAGGCCAGTCTGTATCTAAAAGTCCCAAGTAAAATGCTGTCTGTGTCATGCTGTCACAACGCGTCCGTCCTGGAAACTGTGGAACCGATGGAGGAAACACTAACGGAACCATACACTGCGGTCTAGTGTCCGGACTGCCGTGCCACGCCCCCTGAGGCTCAACGTTATCTACGCACCGAACAGCTACGCCGGTGCGTTGCAACCCTCAGTCTCTGCTTCGGGTTAACACGCTGAAGTTCCTTCCTTCGCGCTCCGTGTGAGAATTTCTCTGCCCTCCAGCGGTTTCCCCGGTGGGGTTCTGTCTCCCCCATTTCCTCCGCCTTACCTTGCTTGCTTACCTTGTTTGTCTTCCGTCCCCGCTCTGTGCTTCTCTTCTCGGGTCCATGTACTCCAACTCTCGTTTCCCGCTCCCCTTTGTGTACGAATCCTGCTTCCACTCAGCTGCATTCACTCACCTTCCGCCTTGTTGTGCCTGGATTTCGCTTTGCTTTGTTTTATTCTTGAAAGAGTCTTCTGGGAATCACGTACTACGCTCTCCTGCATTCCATCCCGCAGCAGTTAACCATCACGCCAGGGTTTTTTCCGGCATATGCCTTTTTCCCTGGAATTAGGGGCGGACTCCCTGAGGGTCCCACTGCCGAGCAATCTGCGAACTGGCAAGGTGGCCTCCAGACGAGTTCGTCCCAAAACCTACAAGGAGAGAGAAGAGGGAGCTTGGAGAAATAGAAGGACGAAATCTACTGAGAGCTCATCTGAGGAACAAGAAACAGGTGAGAAGGAAGAGAGGGAGGATCCTGGTATTAACCTTAACAAAGAACCCCCTAAATCTGAGAGATTGCAACACCCAAGGATGGCCAGTTTGGAGCAATATCAGGAACTTGTCAATGCTATTCAGGGAATTACAGCCGAACTGCAGGCAGTAAAGGTCGATAATAATGCATTAAAAGCGGATAATGCTGCTCTACGCCTACAAGTTACACAAAGGGAGGAGGTACGAGATGACCTTCCTCCTATGCCCTTGCCTTGTGGCAAGTACAAAGGAAATCCCAAAGGAATGAAAGAATTTCTTGATGCCTGTCGGGTTTACTTTACCTTTCGCCCTCGGATGTTTGTATCTGACAGAGCCAAGGTCGGTTTTCTTATCTCCAATCTAGGAGGTAATGCCCTTGCTTGGGCAACTCCGTTGGTGACTAACGCCGACCCAATTCTAGCTGATTATGGAGCCTTTGTTCAACAGTTCCACACAAGATTCGAAAGACCCGAAGTTCTATTCTCCTCATATGAGAACCTAGTGGATATTAAACAGGGTTCTCAAGACGTACAGACGTACTTGTCAACCTTTCAAAGGATTGCAGCGGAAACAGGATGGCCGGATTCTGCCAAACAGACCCTCTTCAGACGGGGTTTACTAGATGAACTTAAAGACTTGAACTTATGTATGTATTGTGGTTCTGAGAAACACCTACTGCGAGATTGTCCGCATGTACCTCCCAGGAGATCGGGAAACGAAAGACCCCGACCCTGAACAGGGACAAGGAAGGGGTTCAAACGGCAGATCCCTGTATTACTCATACACCCCAAGTACCAAATGCCTCACATCAGTTGATGGTTTTACCTGTGGTTCTAGAATGGAAAGGAGGACACTCTGTAGAATGTCTGGCCATGTTGGATTGTGGAGCGGCCGGGAACTTCATGGACGATCAATGGGCTCTAGAACATGCTATCCCCAGAAGAGCGAAACCTATCCCAATCCCTGTAGAAGGGGTGGATGGTACCCCTTTGTCCTCGGGCCTTATCAGGCAGGAGACTCAAGAACTGGGAGTAAAGATGAAATTTCATCAGGAAATAATGGTGTTCGATCTCATAAGAGCAGCGCATTTTCCTATAATCCTAGGCATCCCATGGTTAAGAAGGCATAATCCTGGCATTGACTGAACAGCCAATGTAGTGGAATTCCGCTCTGAACAATGTCTTCGATCCTGCCTATCCAATAAGGAACAATTATGTCCTCAAGTGTCTACTCTCTCTGTAAGAAGTACCAACACCAGACCAAGACACTATCTAGATTATGCTGATGTGTTTGCAGACGTTCAACCCAGACCTTTACCACCAAGTCGCAATGAGGATTGTAAGATCGATCTGGTACCGGATGCTGTAGTCCCTTTTGGACGTATGTTTCCATTGTCTCTGCCTGAAAGGGAGGCTCTAAGAGATTATTTGGACACCAATATTCAAAATGGTCTTATACAAGAATCCACCTCGTCAGCCGGAGCATCTTTATTTTTTATCCCCAAGAAAGGCACCAAGGAGCTCCGACCTTGTATTGACTATAGGGGTCTTAATAGCTTGACCATTCGGGATCGGTACCCCATGCCCTTGATTAAAGATATAATGGAAGCAGTGCAAGGAGCCAAGTGGTTTACTAAGTTAGACCTAAGAGGAGCATATCATCTCTTGAGGGTACGAAAAGGAGACGAATGGAAGACCGCTTTCCGGACTCCCTTGGGTCATTACGAGTACAAAGTGATGCCTTTTGGGTTGGTGAATGCTCCAGCTCAATTCCAGAGATTTATGGATAAGATTTTCTGTGATCTTTTGTTCAATTCAGTAGTGGTCTATCTGGATGACATTTTGGTATTTTCATCAACCCTTACACAACATCGTCAGCAGGTATCAGAGGTACTTCGAAGGCTCAGTATTCATCATCAGCTAGCCAAACCAGAAAAATGTTTGTTTGAGGTTGATACAGTCCCATATCTGGGATTTATCCTGTCAGAAGGAAGGGTAGAAATGGATCCCAACAAGACCTCAGCCGTCCAATACTGGCCCACTCCAAACTCTGTAAAAGATATACAGAGGTTCCTAGGACTGACAAATTTTTACCGTAAATTTATCCCGGGTTTTTCCAACATTGTCCTACCCATCACAGCCTTACTAAAGAAAGGCACACGATTTTCCTGGAACACAGAGGCTGATATGGCTTTCAAACATCTCAAGGAGGCTTTCATTTCCGCACCCATCCTCAGGCAACCTGATCAAACCTTACCTTTTATTGTAGAGACAGATGCCTCACAAGGAGCGATTGGAGCTGCTCTCCTCCAAAAGAAGGAAGATAAACTGGAGCATCCTGTTGCTTATTATTCTAGGACACTCTCCCCGAGTGAAAAGAATTATTCCGTAGTAGAAAAGGAACTGTTGGCCATCAGACAGGCATGTGAAGAATGGAGACACCTTTTACAAGGAGCGAACTTCCCGTTCCAAGTACGAACTGATCACCGGAATCTTAGTGTACTCAAGAGTATGGAATGTCGAAATTCCCGCCATGCCAGGTGGGCATACTTCTTCGCTCAATATGATTTCGAACTTACTTACTTACCAGGAAAGGAGAATCACCTAGCGGATGCCCTCTCCCGAAGTTTTGGGGAAGAATCGGGTTCATACTCCAATCACGAACAGTTACTTCAAGGGAAGAAATTCATAGGAACAGTCAACACCTTTTTACAACAAGTGTTAGAAGCCCAAACAAGATCCATAGTCACACATTGTCCATCCTTAACCAAGAAGGGTGAATACTTGTTTAAAGACGACCAGCTGTTCTTACCCAATACCGGTCTACAGTCTCAAGCACTAGCCTGGTGTCACGATCTACCCACAGCAGGACATAAGGGCCGAGCAGCCACACTACACCTACTAAAGAGAAACTTTTGGTGTCCGACAATGGTCAAGGATGTCTATGCCTATGTATCTTCTTGTCCCACGTGTGCTCAAGGTAAATACAGCACGGCCAAACCACCGGGCCTTCTCCAACAGGATACATTACCTGCGGGTCCCTGGCAGCATATATCCATGGATTTTATCGTGGATTTACCTCCTTCAGAAGAATTCACAGCCATCATGGTTGTAGTGGACTCATTTAGTAAACTTGCTCATTTTTCCCCCCCTCCAGGGTACTCCATCTGCTACTAAGACTGCAGAAGTATTTCTGAAAGACATAGTCAAACTACATGGTCTACCACATACAATAGTCTCGGATCGAGGGACTCAGTTTACCTCAAAATTTTGGTCCTCGTTGTGTAAACAATTACAGATCCAAAGGGCATTGTCTTCCGGATTCCATCCCGAGAGCAATGGACAAACCGAACGACTAAACGCTACCCTGGAGCAATACCTCAGATGTTACTGCAATCAGACACAGGATAACTGGAGCCAACTTCTATCCATAGCCGAGTTCTCCTATAATAATACAGTACATTCGGCAATTGGTATGAGCCCTTTCAAATGTACTTATGGATACGAACCTCGACATATCCCACAGTCAGTGATTCCAACCACTAACATACCTACTGTAGACCAATTGTTGAATACTCTCAAACAAACCCACTTGAGAGCTCAGGAAACATTAACAACTAGCTGTCAATCCTATAAGAAATGGGCCGACAGAAAGCGACGAGCAAATCCGATCTGGAAGCCTGGAGATAAGGTTTGGTTATCCACAAAATACTTACCAAGGCGTATACGTCCAGGAAAATTCACTCCAAGGTATATTGGCCCATACATCATTGAACAGCAGATCAATCCAGTAGCTTTTCGACTTAAGCTACCCTCTTTCTTACGAAGGATCCATCCAGTGTTTCACGTGTCCCTTCTCAAGGCTTACAAAAAAGATCCATATCAAAGACCGATCAAGAAATGCATCCCAAACTTAGAAGAAGAATCCCGAATATGAAGTCTCTCAAATCTTGGACTCTCGTTACAGACACGGGGTTCTCCAGTACCTCATACTTTGGAAGGGATACCCTTGGACCGAAAGGTCCTGGGAACCTGCAAGAAACCTCAGTGCACCTCGACTACTACGTCTCTTCCATAGAAACCATCCAGGGAAACCCGGAGGAGTCCAGAGGAGAAGAGGTTATACTGTCACGACGCGTCCGTCCTGGAAACTGTGGAACCGATGGAGGAAACACTGATGGAACCATACACTGCGGTCTAGTGTCTGGACTGCCGTGCCACGCCCCCTGAGGCTCAACGTTATCTACGCACCGAACAGCTACGCCGGTGCGTTGCAACCCTCAGTCTCCGCTTCGGGTTAACACGCTGAAGTTCCTTCCTTCGCGCTCCGTGTGAGTATTTCTCTGCCCTCCAGCGGTTTCCCCGCTGGGGTTCTGTCTCCCGCATTTCCTCCGCCTTACCTTGCTTGCTTACCTTGTTTGTCTTCCGTCCCCGCTCTGTGCTTCTCTTCTCGGGTCCATGTACTCCAACTCTCGTTTCCCGCTCCCCTTTGTGTACGAATCCTGCTTCCACTCAGCTGCATTCACTCACCTTCCGCCTTGTTGTGCCTGGATTTCGCTTTGCTTTGTTTTATTCTTGAAAGAGTCTTCTGGGAATCACGTACTACACTCTCCTGCATTCCATCCTGCAGCAGTTAACCATCACGCCAGGGTTTTTTCCGGCATATGCCTTTTTCCCTGGAATTAGGGGCGGACTCCCTGAGGGTCCCACTGCCGAGCAATCTGCGAACTGGCAAGGTGGCCTCCAGACGAGTTCGTCCCAAAACCTACAAGGAGAGAGAAGAGGGAGCTTGGAGAAATAGAAGGACGAAATCTACTGAGAGCTCATCTGAGGAACAAGAAACAGGTGAGAAGGAAGAGAGGGAGGATCCTGGTATTAACCTTAACAAAGAACCCCCTAAATCTGAGACATGCCCTATACTTGCCCTTACTTCTTTTTACAATGTGTTGGAATGTTCAAACTAAATAAGTGTTCTAAAATCATATGACAGTGTCTTTCAGGAGCTTCTCACACAGCTTCCTTCCCCAGGCTCCAGACACTCAGGGAGTAAAGTTTCACATGGTTTCAGGATTCACTTCACGGAAATGTCCCAGTACCTCTACCACAGGTTCAGGACACTCAGAGAGTAAAGTTCCATAACTTTTCAGCAATTAGTTCCAAGTAAATGTCACAGTATTTTAGAGGCTCACAGTTCTTGTCAGATTAGGTTTACAATCTGCCTTCGGGCCTTCTCTAATTTTCCTTTCTAGACCTTCTTACCCAGCTCCCTTCCCCTAGCTTTGCAACACTCAGGGATTCAAAGCTCCACAGGTCTCTCAGGTTGTACTTCCCAAAAAACGATCAAAGTAACTTATTAATTCACAGTTCTTGTTATCCTTTATTTTAAGCACCAGTACCTTATTAGCTCCTAGTTCTTGGTTACGCCTGGCACCGGTCTTGTTATGCTCAGCTTCACAATATTCCTGTTTGGTTTCCTCAGATGTACAAACAACAAATGTCCAGCTGGTTTCTTAGGCTTCTCTTGCCTGTACTCAGCACTTTGTCTTTTCCCTTAATATCCACAGCACCTTTTAGACTCAGGGTTCCCTTCCCCAAGTCTCAGCTCTTTGGTGTAGCTGTTGTAGTTATTCACAAACACTTCTGGGGTTCCCTTCCCCACCTTTGTGTTCCACTTTCAGGCTCCTCCTAGTCTGGGCGCAGTTGTCAGACCGCACGGTCCACCCATTACAGGTCACGCAACCCAGGGTATGGGGCTTCTAGCTCTGCCCCTTCCTTGTCAGCTCACTAGGCTTGGCTGGGCTTTACTTGCTCTGGCCCTTTGAAAGTGTTCCTTTCTCATGTACAGCCTTCTGCCTGCTCTCACTGTGTTTCTCAATTGCCCACGTCACTTTGCTCACACTTTTTACCTCATACAGCTCCCCTTGGGATGTCAATTTTCTTCTTTTAGTCCACCTAGACTTTCGACAACGTAATCTTCCTTACGCGACAACTCGTTAACTTTGTATCACACAAGATTTTAACCGTTTGTCTTGCCGTATACAGTACTTTCTCCAACTGCTGCCCCCTGCACTGCTTAATGCCCCACCTTTTATACACCTGTAGCAGATTAACAGGCTGCATGTGTTTGGTCAGTGTAGAGCCTGCCTGACCCTCCATTACCCAATTATCTGGATATGACTGTCCTTTACCTCTGAGTGAGTCAGATCTTAAAGGGACAGTGTGTCTTTTCTTATTCCTTTCAATGGCCTGCAGGGAAAGTGTAGGTTTTTGCATGGTGCTAGGGTCACAATAGCCCACAAAGGCAGAGGGAGTGGAGGGGAGATTAGTATTAGTAGTGGAAGGGTATTTCAGTTTTAATTCCCCTCTCATGGGTTCAGAGAAATGTGGTTTTCCCAGAAGAAGTGGAGTCTTTCTTCGTCCACCCTCTCCAGTGTCTCATCTTCTTGTGGGTTAGTGTTTTAGTGGAACCCTCATTAATCAGGGTTTTGGTTATTCCCCTATAACCTAGGTGGGCGGACCCCTTTGGGCTGGATGAGTGGCAATAGCCCACAAAGAGGGAGGGTACATTTTCCCTAGGGTTTCGGGAGTACCTATGGGCATCCTCTTCCCAGTCCTAAAGACCCTCCACTCAGGTGATCCTTCCTCGCTTGTCTACCCCCAAGGTCGGGATCCAAGCACGACGGTCCTTCCCTGGCCACCTGATCAAAGGATCCGGGGCACTAAATGTGATGACGCCCTCAGGTTTCTCAGAGTATGCAGAGTGCTTGTACTTGTCGGTGTGAAAGCAATAAACGTGCATGTGGGGGTGTGAGGAAAGTGTGCATATGAGTGACAATTAACAAGTCAGTCTGTGTAGTCCTAATGCCTGTGTTGGTAGTTCGAGAGATGTGTGTGGGAAGAATGGTGGGGGTGATAGTTGGTCTTGGTTTGTTTGTGTTTCTTCTTTGAAAGTACAAGACCTGAAAGATGAGAAGGCAGTTTCATGGTTATGTTTTATGTCTAGGATTCTTTATTTTTAACTTGTCATCCAGTATGCATTATGTTTTCCACGAATCCCTTCCGAAGCTGATAATGATGAGACCCCATTGCCTGCATGTTCCAGCTGCATGGCTCTGCATGTCTGACAAACACCAGAAAGAGTGATCTGCAAAAAAACGAACATTTTAAAGGTTATTACCAACTTTGAAGTTCCTGTTTAAAGTAACATGTTACAAATCTGACATTGGCCCTCATTACGACCCTGGCGGAAATCGCGGTGCAAAATGCACCTTGGAGCACGGCGGAAAGCTGCCGATAGCGCCATGGGGGTTGGCGGATTTTCCGCCCCATTCCGACCTTGGCGGGGCGGTAAATCCCCATCCCCCATTTTACCCTTCCCCATTCCCATTTTTGCCCCATAGGGTATAATGGGAGTGGGGAAGGCGTTAATTACGCCACCTCAAAATACGGTGGCGTAATTAACGACAAGGTCCCGTAGCGCCATGGATTTCTCCGCCCGGAAAAACCAGGCGGAAAACGCTCCATGGCGCTACGGAATCTCGTAGTAGGGCGGACGGGTCCGCCGCGAATAACGCTGGCGTAAACCCACTCCGCCAGGGTCGTAATGAGGCCCATTGTCTTTGCTTTTCCTACTAACATGTTGTATTTAGGGTATGTTCAAAGTTCCACATTTTCAAGTTATATGTTCATGACTATATTGAATAGGACAAGCACTTTCTTTATTTCCTTTACGTATGTGCTGCCTTTTGTTATCCTATTTGCACTTCTGCAAATATACCCTTTTAGTGTTTTATGGTAGATCGTAATTGCTTACAAGTGTGGGCATTATGAGAAACAACTTTCCTTTGTAATGCTTGTTCAATAATGGGACCACGTTGCCTGTTTTAAACACGTATATTTGTAGTGGCGTCCATGTTTGTGAAGCTTCAGATGCTTTGGTTTATTTTACATGGAATTCTCGCAGTATTCACTGAAGACAAATGTGGTAGTAGGGTCGCGGAGCAGCGATGAGAAGGACAAACAGATCTCCTCTAGAATTAAAGATCTATAACCAGCTGTGCCAAATAACAACAGCATGAGAATAGGATACTCCAACAACAGAAAACAATTTCTACTTAGCGAGTGCTACTTTAAGTATTGAATAGGATTCTCTCCTGATGATCCATGATAAAACAATGGTGAAACACGTGTAGAGAGAAAGAAAAGAGAGAAAGAAAAGATGATGTGTGATTGATGATTAACAAAGATAAGGAATATATATCTTTCTCTGGACAGCTTGTGAGAAAAACGCAAGAAATAAAAAAGCAATGATGGGAATAATTATTGACTGGATACTGTGATTGTTTTAGAAAGTAGAAGCAATCACCCTACGAATAATGTAATAGCTGGCGCACAGGAAAGGATACTACTTGAGAAACATTGTATCAAATGTGGTAGTAGTCTGATGTATTTTACCAAACTCGTTGAACTTGCTTACCCTGGAATGACAATATATGAGATGTGTGATGATTTGTAAATTCTTATTTTTTTACATGGCATACAGTAATCATAAACCTTTTTCATTAAACAATTAAATGCATGCTCCTGAAGTAGCATCCGAAGTGGCTGTTCGGCTGGGGATACTCTTTGGACTGATCCTGGTACAAGCTTTTCATGGACTTTTCACAGACTTTCTTTGGACCTATTGGACCCTACTGATTTTAATATCACTGCTAATATATTTATTTGCATGTGCAGTATATTATACACTCTAAAGATACTGCTTTTTAATTTTGTTTAGGATTTGCCCCACCCACTTTTTCCACGCAACAAAGTAGAGCCCTCACGCGTTCCTGCACGTGCGCTCCTGAAGTAGCATCCGAAGTGGCTGTTCGGCTGTTAGCTGCTCTCAGCGGAGCAGCGTGACAGTGCCCATTGCGCCACTTATCTGTTCCCATTTTTGCTTCCTACGAACAGTGACTATGTGCACCAATGTGTGCAGATGTCGCAGTGAGTAAATGAAATATGAATCATATTGAATTACACTCCCTGTTTTAATGACAGTGTTGCGTTGAGAGCACTTTACTTATTTGATGCACTAATCGAATTTTGATTTAGCGATGCTAACCACGTGATTAACTGTTTTCGTGTTGTATTAGGAACTTGCTCATAACGTGGCTCTATATAGCCAAGTGCCCCCCCCCCCCCCCGATAAATGGGGAAGGCTCTCTTTAGGAAAAAAAAAATCCTACTTAAAAGAAACGCTGTACCAGTCGTTTAAAGTCACCAAGTACCTTCATTTCAAATAGATCAAGTATGAGATTTTGTATAGGTGGATCAAATGAGCTCTTGGGTCGTAATTCTAAGTTGTCTCCAATATCCTCATCTTGCCCTGGTTCACTTTCGAAAAACATCTTCAATCTGATCTTCCTCATAAGTCTGTGGAGACAAATTTGTTCTTTGAATAAAGAGGTGTTGCACGTCGGGACGAATGAAAGACCTCTATTGAGAATGAACAATTGGTTACTCGAGAGAGGCTTGCTTGAAATGTTGATTACCAAGTTTTCCATTACTTGTTCTTGGTTTTTTGTGGTCTTTTTCCCCTCTTCTGGTTTTTCTCTTTGTCAATCTCTTAGGCCTAAAAAAGCCCCCGATGGTGTTGCGGTTTGTCCTGTATGTTGTTCTGCTGGTCTACCAGGGCGGGCGTCTTCTGTCTCACTCTGGGTAGTCGGTGGGTGTTGTCTTGATGTTTGTGGGATTGGATCTCCTATGCTCCCACGGCTGCTGTCACTACCTGAATTCGTTGAGTTTGGGCGCGATGGTCTATTTCTACTTAAGTTACGATGGTGATAGAACTCTCGCCAAGTGTAGGCAATGTCATTAAGATAATCAAAAGTATCTAATTTAAACTTACGCAATTTTCGTTGTTCAATGTCTACTTTGTAGTGGTTTAATTTATCGTTGATGTCTTCGAGAAGGCTTTTAAGTTAATCTGCTGATTTGAATTCCGATAGTTGAGATTTTAGGGCTTCTATGTTGGTGTCAATGGTGGTCAATGACTTAGAGAGTTCTTCTATAGTTAGTAAAATAAGATCAAGTGAGCACTTATTTAGTATCTGATCCCATTTCGCTATAAAGGCTTTACTCTCGCTACACAGAGTCGGTCTTAGGTATACCCTTAGACACCTAGGCATCCTCTGGGACTTATAATATTCTACAAGTGTTGTAGCATGGAGTTCTGGTGATCCTAACTCATTCATGATTACTTTTCCTCAGTGCTTTTGCACTTTCCACCAGATTCGGATCATCCTCCCGAGGAATGAGACTGTCGAATCTCATACGACTCAGACCCTATATAGCAATACCCTGACCAACCCGAACATCAAGGTAATGCCTTGACCTTTTTACCCACATGACTCCTTCTTGACTAATTACCCGCTTTTATTTAGAACTGCTCTTGAAACGTTTAAAAAGTCAACTTTGCCTCTCCACATGAGATCATGAGAAATCAACCTGTACACATTTTGAGTATGAGCTGCTAGATTTTTGACCCCTTGTTCTATCACGTAATATGATGTATTGAGGTTTATAACAGTCAGTGCCTGTACCACTGTTTCTATTTTTATTAAATGTATGAATCCCTTTAGACTAGTAAGGGACACTAGATAAGTGGCCTCACAATTATTAGCTGACGAGCCCATTGGAGCTATGTCTAACATTACCTTTTTGATCTGCTTCTTTTTCACCAACATGTAGAATGATGCTCACCAACAGATCCACAAAGGCTTCTGAAGAAGAGGATTGTCCTCGAAACGCGTCATGCCAACCACAGTGGAACCTCTGTCAATCATTATAATGCAGACAATGTATTGTTTTTTTTTATCTGTCTTCGCTTCAAAAGATCTGTTTATGAATAAATATGAGAGCCTTCTCTCATTTTATATGACCACGCTTAACTCTCCTTGGTCTTCACTAAGTACATTACGATTGAATGTGTCTCTATACAAAACTTGTTGATAAAGTACTAAAACTCCCAAGTTATTACGCCTTGCTGCGTATCAATATAGAGTGTGCAGGGGACGAGAGGACTCCAACCTGGGTCCTCTTTCCTTTTTCTTGTATACAATGGGGTTTTTGTGCCAGAACTCTCTTTTCCTCCTCTGCACCTCCCTAATAATAAATAAATGTTAACACCTAGTTGGTGTTACTCCCAAGTACATCATCCATGATCATTCCTAAAAGCAGTGTGCACCTACTTTTCTCCCTTTTTTACAGCGCATGTTGCTCCTATTGTTAGTCTTTTGTCTCTCTTTTCGACCCCTCCTTCATCTGCTCTGTTTCATACAGTGTTCATCTATAACACATTGGATGGTCATCGAATTACGAGTGTGAGCATGCGCTAGTGTGTTGATGTGCTACTGAGCTAGCGTGTTGCGTGTTAGCGTGTTGCTGGTGAGTGCCTTCAGCTTGCGTATTGTGGGTGTTTGGTATTGTCTCTCACCACACATTGGTGAATATTTGGTGTTTACCATACGTGAACCGTACTTGTACCTGAACTGTACCTGGATCACAACGCACAGCCTAACTGTTATAACACATACAGCATCATGGCAGACCATTTAAAAGAACTCGAGATGCATAATAAACTTAGAAATAGACGCATATGCATACCCAAGGTCATTACACGCCCCCATAAGCCTTCCACCCATGTTAACCCTATTACTGCCTATTTTCCCACATCTGTTCAACTCAATGAACATGAATGTGATACAAATGCCAGTAAAGTAATATTGATAACTGAATCCACAGATGATTTGATATTAGAACTTTCAAGGGAGCTGGGTTGTGTGAGCTCCAAACTCATAAATGACGTATTAGGTGGATCGCTACCCCTCAAGTACAACCCCGCTTCGACTGACGCTACAGACTACTTAGCTCCAGATTATCAGAACCTACAGTCTGGAAGGACCATCACTACTGATAGTGATAGTGCTAACGGTCCAACACAAGTTGCTTCTGTTGTGCCAGCTAGTGTGTCTTTAGCTGTACCTCACGACCCTCCAATAAATCAAGCCATAGACCTATCCAACTGTCAGCAAGAAGAGATGGAGTTGGAATATCTAGGTCAAGATCTCGGCCATTCAATTGGGGAGCCTATTATCACCCCATTATTTTTCACCCCACCCTCTAAATTAGCTAGACTTTCTGTCCCGAAGGCTACATCTTTGGTTCCTGATCCTGCGATGGCCAATACTTTATCACTTGTTGACTTAAATTCCACCATCTCCCCCTTTTTTTACATTTAAGTCCTCTTCTAAGATCTAAGATATTCCATCCTTCCCACATCCCTCTCACTCAGGGCGTCATTACTGACCCAGGCCCCCTGATAGATGATGGAGACAATGATCAGGGTATGTCCTCTAACGACAAATTTGAAGCTTTAGAAAACTTTTTGTCTAACTTATTGGCGAAATGTACCCTGTTGGAGTCTAAAATTGATATTCAATCACTATTGATTCATACCAGTTTAAGGAGGAAATGTGGTATGCAGTGTCCAGCAAAGCCTCTTCCTGTGCCGTCCGTACCTCTCCTTCCCGAACAACAGACCTCCTTGAAGGTCCCCTCTAATATAGCTTGTGGGACACCACCCAAACTTAAGTCCCGATTATTGAATTGAGTCCACCAGGCCTTTATGTATGGGAAGAGACCTGCGCTAAGAAGAAAACGAAATTTATTGCATGTGCACTCTCCTCCCATAAATGTGTCCTTAGTTATCCCAAGTGTTTCCGCTCATATTGAGCAATTGTGATTGTATCCAATCCTGACCGGTCTAGTGTACGACCCTGTAGTACCATCGTTAGCCCCCTAGCCTGTCCCAAAATTGTGAAAACAAGGAAAACCTGAAGCAATAAATGAAAAAAAATCATAGTCGTCAGTCCTGCCGAATCTCGGCAAATGACCTTACCTAAGGAATGGATAACAAGTAATTCTGTATTGAATGACAACTCCTAAATTAGATCTAATATACCGAATACCAAGAAAACTATCATGATGGCAGCCCTACAATTTACCCAAGTCCCTGTAGACCAAGCGCAAGGTCCTTTAAATCGATCGGCTATTCTTAAAATATTCCACGAAATAGTACCATTGCGAGTAATAACTACAAATGATATATGCTTAGTAGATCAGATCGAGCTGTGCAACCATTATACATCTAATGTGTGCTTTAAAACCGATGCCACTCTTAACTACATCCTAGGATTTGAAGAGAATCTTCTTCAATTGGGCTATATTGCCCAAGGAGTCAATATCCTGGTTACAAAAAGGTCCCCGGATATTTCATCCACCAGTGGGCCACCGTTGATTAATGAGGTTGGTTCAGAATCAGACCCTAGGCAAAACATATCCAACAAAACTGTGCAAACTGCCTCAACATGTTGACGCGAGATGGAATTGTCGAATGCTGATGGTGTGTGTCCAGTCACTAATGGTCCCAAGATACATAAAGATGTTCCTGAAGGTTATTGGCAATGGTTGCCCCTATCGTTTAAAGAACACTTTTCTGGGACACGCCAATGACCAGCGCAATTAGAACTTTTTGAAGCAGACGGACTGTTAGACAATATCAACACATTTTCTATCGTGGCTCTTCAAGAAACCTGGGTCACAGCCGAGATACAAATTGATAATAGATGCACAGTCCATGAAGTAGCAATAAAAGGCCACTTGGGACGTCCTAAAGGAGGGTTGTTAATCTCAGTTCAGGCTCCTTGGTCAATTGTGAAATTGCCACAATCTACATCCAATGTATTAATTGCTAAGATCTCGCAAGCTGCGATGGATATTATCATAATAAATATTTACGATCCACCAAAGATGTCGCTAATTTCAAAAAAATATGAAAGTAGTTCAAACAGTCTTAAAGCTTTAGTCCCATCGCCTTCCAATATGGCTCCTTGGCGACTTTAATGCCAAGATAGGCGAGATCACCACAATTGATCAATTGACCATTGAATCCCAAAAATTGGAAGCCATTAGCTGGTGTTTAATACCCAAGGTAATAAGTGGCGCAATACATTACAACCGTATAATTTGATACGATAAAATGGTTTGACATTGAGCGATGCCCCTATGGCCCCCACAAGAATTGTGGGATTGTCTGCTGTAACCATAGATTACATTTTCTGTAATCAATTGGGTATCCAATATATTGTGGACATAGGAGTTGTTTGTCATGAGGAGAGTGATCATCTGCCCCTATGTCTCCTCATTGATACAAAAGAAGGCATATAAGCTTCCATCGGAATATGATAGGAATGGACAGATCTCTCTCAATCAAGGCTACAATTGAATTTTGAGAAAAAAGCATAACATCCAGGACGCTAGTAAAATGGCCCGAGTATTACTACTGGACTTTATTCGATCTAGTACATCTGACTCAAATTCTAGTGATACAATGATCAATAACTTTTCGTCATTTATGGCTGATATTAAAGGTAAGGCCATGGAACAATGATCTTATAAAACAGTCTTGGAGAGAGCTAACTTCCCTCTGCCTCTAAGAAAAGGCAACAATAAAACGATTCAAACTGCTAAAAGAAATCTGCGTTATGATATTAAAAGCATTGTTCATAGCTATAATTTTGTATCCCTGGTGCCCACAATAATTGTTCGAATTAGAGCCCTAAAAAGCTCTTATAGAAGGTGGTTAAAAACTCACAAAAAAGAACTGGAGTTGCATTTATGGCAGAAAATCGCCAGACTTGGCTTATCGGGTGATGGCAATGGGATATGGCAATTGATTGCGAAGAACAGAAAACGCGACTTGACATTAAACTGTATCAATGAGGACACATGGGCAAAACATATTGCATCAACCCTTGGTCGAGTTGAATCTGTTGCCTCGCCACTATTGATCCCTGAAGCACTGTGGGAATGCAAAGCTTTGATTCTTGATATTATAGCTATCATTGACAGCTTGAAATCTTCACGTGCTGCCAGCCCCGACGGTATTTCCAACCTTGTTATCAAAAGCGATTCCCCATTATGGGGGGCTGCTCTTCATGCACTGTTTTCTTATATAGGAGTGCACGGAATACTTCCGCCATCCTGGAAATCTAGTAACATCTTGACCGTCCACAAGAAAGGGGCATGGGATGATCCATCTAATTTCCGTATGTTAGCTATGCTTGACTCTACCTCTAAAATCTTTACTAAAGTTCTTTTATACGAACTGAACACATGGATCACTGACAACAAGATCGTGCCATCAAACCAACTAGGCTTTATAGACAAACCAAGCACTTCTCACAATCTCCTCATACTAAGCTCTGCTATTGAACATTCCTGGCAGTGGCGCAAACTGGATGTACTCTTTGCATTCGTTGATTTTTCTGCCACATTCAACACTTGGTAGGAATCGGTTGTGGAGGAAATTGGACGCATGGGGAATTCCTCCAGGCCTGCTTCGCATGTTGATGTTACTTAATGCTGACACAACTGTTTGTGTCTGCCTTAATGCAGTGGGTAAACTATCGAAATCTATGCCTCCTCACTGCGGAGTAAAACAGGGGTGCATGATTGCGGCCATTCTATTTAATCTATATTTAACCGACATGTTTGCCTCCTTTAATAGCCAAGCGGCCAGCCCTATAAAAATCAAGAATGTGACCATAGGTTGGCTTGCCTATGCAGACGATGTTTTCCTTTTGGATTATACGCCTGCAGGTTTACAACTGATGCTGAATGCCCTTGTACTATAAGAAGGTGTGGTAATCAACTTGCACTCCTGTTTAGTTTGTTTTAGAATTCTACACAATTTTGGAAAACTGAGAAAAAGACTTCAGGTGCAGAGGAGATAATAAACAACCCTGGCATATGGGTTGTGGCATATGACAAAAAATTGTGGGAACTCCCGTCCCCTGCACACTATTGGTGGCTCAAGGTGAGTCCTAAAGATTTTGAAAAATACTATTATTTTTTTTTTTTTTATTTTATTGGTTTAAAACAAACCTTTAAAATATTGCACAAACATCTACACAAAACAAGAGTTTTACCGACTCCGTCATCATTTATCAATGCCCCCGACTGGATCGATTTCGTTCTCCCCATACCTTCGGACAGAGATGGGGCCTCATTACGACCCAGGCGGTAAGGGGTTTACGCCAGCGTTAACAGCGCCGACCCTTACCGCCTGATTCCGAGGTCCCTTAGCGCCATGGCGGATTTAACACCTGCTTTTAGCAGGTGTTAAAATCCATGGCGCTAAGGGACCATGGAGTTAATTACGCCACCGTAATTTACGGTGGCGTAATTAACGCCTTCCCCACTCCCATTATGCCCTATGGGGCAAAAATGGGAATGGGGAAGGGTAAATGGGGATTGGGGACTTACCGCCCCGCCAAGGTCGGAATGGGGCGGTAAGTCCGCCAACCACCATGGCGGAATTGCAACCTTAGCGCCATGGACCATGGTGCTAATAGCACCATGGTCCTCCGCCAAGGTCGTAATGAGGGCCATAGTCACCCGGATTTCCCCTTAAAGATGGTTTTTAAGAGTTCTCAACCCTTTTCTCCGGCTCCTTATTGACCTGCGTTCTCTTTTAATTTTGCTACGATAATAGCCAGAAAGGAAGTCAAGGGCAAGATTAGATTCATGTCCCCTATTATTGTATCTGTATTCTTATCTGAAAGCACATTAATTTATAAAGCATTAATTAGACAGTTCATATATATTTGAGATTCATTTGCAAGTCCAAAAAATAGACCCAATCAAATGTCCTTGTCAAGTTTAGCTGTTTTAATGGTGGCCCAACGTGTTTTGTGAACAATCACTTATTCAGGGACAACTATCATTAGTGCACATTAGTGTAATGACAATTTTCACAGTATCAGTTCAAAAAGACAACAGGTCAAGGCAATTTTAGGTGTATCAAATGTTTGCTCCTTAGCATATAACACATACCAAACTTGTTTAAACCTTATTGTTTCAAAAATAGGTTTGTTATAATGAACAGTATTAAAAAAATAGGTTTGTTGTAATCAACAGCATACCTATAAAAAAGTACCATATTGTTTCACAAATAGGTTTGTTATAATCAACAGAACATCTATAGAGTGTGTGGTTAAAGTTGTGAACACAAGCGTGTTCTCTGATGTTAAGTATCCATTGTGCTTGAAAGGAACTAGGGACCGATTGGCCTGTTGGTGAGAATAAAGCATAAAATGAAAAGCAAAATGTAAAAATAGCACTTACCAGAAAGTCTATCAATTGCACTCCATCAACGATGGAAATAAATAAAGTAGGAGGATGAATATCCATCCATAATATTAATTCAAAATTTCTTTAGTCAGCCCAATTGCTGACAACTGAATGGGGGGATTTCCTACACAAGAAAGCACGCATGCTCTATGAAGCTGGCATGGCCATGATGCCTCCAGACACACCTCCAAGTGTAGTCAAATCTCCCTTACTCGAAGAGTATTATAGCTCTGTAACAACTGGCTTCCACATACAGCCTCCAGACCCACCTCCACGTGTAGTCTCCACAATGCCTGCTTCAATATGTGAACTACAACAACTGACACCATCTATCACCATTATGCTATTCAATCCATACCTCCAGTACCATACGGGTCCTAAAATAAACTTATTTGCATCCCCACCAAACATCTTGCACCAAACACACTGTGACGCACAATGCACAACATCTCTCTTCATCACTCCAATCCAAAACATTGGCACACAACATAGAAATGCCAAACAACAAGGCATTTCAGAATTCCCTCCACTTCCTAAAAGTCTATTTGTTGCTTCGGCATCACTAACCTGGAAATCCTGTTTTAGTTGTTTCCTAGACATTTCAACTAAAAGACTAATCACCCAACCAATCGATTCCATATAGAAATGAATCCTAAATATCCTTATTGTTCTTCCACAGTTCTAAACCTGCAAATCCTCAAAGAGTTAATGGCTAACAGTTATGAATGAACAGCTTCAAATGTGCTCTCTCAAAATCTAGTTCATACTCCAGGCTACTTCCGCAATCAACTTCATGAAAGGCCCCACTTCTACTGCTGTCGCTCTTGTGCATGTCTTCGACCTTATCCTCAAACTATGTGGGAACACTCTGCACACAATCCTCTTCTCACACATACATTTGCGTTGCTGGGCAATGTTGCTAATCTCACTGATGCAGCATTTAGGCCTCCAGTTCTCAACATCAGCTCCATAGGTCCCTTCCTCTAACGTAATGTAACTCTGCAATGTACAACGCTGCAAGGTACTTTTCTCCAATCCCTCCCTTTTCCGCAACCATCATATTCCTTGAGCACCGTTCCACCCATACTAACTGCGTCAGATTCCAGGTGCATTTGCACCAATAATACGTCATAATTTCAACTCCATCAACGGGCAGCTGTAGAGCTGCTGAGCTCTGCACGAGCACAAAGGGCCATATTCCTTGCCCTCTCCAGGTACTGCTAGGGCAGTCAATTCAAGAATTTCCAAACCATCACACTGGCATCCAGGCTTTTGCCAGGATCATGCATCTCCAGGGACTAGGCATTGCAAATTCCTCATGCTCAAGCACTAAATGGGAGCAGTTTGGTGACTCGTACATCAGTGCTCCCCTAGCTTTCACCTGCAGGCGTCCTCAGGTACTGGTCGCACTCCTCAACTCCCTGGGGTTTACTGTACCCATTTAAGTTGGCACCTTGCTCCTGGCATTCTCCTCAGGTATCAGTCAGACCGAATCCACTTTCCAAACATTATGCTACCAAAGTCCTGCAGGTACCTTCTGTTCCAAATCCTTTGGCCTACTTTGCTCCTGTAAGCCGCCCTGGGTGATGGGACCTTACTTGGGGGGCAGTCGGCCCTCGCTGCCTGCACCCCCCCCAGAAGCTCTTTTTCTCTTTCGCTTCCAGCACACATGAGTCTGTTTCCTTGGCCATTTGCGAAGAACAACTCATCGCCATTGTTATAAAGATGATCCACAGACACTTCAAGTAGGTTACTGGTAAGTTTCTTTATTATAAATATATAGTTAATCTATAGTTTTACAAGAGAGGAACCCACTGGCTCCCACCACCCAGACTACATGTCTCCAACTGCCTCAGGTGGAACGCCAGCATCATACAATTCTCTCACGTTCTCAGATTCCAACACTCTCTCTGACCTCGCCCATTCCAGACTAGCACTCATTCATCGACACAGCAAAGCATTTCACAACAGAATCATGAACACCTTTACATCACATTAGGAGCCAAACTCCAAGCCATCATCAAAAGAGAACACAAAACGGAAATCAATGAGATTCTGAGTGATGGAGGAACTGACACATTATTTCTCACTGAAACTTTACTATCAGACAACTACAAAGGAATATATCAAGAAACTCTGCTCGGCAATTTCAAACTCAGAGGTAACTTGTGTTAGAAGGAGAAGGAGACACATTGCTGTGGCACCCTCACATTATCTCCTTGTTTCATCTATACTAACTACGGCATACAGGATTGCTAATCGCTTCTCATAAACCTCCTTCTCAGCCACCAAATGTCCTTAATTGTCCTATATGACCGGGTGGGAGACCAGAGCCTGTCCTATCCCAGAGGTGGTGTGACGAAGTTGAGGGGTAGTCCCTGAACAACCCCCTAAACATGCCATGAATGTGTTAACCGGTACCACTTTCTATCCCCCAATGCCATTCTGGCCCAAATTCTCTTTGTCTCTTTTCAGAACCACCTGGAAAAGAATGCCCTGCCTGACCAAATGAGTTCAGTGTGTCACATTAGAAAACCAACAACTTCCTGATGAACTCCAACAGCCCGGAGCCTATAAGGGAAAAGAAGCAATACCCACTGCAGCTTGAAACTAGCGAATCTAATATCCAGCCAAGGCCATCATAGAGACTGTTAAATTTGCCACAGAGAAAATGGGGACAAGACTAAAGGGGGATTGTGTGCCTTTGCAGTGTAGTGTACCAACCCCTGTGAAAAAGGCAGAGATAAATTGTGCCCCAGAGGTAGGTGGAGCACATATCCAATGGGAGGGGGAGGAGTGCAGGGAAGAGAGCAACCAGAAGTCATGGGCATAAAAAGCCAATGAAAGCTGCAGAGAGTGTGGGGTGTGTGGGTAAGCTCCGGAGGCGTGCAGGTGGACTGAGAGACCACAAGGACGGAATGTGGAGCAGAGTGTAGATAAGTCTTTGTCGCAGCTGAATAGGAGTGCAGGTGAGTTCATGTGTGTGAGCGAAAGTGGCACATAGTGGAAAGAGTGTAGCTGTGATTGTGAGAGTGAATGTTAAAAAATAAAAGATTACATTGAGCTTTTATATTGTGCTTCATGCCATAGACCAGCCTATAAGCTCAATGCTGGTATTCAAACTCGTGAAACTCTGCGTTGTCTCAGAAAAATGTGTTGCCCCTGTGCTATCCTAATGGCCCACGGTAGTGGAGGGAGGAGAGGTCTAAGGGGGTCATTACGACCCGGGCGCAAAGGGATACCGGGCACCGGTAATGACACCGGTGCCGGTAATCCCTTTGCGCCCTATTCCGAGGTCCCTTTGCGGGTCCTTCCTTAACGCCTGTTTTTAGCAGGCGTTAAGGACGGGACCCGCAAAGGGACTTCAGAGCTAATAACGGTACCGTAATTTACGGTACCGTTATTAGCACCCTCCCCATTCCCATTGAGCCCTATGGGGGCTCAAATGAGAATGGGGATTGACATTTTCAATGGGGACTTACCGACTTACCGGTCCTGCAAAGGTCGGACTAGACCGGTAAGTCCCCATTGAACCAGGGCGGACACAGTTTAGTAGAGGGGTAGTGGGAGAGTGAATGGAGAGAGAGGCCCTCATTACAACACCGGCGCTAAACCATGGCGCTATTAGCACCATGGTTGCTGCCGGTATTGTAACGAGTCCGCCATGGTGAAATGGGGAAGTACCACCCCATTCCAAGGTTGGCGGGGCGGTACTTCCCCATTTCACCATGGCCCTTCCCCATTCCCATTTTTGCCCCATAGGGCATAATGGGAATTGGGAAAGGCGGTAATTATGGTACCGCAAATTGCAGTACCGTAATTATCGCTAGGGTCCCTTTTCGGGTCCTTGCAATAACGGCTGGTTCCAGCCGCCGTTATGGGAATTGGGCGCTAAGGGATTACCGGTACCGGTACCCTTACCGGTACCGGTAATCCCTTAGCACCAGGGTCGTAATGATCCCCAGAGAGTGTAATAGTAGCAGGGAAGAGAGAGAGATTGGGGAGACTCTAGGCAAAAGACTGGTTAACACTTTTCAGCTGGAACACTCGTGGCCCCTTGTCATTTTGGGCCTCATTACGAGGTTGGAGGTAGCCATGGCGCTATTAGCGCCATGGCTGCCTCCAAAACCTTACCGACTCCGCCCTGGTGAATGGAGCTATTATAGGCCCATTCCAAGGATGGCGGGACCGGTAATTCCCCATTCACCAGGGCCCTTCCCCATTCCCATTTGAGCCCCCATAGGGCTCAATGGGAATGGGGAAAGCGCTAATAACGGTACCGCAAATTGCGGTACCGTTATTAGCTCCAGAGTCCCTTTGCGGGTCCCGTCCTTAATGCCTGGAAAAACCAGGCGTTAAGGGAGGACCCACAAAGGAAATTCGTAGTAGGGCGCTAAGGGATTACCGGCACCGGTGCCCTTACTGGTGCCGGTAATCCCTTACCGCCCAGCTCGTAATGACCCCCATGGAGATACAAGGGAGCAGATCTTTGGAGTCTTTGGGCCTCATTACAAGTAGGGTGCAAAGGGATACCGGGCACCAGTAATGACACCAGTGCCGATAATCCCTTTGTGCCCTACTACGAGTTCCCTTTGCGGGTCCTTCCGTAACACCTGCTTTTAGCAGGCGTTAAGGACGGGACCCGCAAAGGGACACCGGGGTCAATAACGGTACTGTAATTTAAGGTACCGTTATTGCCGCCTTCCCATTGAGCCCTATGGGGGCTCAAATGGGAATGGGGAATGGTTACCGGAATGGGGACTTACCTGTCCGGCAAAGGTCGGAATTACATGGTAAGTCGCCATTCCGGGAACACGGACCCGGAATGCGGTAAGGAGGTAGCCATGGCGCTGATAGCGCCATGGCTACCTCCTACCTCGTAATGAGGCCCTTTGACTTTGTCTTACTTCAGGAGGCTTCGCTGAGAAATTAAATATATTTGGATGGCTTCACCGAAGCCGTTGAGCGAAGGCTGCGCTCACTCTGAGCAGTTCTGCTGCGAGGGAGATCACATTTGCCCCATTTTCATCCTGCAACTTTCAGCGCACAGGAGTGCCCGGTGGTGCTGCCCGCCACCATTAGAGGCTGTGAGGCCACTGCTCCGAAGAAAATGGCCATCGCCATGGTTACTGTGACAACCATCAACAAAGTAATGCTGATGCATGAGGATTCGTCAGCGCAGCCTACCCGGCCCTCCCCTCCTGCTTTAAATGGAGGGGTGGTGCGCTGGGAGGCGAAGCCATTGAGTGAAGGCCGGGAGGAAAGGCCACGCTCACTCTCAGCAGCTCCGCTGCGAGGGAGATCACATTTGCCCCATTTTCATCCTGCAACTTTCAATGCACAGGAGTGCCCAATGGAGCTGCCCACCACCATTACAGGCCGCACGGCCACTGCTCCAAATAAAATGGCCGTAGCCATGGTTGTTGTGACAACTATCAACAAAGTAATGCTGCTGCATGAGAATTTGTCGGCTCAGCCTACCCGGCCCTCCCCTCCTGCTTTAAATGGAGGTGAGGTGTGCCGGGAGGTGAAGCCGTTGAGCGAAGGCCGGGAGGAAAGGTCGCGCTCACTCTCAGCAGCTCTCCGCTGCTCGACGTCACTGGCGGCTGGCGTTCGCCTCCTAGTCCAAGGTAAGGGTCACATAGGCACCCTTCCCTTCAGTGCCTCAACAACGTGTGCTGCCCCTCAGAGGAAAGTGCGCCTCATTTGTGCACTATGTTCTCCCCCCACAACTGTCACTCTCAACCTGGTCTCCAGAAAGGCTTGCCTAGGTATGAGAAGCTCGTGCCCCCTCACATACTTGCCCCCCTCCTGTGCGCCGCTCACGATTGAGCCAACCATCTCACCCTTAGGCTGTATCATACAGGCAACTACCCTGCCTCCACATTCCCTTGCAGGAGCTCGGTCCTGCGCCTATGTTAACTCGGAGTTTCCACAGGTCACTTTCAGACCCTTCACACTGGCCTCAAAGGTGTCGCTGCCTTGCCCGACACTCCTGTCACTGCCCCCCATGCAGGGAATGGCACCGCCTACATCTGCTTCTGATGCATATAGCCATGTAACATTGCCACCAGGGGCCGTTCACTCACTGACTTCTGCAACGCCTCTTAACATCCAGCATTCAGCACAAACTTTGACTCTGCCCTCGGAACTTGTCCTGCACCTAAATGTTCTGCGCTGCTTCCCGCGGACCAAGACCTTCAAATGTGTCTATGGATCAGCACCCGCCCACTGCCCATCAGGCTGCCAGGCATGTGCCATTGGAAGCATCTCCTCTATGTTCTGTAAGTCTACTCCCCCATACTGTACCTTATATACCATTGCCACAACTGCCACCCGATAGTAATCATGCCACTGTACCTATCGTTCTGCCCGTTGCCTTCCCTCCACTACTGCCATATGTCATTAATGCAGCCTCTGTATCCATACCTAATCCCTGCCGACCACCTCTGCCATGTGATAACTACAGTGCTACTGTTCCTGCATCTATGCCTGCCTCAAAACACCATCCACTGCCTTTTATAACCAATACTGTTTCTGATCCTGTTTTATTGCCTGGCCCACACTCTTCACCACTGCCATGTGATGACTATGTTTCTACTGCACCTGCAACTGTGCCCTCTGCATGCGATGACTATGTGTCTACTGCACCTGCAACTGTGCCCTCTGCATGTGATGACTATGTGTCTACTGCACCTGCAACTGTGCCCTCTGCCCAAAGTTTGTGTCTGCCTTGTATCACTACTGTGGGTTCTGCACCCGGTGTCAGCCACAATGCCCCTCTCATGCCCTTTACACCCGAACCCTTGAATACCACATCTCTCAATACTGCCACCCTGTCCCTCTCTCATGATGCCCCACTTAAGTGTGCACTGACCAATTCCCGTTCCCTACCAGTACACGCCCTAGATGTGCTAGACCTTATCACCCGAGACAACCTTGACTTACTGTTTCTCAGTGAGACCTGGCTGAATGAGATCTATGGCCCTTCCCTCATCCTTGCCATTCCCTGGGGCTACACCATATTTAGGTAGAACCGTTCCTCCCACAGGGGCGGGGGAGTAGCTGTTATTGCAAGGGAGTCCCTCTCCATCAGAAAGATTCAAGGTGAACTCAGTCAGAACTCAGACTACCTTCTGCTTAAATTGAAGCTCTCCCCAAAATGTACCATCGCCCTCCATGTCATCTACCACCCTCCTGGCCCACCACTGATTTCCATGATGCCTTAATCCACGCCTTGTCAGACAACATTAAAAAGTCTTCCAAAATCATGCTCTTGGGCGACCTCAACCTAGGGCTAAATGACCCTAACAATGACAATGATGCTGCCCTGCATAAAGCCCTATCCACCCTAGGGTTTACCCAAGCCATTGACAAGCCCACCCACATTAAAGGTCACACGCTGGACTGGTTCTCCCACCACAACTGTTCCCTCCTGGTCACTGAGATCTCTCACATTCCCTGGTCTGACCGCCATTGTATTAAATCTGAACTCAACACCGCTAAAGGGCCTCCTAAACCCACCCTCCCTCTCCCTGCTGCACTCTCCAAAAGCTTGCAAAAGCTCACCAAAGAGAACATCACCCCTTACCTAACTGTCCCCGCCCTCCAGCCCCCATTCGCCAAGGATCCTGATTTCTTTGCCAACGCCTTCAATAGGGTCATCACGCAAGCTGTCGACAAAGTCGCTCCACTTACCCTCAAGAAAGCTAAGAAAGCTAAGCACGCCAATGCCTGGTTCACCCAGGAGCTTTTGGAACTCCGCACAAAAAAAGGGGCAGCGCTCGTACATGGAAAAATAACCCGACCAACTCCTCTAAGACAGCCTTCAGGGTCATCTCCAAAGACTACAAACCGCCATCATTAAGGCCAAAGCCACATCCTTCAATACCAGGATTGAAAATGCAAAATCTGTGACGAAAGAAATCTTCTGCATCTTTAGAGAGTTGGAAACCCCCTGCTCACCCCCTCCCACGTCCCCGAAGGATGAGACCTGGTGCAACAAAATTCAATCCGCCATACTTGATAAGCTGGACACGTTGCACACCAAAATCCTAGCCCACCAAAAAGCTCTCTCCCACCTCGTAGCTAATTACGACAAAAACCCGTCCCCTAATATGCACACTAGCCAATCCCCTATGTTTGACTTTAAGGATATTAGCGAACTTGAGGTCACCGCCCTCCTCAAATCCATCAAACCTTCCAACTGTAAAGGGGATGCCTGCCCACCCCAGCTAATTAAAGACTGCCCCTTCCCTCACCCCATTCATCACTGCCTTCATCAACTCCTCCTTCCAGTCTGGATATGACCCCACTGGAAGCTTGGGTACGTCCGCTCCTCAAAAAACCCTCCCTTGACCCACTGGTTCCTGGGAAATACAGGCCTATTACTACAGTGTCCTTTCTTTTAAAAATCTTGGACAAAGCAGCCTACCTGCAAGTTCAAAAATTCCTTGAGGATAATCATCTCCTTGGTTTGCGGCAATCCGGATTCTGGCCAAGCCACGGCACCGAATCTGCCCTACTTGACCTCAAAATCCAAATGAACCACCTCAGGGACGCAGGCAAACCTGTGCTCCTTCTTCTCCTGGATCTGTCCGCTGCCTTTGACCTGGTGGATCACACGACTCTGTGCCATCACTTCTCCACTGCAGCTCATTTCTCCCTGAGGGCCTGTGACTGGATTACCTCATTCCTACAGGAAAGAGCTATGAAGTTCTTCTCCGACTCTTCATGTGCCACCCCTAGTCCCATCACATGTGGGGTTCCACAGGGTTCTTGCATAGCTCCCACCCTCTATAATATTTTCACAAGACCTCTGTTCAAAATTCCCGATGCCCTAGGCATCTCATACACCAATTATGCAGATGACACTCAGGCACTCATCCCCCTCTCGGTTGATTATCTAGCAGACCAGAACACCCTCAATTCCATCTATTCAACGATCCAATCCTGGATGGCAGAAAATTGGCTATGGCCCTCATTAGGACCCAGGCGTTAAGGGGTTTACGGCGCCGTAAACGGCGCCGACCCTTAACGCCTGATTCCAAGGTCCCTTTGCGGGATGGTGATTTTAACGCCTGCTTTTTGCAGGCGTTAAAACCCATGCCGCAAAGGGACCTTGGTGCTAATTACGCCACCGTAATTTACGGTGGCGTAATTAGCGCCTTTCCCCATTCCCATTATGCCCTATGGGGCAAAAATGGGAATGGGGAAGGGTAAAATGGGAAATGGGGATTTACCGCCCCACTCACCTTGGAATGGGGCGGTAAATCCGCCATCCACCATGGTGTAAACGTAGTTTACACCATGGTGGTAAGGGTACGACCCAGGCGGTAACTTACCGCCTAGGTCGTAATGAGGGCCTATGTCTTAACAGCGGCAAGACCGAACTTCTGTTAATTGGATCTCCATCCACCCTGGGCAAATTGGACCAACAATACACGTCCTTTATTGTTGACAACATCCCCATTGCCGTCTCCCAATCCGTGAAAACTTTGGGCGTGTACCTAGACCCGAGCCTGACAATGAATAGGCAGGTTAATGCCATAGCATCTACCTCAGCCTACTACTCTAAACTTCTTACTGCAGCCAGACCTTTCCTATCCCAACAAAACTGCCTCACCACTGCTAGGGCTATAATTGGGTCTAGATTGGACCACTGCAATGCCCTCTTTGCTGGGACCTCTGGCAAAAATCTAGCCAAACTCCAACTGGTTCAAAACAACACCCTCAGGGCTGCCACGGGCATCTCACGAAGGGACCACATCTCAGAGATTAGAAGACAGGTCCATTGGCTCCCTGTCAAAGAAAGGATTGTGTTCAAAATCCTTTCCCTGATGCATAAATGCCCCCCCCACCTGGTCCAAAGAATCTCCATACACCAACAGGATCACTGTACTGAAAACCCACAGAGCCCGTGCGGGTGGGACCAGCTTCCCGACCATGGCCGCCAACCTCTGGAATGCCCTCCCCTCTCACATTAGAGCTATTGACCCTCACTCAGCAATCCGGAAAGCCATCAAAACCAAGCTCTTTGTATGACACTGCAACTGTTCCTTTATCTATATGCCTATAGATATGCCTTTTATGCCAATGAGTAACCTGTACCGAGAATTGTTCTTGTTGGGCTAGACTCCTGTAACCCTGAATTAAGCCTTCTTACGCTCACAGCGCCTCGATGCCTGAGGGCTGTAGTGCGCTATACAAATGCAAAAATAAATAAATATAATTTCCAAACTGGCAATTTGTCCTAATGGTGGCCGTCCCTCTGGTGGCCTCATGACGGCTATTTGCAATTCCGCAAGCCGTGATGTATTGTGCCTTAGTAATGATATCCGTGGCATTTGGGTTCTCAGATGCTCGATTGCATGGGGCCCAGTAACTCGAGGCCTTCTCATATTCAGCATATACTGGAATTCAGCATCCTGCGCTCTCTCCATTTTCCATGAGTCTCTCTCAGCTATCTTCACTGATGTGAAAATCCATTTTCCAGCAGACTTATTATTCATTGGAGGTGATCTAAAGGCATGTTGTACCACTTCTGTTAGGTGTGCCTCCAAATCCAAGTTTAACAACCATCATGGAGAAATGTGGGAGCAGCTGTAATTTATTTATTATTAATGGCAACATCCGATTGCCCTCCCACTTGGACATGGTCGAATAACAAAAGTTCTTCTACAACAGACAACATAATTGTCTGCAATGACTTGTACCAATATTGTCAATGGTTACATGTAGTGTCGATATCACATAGTGACCACTACTCTTTGCAATCTGCCTTTTCCATTGTTTCTCATGAACCTATTCAGTTATATGACTCTAAATTATCTGTCAATCTGCAAGGGAATCGCGTTGTTTCTTTCACAAAATGTGGACAGTTGCTGAACGACAAATTAGACTTCATTGTGAATCATGGTCAGAAATGTGATCTCGAGAGGTTGTGCTCCCCAGAAGAGTTTGTGAACTTTATCTGGCATCTTAATCCACCTAGATCTAACCCAACAAGAATGTAAACACTCATAAACACACATTCGATGAACTGACTCATGAAGAAAAGAAAGCTCTAAATAAAACGTGAGCGCCCTAAAAGTAGCGCCTTTTGATCAGAAGATTTTCCTTGTTCAGAAGTCTACACTAACCAATAGTTATAAACATTGGTTGTGAGGGCATAGAAAGATGCAGAACATTAAAGATGGGCAAAATATGCTAGGCTCCCTCTTACCATCACATGTAAATAACTTTTGGGCTTTGATAAATACTAAAAATGTATCCGAAAGCTCCCGTCAAACATCCATCATCTCCTCATCCACATGGGAAACATATTTTACTGATCATAATCATGTAGTTATATGTCCTGATCTTACCCATGAAGATAAAACATCATGGTCCTTAAAGATCTGTGAGGAAGATGTATTGAGTATAATTGTGCATTCATCTAATTCTTGTGCGGCCGGTCCTAATGGACTCACTAATAACATCCTGCGGGCGGAACCTGATATTTGGGCAGTTATACTAGGTCACCTTATTTAGACAGATAATCAGGACTCAAAAATTCCAGGCTTCCTGGAAGCAAGCAATAATTATTTCCATCTATAAGAAGGGACTCAGATCAGATCCTGCAAACTACCGACTGATCGCTTTAACGGATTACGATAGTAAGATCTTCGCCAGGATAGTTTTGCAGGATCTCGAAGCATGGGTTCTCAGTAAGGGAATAATATCCAAATATCAAGTCGGCTTTCACAAAGGCCTCTACACATTACTCAATGGTACAATACTCAACATCTTAAAGGCCCAGTCCCAAAAGATCAATGCACGACCCACTTACATCTCACTAATTGACTTATCTAAGGCCTTTGACCTTGTCAATAGGTCCATACCTTGGTTCAAATTGAGATCTTGGGGCATTTCTGAAAACCTATTACAAATCATCATTGCTTTACATACGAATACGACAGTCAAGATTTGTTTAAATCAAGCAGGCGAGTTATCTTCTTCTCTTCCCAGAACCAAAGGAGTTAGGCAAGGTTGTCTCTTTGCTGCCCTTCTTTTCAATATATACTTATCTGACTTAGGGCCTCATTACAAGTATGGAGGTAGCCATGCCGCTATTACCCCCAAACCGGCTACAGGGTCCGAGTTAACGGAATGAGGAAGTACCGGGCCATTCCGACCTTGGGCTCAATGGAATGGGGAGGATGCAAACAACGGGCCTGTTAATGACGAGCCTGTTGTTTGCATTCTGGTCTGCTCGCTGGACCCGCTAAGGATGCCTAGTAAAACCAGGCGTCCTTAGTGGGTCCCGCGAGGAGACCTCGTAATGGGACGGTAGAGGGATAACAGGGCCGGCATCTCTACTGGCCCTGTTATCCCTCTACCGCATACCTCGTAATGAGGCCCAAAGTTTCCTTTCTTCAAAACTTTTCTTTGTATTTCCAGTTATAGGCAAAAGTAAAATCCACCTTTTGGCATATGCAGATGATATTTCCATCATCGATAACACTACTGTAGGGCTGCAACTTCTTCTCAAAGCCCTCGAGTCGTACGTAATCAAAAATGAGCTTGTTGTTAACCCGATTAAATCCTCTATCATACTATTCGATAAACCAAACTCCAAAGCTACAAGGGTCATTAACCCAGAAACAATCATGATAGTGAAGAAGATCAAGTATCTGGCTTCAATATTCACACAAACCACTCAGTGTTAGATCTCATGAGAGAACTTGAGAGCAAGGCCCTGCAATTTACCTGTCAGATGAAAATACTTGTTCCCTCATTTTGTAGATTCTCCCTCATGGTTCCCATTAGATTTTTACAAATGTAAGATTCTCCCCTCAATTTTGGATGGCATGGAATGCAATCCATGTGCCAAATTAATTGGGATTGGTTAGAGGGCCACATTTGGAAGAACACTTTATCCTTACCTATGTCTTTACCAATTGCAAAATGAAGGTATGAATTGGGTCTTTATACTTTACAGTCATACTATCACTGGAAGGTTCTCACATTGTATAGACTTATTTTAATTCCAAATGACCAGTCTCTGTATGTGGATATCCATGCTGAAGTTATCACATTTCAAAACACTTATTTGACAATGCTATATAATGATGCCTAAAGGATTCTCAATAATTGTGATTGCACTAAAGGTACTTTAAAAGACAATCCAGATAAGGCGAAGCATGCATTAATGCGTGCAGATTGGATCAACACCAGAGCCATCATTTGCACCTTGAAGCATACCAAATGTTATACACATTGCAAGAAACCCAGTAACTATGCTCTCCCATATATTAAACGCTTTCTAAATCCAACCTGGGCAGCCGAATGTCTACGTTTCCGTCTCAATTTAATCAAGACCAATCAAATGCAATGCATCTGGCAGAATTTACATCCTTCTTCTGTTTAATGTTCTCTCTATTGTGAGGGGTTTTTACAGGATTGTCATCATCTGTTAATATCCTGTCCTGCTACCTACCCCCTGAGAGTCAAATATTTCACAAATGTTGTTCATGATCCCTCATGGCTTTTCACTCAAGCTTTTTGGCATCGGATCTCATCTGGGATTATCAATTGCTCTACTATAGTTGTTAAATGAACAACATTTTATTAAAATGTAATTGTGATTAAAAATATTGTTAAGATGATACTGATATTCCTTATGTTCATTTGTTTTATTATTTCTCTGTTTTTATGTCATTGCTGTACTGTATTGGATATGATTTATTTGCTTCTGTTTTGATGGTTTATATGAGATAAATAAGATAAAGTGTGCAATAAGTTCTTGATGTGACTAATGCACAATAAAAAATATAATACAAAACAATAGATTGGGGAGTGAATGGAGTAGTGAAAGGTACAGAGGGGAGAGCAGAGAGGTGAGAGTAAGAGGGGATCGTAGAAGGGGGGGATCGAGAGGTATCTGGGGGAGGAGTGTGAGAAGACTGGAGGGACAGAGGAGGCAAGAGGTGGGATGAGAGATAGATAGAGAGAGAGAGGGAGAAAGAGAGAGAGAGAGGGGAGAGAAAGGAGAGGAGGAGCATCAGTTAGTACGGGAAGGCTGGGGACCAGGAGGGTAAGACCAGAGGATGTAGTAGGTGAGAGGAGAAGTTGAGGAGAGCAGGAAGGGCAGATGATCGCAGAGAGATTAAAAGAGGGAAATGGGAGTAGAGAACAGTGCAACCTAAGATCAGAGAGAGGAACAAACGGGAGCGTGAGGGAGAGAGTGGACGGGGGAGTGTCTGAAGAAATGCAGGCACTATTCATTTTAAAGTACATCACTTGGGAAGAACTTGACTAGGGTATACTTAAAGAAGTCCCGGAGAGAGCCAGGTAGAAAAGGACTTGGCTTTTTAAGTCCTCATACTGTAGAGGGTCTATTCTAGGTAGTAGGGATGGCTGATCTCTAGTTTTCAAGTTGATTTTGGGCATCGATGAAGCCTCGGAGGGAGGGAGCCTCTGGTAAACTGAGGAACCAGTTAGAAAACACCTTAGATCATAATGCCCAGCAGCTAATACCACAGCATGACGGCAGAGTGGACGGCGAGTGGCAGTCCTGTTCCTGTGGAGAACTCTGCTAGTGGTGCACTTTGGAGTCTTTACTTGCTCTCTACACAGTGGGAGGATCCACTGTTGTGCTTAAAGACTGATCACAACGGCGGAGCAGCCGCAGAGTGGACGGCCAGTGGCAGTCCTGCAGTCATGACTGTCAAGACTGGCAGACCAACGGACCTTAACGCCGTTCGCATAGAAGAAGAAGAAGCACGCTTTCTGAGGAGTTCAAAGAAATGCTGCATCATTAACGAGATCCAGAACGCAGATGGCCGAGCAACATCTCGCATCAATACTGGTAAGGAAACTGTACTGACAACAAACACCTCAGCCTCTAAAGTTGTACCCCAGTTACCTGTAAAGTCCAGTGACTGCTGTGAAAGTAAACAGTTCGACGTTCCAAGCATCCTGGTTGATACACCCGAGAGTGTTGCTGGCCAGGACCCGTGCGCCAATGAAGAATGTTTGGTGCTTCCATGGTGAGTCTCATTGAGCCGACGCGAATCACTTGAGGCGGGTGCTTCAACCCCAGTTTGCCCCCGCTTGATCGGCTCCGAAGTGGACCCCCAAGGGGGGCCACCGTACCAGCCGAACGCGGTATGCAGTGGGGAGGTCGCTGCGACCGTAATAGGCGCATGCACAGCCGACACGCCTCTGAACTCGAACGAAAACAAATCTGCCGTGACTCTGTAGCCACTTCCAAACGGCAGCATGCAAGGTTTTTCCGACAGACAACAACAAAGAGAAAGCGACCTGGAATTGGAGCTTACACACAATGGGCCTCATTACGACCTGGGCGGTAAGTATAAAACGTTGCCGGTAAAGGATTACCGGCATCGCTTACCGCTCTGCACGATTAGGACACGCCAACCCGCTATTAGCAGCACCGTAATTAACGGTGCTGCTAATAGCGACATGAGCGCGGGCACGCAACCCATCATGGCGGCAATACCGGCATGGCGCAACCAGGGGAACATCACAAGTCAGGCGGACATGCAAATAACGCCCTAGTGAAGGCTGAAAAGTACCTTATCGGCATGGTGCAATTACCGGCATCGCGGACCACCCGTAAACGGCCATGTGCAGTGTTCCCAACTGCCACAGGTGCACAAAATCAGCACAGGTGGAGGCAAGACAGACTGGGCCAGCACAAAAGGAGCACACCCCACCCCTTCCCACACCCACTCACACACCAAAATGGATCCAATACTACTAGCAATGCTGGGGTTGGCGGACAGGATTGCACTGGAACTGCTGCAACAACAACAACAACTACTACAACAACAGGCAGCACAGAGGAGACGCAGGAGGAGAAGGATGGTGAGGCAGGCCCAGCATGCCCCACCTGTGCAGCCTGTGGCACCACGCAGGCACACCCCAATCCCTCGCATCAGAGCCAGTCCATTCAACCTAACCCCTGAGCAGATCCACACCCTGTACCGTCTGGACCGGGACACCATCACCACCATTGTCGACATGATACATGACGACATCGTCAGCCTGATTGAAACACGCACCGCCATCCCACCCCTACTAAAGGTAGTGTCTGTGCTCCACTTCCTGGCCACAGGCACCTACCAGCACACAGTGGGGCACATGCATGGCATATCTCAACCATTATTCTCACGTACGCTGAACCAAGTGCTTGATGCCCTCCTGAAGCACACAGGCGACCACATTTACTTACCACGTACTGCCCAGGAGATTTCAAGCATCAAAGTTGGTTTCAATTCACTGGCCGGCATCCCTGGTTGCATTGGCGCCATCGACTGCACCCATGTGGAATTGGTGGTCCCACATGCCATGGAGGTAGCGTACCGCAACCGTAAGCTATACCACTCAATCAACGTGCAAATGGTATGTGACTCAAACAAGATCATCACACATTGTTGTGCCAGATACCCAGGATCAACCCATGATTCAATGGTCCTGCGGAACTCCACAATACCACGCTACATGGAGCGACATGCAGGGCACAGATCCTGGCTTCTTGGTGAGTTGCCTGTAGGTGACAGCCCGTGCATGCTGCCGTCCACCACGCTGCATGGGGATAGGTGTGGTGAGTGGAGGGGGCCTGTGGCGGGTGTTGGGCCATGCAGCTGTACGTCACCCTCGTTGTCAGATATGGCTGCTGTGGCAGCCGTATCACCGACTGTGCTGCTGCCAGCCGATGGTGTGCCCTCTGCCAAAGCCTCCTGGGTGATGGTGGCTGGTGTGGGTGTTGTTGTGGGGGCCGTGGTGCACATTGGTTCTGTGGCCTCTGTGTTTTTCTTGTCCTTCGGAGGTGGTCTAGGTTGGCCTCTGCCCCTTGAGGTTGAGGGGTGGTGTTCACCCTCCTCGGCCCTGGCCTTCTTCTGTGGTGTGGCACCGGTGTCCTCATCACCACTGTCAGAATGTGTGCCTGTGGGGGACCAAAGGAGGGAGAGGGTTAGTGATGCGTCTACGGGCATCGGGCATGCATTGGGGTGGCTGCATTGATATGGAATGGTAGATGATTAACATTGGGGGGAGTGAAATACAGGTTGCCTCACTCTTGGGTGGGTGATGCATGGAGGCGTCTGGGTTGCAACACAAATGGGGTGCATCATGCATGTGGACAAGGTGATGCTCTGCACTGCCTGTAGGTAGTCTTGTGCTTATGTGTCTGGTGGACCCTGCTCTACATCATTGCACTGTCAATTCAGGTGGACATCATCGTGGTGGTATTGGCATTGTTTAATTAGAGACACCTACATGCATCAGCTGATGACGGGGCTCCTCGCTCCATGTCCCCGACTCCTCTATTGCCTCAGTGCCTATGGTGGTGGCACATATCTCCTCCCATGGTTGGAGTTTTATGGGCGACTCCGCACCTCCACCTGTCGCCATCCCAAGGTTTCAGTTGGCGGAGAGTATACTTCGCACACGTTGACATAGGTCATCCCAGTGCTTACGGCATTGTTTGGGTGTGCGGGGTGTGGTGCCGACGGCACTGACACTCTGGGCGACCTCTGCCCAGTGCTGGACAGGACATGTCATTTGCGAACACCAAATCTGCATGTTCCTGCAGTGTCTCTGCTAACATGGTGAGCTCCTCTCTGGAGAAGCGCTCCTCCCGCAGCCGATCTCCCATTTTTTTCACTGTTTTTGCCACCCTAAATTGCAACAGGTAGTGGTGGAGGTGTGTTGGAGTTCTGGGGGTCAGGTGGCTCCTGGTTGTGGTGGATGGCAATGGATGGCTGCCGCGCTCTTTCCCGTTCCTGTGCGTTCCTGTGCGATGACGCTACTTCCGGTTCCGC